>NC_061510.1:53141778-53199582 GCF_022539505.1 Lolium rigidum | reverse complement strand
ACATAAAGCATTACAATCAAAATCATTGACCTTCATTTTAATGATGGGCTCCCAACCATCTTCTAACTTCCTAGGAATAGAAGTTTCAAGTTTTAATTTCTCTTATCTAGCTTGAATGAGAGCATTTGTAATATGTTTTGTAAATGTCAAATTTATAGCACTAGCATTAGGACTTCTAGCAAGTTTTTGCAAGAACTTAATAACTTCAGAGATATGACAATCATCAAAATCTAAACCATTATGATCTAAAGCAATGGGATCGATGTCCCCAATGTTCTGAAAAATTTCAGCACTTTTATCACAAACAGTTTCAGCAGTTTCAGGCAATTTTGCACGCTTTGCACTAGGAGTAGAAACATTGCCAACACCAATTATTTTACCATTGATAGTAGGAGGTTTAGCAACATGTGAATAATCATCATTACTAGTGGTGGTAATAGTCCAAACTTTAGCTACATTATTCTCTTTAGCTAGTTTTTCTTCTCTTTCCCACCTAGCATGCAATTCAGCCATCAATCTAATATTTTCATTAATTCGAACTTGTATAGCGTTTGCTGTAGCAAATGACTTAATATCTTTATCTTAATTAGGCATAACTTTCAATTTTAAAAGATCAACATCAGCAGCAAGACTATCAAGTTTAGAAGCAAGAATATCAATTTTACCAAACTTTTCTTCAACAGATTTGTTAAAAGCAGTTTGTGTACTAATAAATTCTTTAAGCATGACTTCAAGACCAGAGGGCACACTCCTACTATTGTTGTAAGAATTACCATAAGAATTACCATAACCATAACCATTATTAGAAGGATATGGCCTATAGTTGTTACCAGAATTATTCCTATAAGCATTGTTGTTGAAATTATTATTTTTAATGAAGTTCACATCAACATGCTCTTCTTGAGCAACCAATGAAGCTAAAGGAACATTATTAGGATCAACATTCGATCTACCATTAACAAGCATAGACATAATAACATCAATCTTATCACTCAAGGAGGAGGTTTCTTCAACAGAATTTACCTTCTTACCTTGTGGAGTCCTTTCAGTGTGCCATTCGAGTAGTTGATCATCATATCATCAAGAAGCTTTGTTGCCGCCCCCAAAGTGATGGACATAAAAGTACCTCCAGCAGCTGAATCCAATAGGTTCCTCGAAGAAAAATTTAATTCTGCATAGAAGGTTTGGATGATCATCCAAGTAGTCACTCCATGGTTAGGGCAATTCTTTACCAAAGATTTCATTCTTTCCCATGCTTGAGCAACATGTTCATTATACAATTGCTTAAAATTCATAATGCTACTTCTCAAAGATATAATTTTAGCAGGAGGATAATATCTACCAATGAAAGCATCCTTACATTTAGTCCATGAATCAATACTATTCTTAGGCAAAGATAGTAATCAATCTTTAGCTCTTCCTCTTAAGGAGAAAGGAAACAATTTCAGTTTTATAATATCTCCATCTACATCCTTATACTTTTGCATTTCACAAAGTTCAACAAAATTATTAAGATGGGCAGCAGCATCATCAGAACTAACACCAGAAAATTGCTCTCTCATAACAAGATTTAGTAAAGCAGATTTAATTTCATAAAATTCTACTGTATTAGCAGGTGGAGCAATAGGAGTGCATATAAAATCATTATTATTGGTGCTAGTGAAATTACACAACTTAGTGTTCTCAAGAGTATTCATTTTAACAGTAATAAAAACAAGTAAAGTAAACTAAATTAAGTAAAGTAAATACAAGTAACTAATTTTTTGTGTGTTTTTGATATAAAGAAAGCAAACAAAACAGAAAATAAAATAAAGTAAAGCAAGACAATAAACAAAGTAAAGAGATTGGATGTGAGAGACTCCCCTTGCAGCGTGTCTTGATCTCCCCGGCAACGGCGCCAGAAAAAGAGCTTGATAACGCGTGAAGCACACGTCCGTTGGGAACCCCAAGAGGAAGGTGTGATGCGTACAGCAGCAAGTTTTCCCTCAGTAAGAAACCAAGGTTATCAAACCAGTAGGAGATGAATGCCACGTGAAGGTTGTTGGTGGAGGAGTGTATATAGTGCGGCGCAACACCAGGGATTCCGGCGCCAACGTGGAACCTGCACAACACAATCAAAATACTTTGCCCAACTTAACAGTGAGGTTGTCAATCTCACCGGCTTGCTGTAAACAAATGATTAAACGTATGGTGTGGAGAATGATGTTTGTTTGCAAAGAACAGTAGAGAACAATGATTGCAGTAGATTGTATTTCAGATGTAAAAGAATGGACCGGGGTCCACAGTTCACTAGTGGTGTCTCTCCAATAAGATAAATAGCATGTTGGGTGAACAAATTACAGTTGGGCAATTGACAAATAGAGAGGGCATAACAATGCACATACATATCATGATGACTACTATGAGATTTACTTAGGGCATTACGACAAATAACATAGACCGCTATCCAGACATGCATCTATGCCTAAAAAATCCACCTTCGAGGTTAGCATCCGCACCCCTTCCAAGTATTAAGTTGCAAACAACAGACAATTGCATTAAGTATGGTGCGTAATGTAATCAACACAAATATCCTTAGACAAAGCATTGATGTTTTATCCCTAGTGGCAACAGCACATCCACAACCTTAGAACTTTACGTCACATCGTCCTGCATTCAATGGAGGCATGAACCCACTATCGAGCATAAATACCCCCTTTTGGAGTCACAAGTATCAACTTGGCCGAGCCTCTACTAGCAACGGAGAGCATGCAAGATCATAAACAACACATATATGATAGATCAATAATCAACTTGACATAGTATTCCATATTCATCGGATCCCAACAAACACAACATGTAGCATTACAAATAGACGATCTTGATCATGATAGGCAGCTCACAAGATCTAAACATGATAGCACAAGAGGAGAAGACTACCATCTAGCTACTGCTATGGACCCATAGTCCAAGGATGAACTACTCACGCATCAATCCGGAGGCGGGCATGATGATGTAGAGCCCTCCGGTGATGATTCCCCTCTCCGACAGGGTGCCGGAGGCGATCTCCTGAATCCCCCGAGATGGGATTGGCGGTGACGGCGTCACAGTATGTTTTCTCGTATCGTGGCTCTCGGTACTAGGGTTTTCGCGACAGAGAGAATAAATAGGCGAAGGGGCAGAGTCGGAGGCCGCCCGAGGGGCCCACCCCATAGGCCGGCGCGCGCCCCCTCCAGGCCGCGCCGCCCTAGGGTGTGGGGCCGCCTTGGCCCCTCTCCGTCTCCTCTTTGGTGTTCTGGAAGGCTCCGTGGAAAATAAGACCGTGGGCTTTTGTTTCGTCCAATTCCGAGAATATTTCCTGTGTAAGATTTCTGAAACCAAAAATAGCAGAAAACAGGAACTGGCGCTTCGGCATCTTGTTAATAGGTTAGTGCCGGAAAATGCATCAAAATGATGTAAAGTGTATATAAAACATGTGAGTATTGTCATAAAACTAGCATGGAACATAAGAAATTATAGATACGTTTGAGACGTATCAGTGGGTTGGTCCAGCGTGTTTCAGCCCAACACCTATCGACGCAATTCTCTTCGTCGCAGCCGGCGCGTGTGGGGAACGAAATTAGGTTGGGGATTGAGGACAGAGGCCGCGGCGATGCTGAGGTCATCCGCGCAACGGAGCAGCCGCCGCTGCAGGATTCCTGAGCGAGGGCGTGGCAATCAATCTGCCCTTCTCGTGCGGGAGGAGCGGGACAGCGGCGTGGCGAGGTGTCACCTGCGCGGGCGGGCGAGCGGCTGGTGTGGATTGGCTCGGCCTCTCCGGCGCGGACGCGCTCCGGCTGCCTGACCGGCTCAACCGCTCCGCGTGCTCAGCCTCGGGGAATGCGGTGGCTCGACGGCTCTCCTTGGGCTCTCGTCGCTCCTTGGGCTGAAGCTACTCTTCCCTCTCCCACAACGCTCTCTCGAGCAAGGCGGTGCTGGCCGGCGCGCACGAGGGTTGGTGCAGTGCAATGGCACCGCGATATGGTGCCGACGCACTCGAGCAAGAAGGATGCTGGTAGTGTTATGGCGATGCAATGGACAAGTTGTAATGCAAGAGTTTGTTGTCAATGTAGTTCAGTAAATCTGTTTGGTTCAAAATGATGCAATTGACAAATATTTTCACTGCAGTTTGATGTCAGTAATATGCAATTGACAGGTGTTCACTGCATTTTGCTAACAATACAATTTCTTGTCAAACTGATGCAGGGAATTTGATATAGCATTGACACAAACTGTTATAGATTCAGATTGGGTAGTACAATTAGTATCAGCCACCATGGATCGTAAGAAACAATAGGCATATTCAGTGTATTTTTTTTCAATAGCTCAAAATAACATCTAGAGTATTGAGGACATAAGTTTGTCATCGCAGAAGTAAAAAGGAAACTGCAAATGCATGTTCATGATCACTTCTTGGCCTTGTTTTGCCCCTTCCCTGATGCATTACACCTTTGCTTCCCTTCCTCTTTGTTGAACTGGATTGAGTGGCTTCTTTTCCTTTGGTTATGTGCCTGGCTTTCCCTGACATTTGCTTCAGTTTGTGATTGCTGGTCATTGATACACCATGATGAAATATCAGTTAGATAATGTACAATCTGCACTTAGCAGAAAAGAAAACAGCAAAACTAAGTACAGTTTCGCGCGTATCTCCGTTGGTAGGCATCGAGGATGAGAATATTTGTGGCATGTGCCAAAACAAGCAGGCCCGTTTACTAGGTTAGGCCAGCCCACCGTGGCGTGAAATCCCCACATAAACCAGCTCTGTTCCCCTAATCCTTGCCACGTCAGCGAAATTTTAGCGCACAAACAACACTAGAGCAGAAAAACACCAGGAAGTTTCGCAAAAAAAAAAAAAAAAAAAAAAAAACACCAGGAAGACCAGGATTTGAGAGATCAGGGTTCGAAAATCAGGGATTTGGAGGTCGAGGTTCGATTCAGACTTCGCGTACGAATTGAAGGTTTGTTTCAGACTTTTGCCTATTTGGGATGATCCACATTATCATGATCCTCTTTTTTAGGTCATAATAATATTATATAAATAGTGATTAATAAGTTTTAAACTTTAATTAGCTTAACAAAAAAAAATCCTGCCTCAATGGCTCAATCGAGACCACCACCGGCACATGCCTCGATGGCGGATGTCTTGCAAGTCTAGACCTCGGAAAGCACAATCTTCAAAACAAGAGGGAAAGCAACGCGAGATTGACCGTTGTCTGTTAGAATTATACTTGTATACATATCATATACATATTGTAACTATACAATACGTCAAATATATATGTCAGATCCCTACCCGATGAGGCACATCGGGGTAGGCTCCAAACTTATTTTTCCTGTTTCGCTTCATGGTATCAGAGCGGAGGTTGTGACCTAGGTCTGCCGCCGCCGTCTTCCGCTGCCCGCCGGCGTCCTCCGCGCCGTGCCCTCCTCTGCCGCCGCGATGGCATCCTCCTCCAAATCTACGTCTGTTCCGGTGGTGACAGATCCCACCGCGACCTCAACTTCAGGCGTGGCGCCGCCGCCCGCGATCGTTGTTTCGTCGGCGCCGCAAGCCGCGACTCTGGGCGCGCAACTGCCCGCGACTCTGGGCGCGCAACTACCGGCGTCCGTGCCCGGCGTCTCACTGCCGGCGCCTGTGCCCGGCGCGTTCCTGCCGGCGCCCGTACTATCCATGTCGCCCGCGACCCTGCCGCCGCCGGGTTTCGCTGTGCTGCCCCCAGACCTCAGGCTGTAAGTGGGCCTGCCTGCGGGAGTCCCGCATCATGCCGCACAGGCCTGCATAATTAAGTAGGCTTACGCGAGAATCCCTCCTGTACCTTCACAGCCTGAGCAGAGGACCCAACTCGCTAGGGACTAGAATCTGCGTGGGGAGGATCCAGATAGGAGGCGCTGGAGGTGGCGTTCGCGGAGGAGCTGGAGACCAGGAGAAGGACGGCGGGGCAGCGTCGCCGGAGACAGAGCCAGAGGCTGCCGGGACGGCGGAGAAGGCCGGCGATAGCTGAGGCACTAGAACGGGAGAAGCGGTCGCGCGGAAGCCTCAACGACGTCCCCGAGGAAGCGGAGCTTGGCGGCTGCGCGGCTTGGCAGCGCGACGAGAGGATGCACGCGGTGGCGTGCGTGGCGGCGGGCTGGGCAGGGTCACTTCGAGGAAGGAGGCGAGATGCGGCATCTGCGGGCCAGCCCACATATGCCGTTTTTATTTTTTTAAATACCGTGGGTGACTGCATATGCATTTAACTGGGCCTACTCCGCGGCGCCGCAGACGGCCCGCTGCCGTTTGCAGCGTGACCCAGACCTGCCGAGGGTGTTCAACACGGCCCTCTACACCGATGCGGCATCGGTTGCCGCCTCTCTCAGTCAAGGATCCGGCAGTTTGGGACATCTTCCCGGCGCCGTCGAAGACGAAGACCGGGCGGGCCCGGAGGAAGAGGAGCTTGCAGATGCGGCGGAGGAAGCCGAGGATGTGGGCGTCGCGGATCATGTCGCCCTTGTCGTCCCGCATCGCCCGCATGAACTGCACCATCCAGATGCTGGCGTCCACCGCCAGCCGCTTCCCCGCGAGGGTCTCCACCGACACGCGCCGCCCCACCGGGGCCAGCAGCCCCCACAGACCGTGCACGCCCATCTCCCGGTCACCCCGCGGCGGCGGACGGAAGCAGGCGGCGGTTCGGCCGCGGCCAGGGCCGGTCCTGAGATTTCGAAGGCCCGGGGCAGAACTAAAATTTTGTGCCCTTATTATAATTTTTCCCGTATGATGATGAAAAATAAATACTTTAAGTATACCCAACTACAATATTTATATAAAAATAACAATCGTCCTCTATGTCGACATCATCTTCTACATCAACATTATTATGTGCCCCCATAACAACTAGCGCCAACTAATCTGGATTGCTCGAAGTGCTCAAGCTGTTCTTCAAAAATTAAACATAGACCCTTTGTGATTTTATTAATTTATGTTATTGCTATATCCTTCTTATTTTCTTAGCATCGGGTTCAGGCGCCATAATCAGTTAACCTCGCTCCTAAAAATAAGAACAACTACTACTAATCAAAATTTAGAACCCGAATTAGAGCATATAGTAAAATTCCAAGAGAACCGCGGCGAGTGTTCTTACCTTCTATCTTAATCTTCTATGCAGATTGGGTGATTGCCTAATTGGGGACATGGGACTGCCAGACTGGGACTGGGAATTTGGGACTGCGGCGGTCGGCGGACCAGCAGGCAGGGCATATAAACAGGCAGGACAGCAGATCGTCACGCGCAATCGCCAGTCATGATCGGGAGAGCAAGAGCAGCCGAGCAGGAAACCGCCTGGGCGAGGCGATAGCCGCGACATTTCCGTTCCGTAGGCGACCTTTGGTATCGTTGTATGACTCTTATCGATCAGATGGAATCGTACGTGCGCTGTGTGAAGTCGTGGCCGGCCGGGTTGGAAACGAAAAGGAAAATACAAGACCCAAAGTATAGATCCAAGCCCATCTAAAAACGTTTAATGTTTTCTTTCTACAATGTATAATAAGTCTATATTTAAAAATTGGGCCCCTAATTTTTCTGGGCCCGGGGCGGCCGCCCCGCCAGAGCCCCCCAAGGGCCGGCCCTGGCCGCGGCGGTCGGCCGAGCGCCGAGGAGACGGAAGTTAGGAGTTATGAGTTCCTCCTCGCCACGAGAGATGTCGCGAGCTGGGACCTGGGAGGCCGTCGAGGCCGCAAGGAAAGGTCAAAGGCGGTTTGGTTAAACGTGTGCTTTGGGTTCATGGATCATATTTTCTGTGTGGGATGATCCACATTATCATGATCCTCTTTTTTAGGTCATAATAATATTATATAAATAGTGATTAATAAGTTTTAAACTTTAATTAGCTTAACAAAAAAAAATCCTTCCTCAAGGGCTCAATCGAGACCGCCACCGCCACATGCCTCGATGGCGATGTCTTGCAACTCTAGACCTTGGGAAGCACAATCTTCAAATCAAGAGGGAAAGCAACGCGAGATTGACGCCGTTGTCCGCTCCTGCACTGCAAGTTCTAGGGCTTGACCCGAAGATATGAGACGAGGAGATCGACGTTGTCGTCCGCCCCTGCACCGCAAGGTTTGCTTTCACCCGGAGCAAACCTTCCTCCACGCCCGCACACTGTCAAACCCGCAGCGGTGCCGGCCTACAAACCCACTGGCCCAAGCACCTCCAACACGGCGACGGTGCCACCACACCATGCACAAGCCATTGACCTCACCGCCAGCAAGCCGAGCCCAACCAGATCTAACGCCTTGGAACTCCGGCCTAATGCAACAACCCAGTCGGACGGATGCCTCACACTAAGGGCACGTTTGGTTGCCTGCAGCTAATTCCTGCACCACTGGCGCAGCGCGAAGGAGCCCCTGCGCGTCCAAGACGGGCAATGGGCCATAAAAGCGACTTTGTTTGGTGGCCTGCACAGAGATTTTTTTGGCCCCGTGGAGATTTGAACTCTGCCGTTTGGTAGGTCGGTTTTCAAGCCTTGTAGCAGCCCAGAACGGTGCCCCTGTTGTTTGGTTGCAACCTAGAATCCGGTTGTGGTAACCTCTTCCCTTCTATGGTGAGGTTACCAGCGATCAACATCAGAGTAAGAACACAATCATAGACGACAGAGAACTTAGCACTGATCACAGACGACTCAAGTTCACGACACAACATTTTGCAGACACGATCATAGTTCTGGACACGGCAGACAGGATCATAGTTCAACACACTAGACACGAACAGGAAGTAGAGACGACATGGTACCAGGTTAGCTTCAGACATGATGCTCGGAGACGACACACCTGGTGTCATCGCCATGGTACGGGCACCTGCTCACCACCTCAATGCAGGTGTGGTCGAAAATGACCACACTGTACTCCAAGGAGGACACCTTTCTGAAGGTGAGGAACTGGCCTACCTTGAGCTGATGGGCGACGACGAAGACCGTCCATCTCTAGTCGATGAATGCGTCATTGCCTTCTCTCCTCATAGTCATCCTCCAGTTGCATCTGGTGTTGGTGGTGATGATGATGTTGGAAGGAATTTCTCCGAACCACTTGACGAAAACTTTAGGGATCATGAGCCGGCCGACGGTGGGCTTCAAGATGATTTTGAGGAAGTGGTCCGGCCTGCCTCCTCGTGGAAGTGGCCGACCTTTGCAGGCCTTCCACGACGCTTCTTCGCCGGTCCCTCGCCGGGAACCTCAGCAGGTGACCCAAGCATGATCTTCTCAGTCTGCCAGAAGAACATAAGCAATTAGAGGTGTGCCTGCTCACAAGTAGTGTAGATGAAAACGGACATTGATAACATTAGTAAGGCCTCATACATTTGCTCAAAAGCCAGGCATAGGGAGTGGCCACAAACTAAGTGTAGTGTTCTACGACAGTGGCACACATGACTAAGTTTGAGGCCACCACCTAGCCTTCCATTGTTCCTTTGTTGAATCATCGGCCAATGCACCAGACATACCAAAATGAGGCCTCATATGTAGGATCACACGGCAGGCAGAGGGACTCTCCCCAAACTAAGTCTAGTGTGCCACTAATATGGCACACATGACTAAGTTTGAGGGCAGCACCCTGCCTGCCGTTGTGCCATAGTTGAATCATTGGCCAATGAAGAACTAAAGAAGCAGAAACATGCAAAGAAGGGTATGATGGCGTGTAACTCACACGTTCGTTGGGAACCCCAAGAGGAAGGTATGATGCGCACAGCAGCAAGTTTTCCCTCAGAAAGAAACCAAGGTTTATCGAACCAGGAGGAGCCAAGAAGCACGTTGAAGGTTGATGGCGGCGGGATGTAGTGCGGCGCAACACCGGGGATTCCGGCGCCAACGTGGAACCTGCACAACATAACCAAAGTACTTTGCCCCAACGAAACAGTGAGGTTGTCAATCTCACCGGCTTGCTGTAACAAAGGATTAGATGTATAGTGTGGATGATGATTGTTTGCAGAAAACAGTAGAACAAGTATTGAAGTAGATTGCATTCGATGTAAAGAATGGACCGGGGTCCACAGTTCACTAGAGGTGTCTCTCCCATAAGATAAATAGCATGTTGGGTGAACAAATTACAGTCAGGCAATTGACAAATAGAGATGGCATAACAATGCACATACATGATATGATGAATATTGTGAGATTTAATTGGGCATTACGACAAAGTACATAGACCGCTATCCAAGCATGCATCTATGCCTAAAAAGTCCACCTTCGAGGTTATCATCCGAACCCCTTCCGAGTATTAAGTTGTAAAACAACGAGACAATTGCATTAAGTATGGTGCGTAATGTAATCAATAACTACATCCTCGGACATAGCATCAATGTTTTATCCCTAGTGGAAACAAGCACATCCACAACCTTAGAACTTTCCGTCACTGTCCCAGATTTAATGGAGGCATGAACCCACTATCGAGCATAAATACTCCCTCTTGGAGTTAAGAGTAAAAACTTGGCCAGAGCCTCTACTAATAACGGAGAGCATGCAAGATCATAAACAACACATAGGTAATAGATTGATAATCAACATAACATAGTATTCTCTATCCATCGGATCCCGACAAACACAACATATAGAATTACGGATAGATGATCTTGATCATGTTAGGCAGCTCACAAGATCCGACAATGAAGCACATGAGGAGAAGACAACCATCTAGCTACTGCTATGGACCCATAGTCCAGGGGTGAACTACTCACTCATCACTCCGGAGGCGACCATGGCGGTGAAGAGTCCTCCGGGAGATGAATCCCCTCTCCGGCAGGGTGCCGGAGGTGATCTCAGAATCCCCCGAGATGGGATTGGCGGCGGCGGCGTCTCAGTAAGGTTTTCCGTATCGTGGCTCTCGGTATTGGGGGTTTCGTCACGGAGGCTTTAAGTAGGCGGAAGGGCAACGCGGGGGGCCACACGAGGGCCCCAAACGCCAGGGCCGCGCGGCCTAGGGCTGGGCCGCGCCGCCCTGCTGTGGCGGCGCCTCGTGGCCCCACTTCCTTTCCCCCTCGGTCTTCTGGAAGCTTCGTGCAAAAATAGGACCCTGGGCGTTGATTTCGTCCAATTTCGAGAATATTTCCTTTGTAGGATTTCTGAAACCAAAAACAGCAGAAAACAGCCAAACTGGCTCTTCGGCATCTCGTTAATAGGTTAGTGCCGGAAAATGCATAAATACGACATATAATGTGTATAAAACATGTAGATATCGTCAATAATGTGGCATGGAACATAAGAAATTATCGATACGTCGGAGACGTATCAGCATCCCCAAGCTTAGTTCCTGTTCGTCCCGAGCAGGTAAATGATAACAAAGATAATTTCTGGAGTGACATGCCATCATAACCTTGATCATACTATTGTAAGCATATGTAATGAATGCAGCGATCAAAACAATGGTAATGACATGAGTAAACAAATGAATCATAAAGCAAAGACTTTTCATGAATAGTACTTCAAGACAAGCATCAATAAGTCTTGCATAAGAGTTAACTCATAAAGCAATAAATCAAAGTAAAGGTATTGAAGCAACACAAAAGAAGATTAAGTTTCAGCGGTTGCTTTCAACTTATAATATGTATATCTCATGGATAATTGTCAACATAGAGTAATATAACAAGTGCAATATGCAAGTATGTAGGAATCAATGCACAGTTCACACAAGTGTTTGCTTCTTGAGGTGGAGAGAAATAGGTGAATTGACTCAACATAAAAGTAAAAGAAAGGTCCTTCAAAGAGGAAAGCATCGATTGCTATATTTGTGCTAGAGCTTTTATTTTAAAAACATGAAACAATTTTGTCAACGGTAGTAATAAAGCATATGTATCATGTAAATTATATCTTACAAGTTGCAAGCCTCATGCATAGTATACTAATAGTGCCCGCACCTTGTCCTAATTAGCTTGGACTACCGGGATCATCGCAATACACATGTTTTAACCAAGTGTCACAAAGGGGTACTTCTATGCCGCCTGTACAAAGGTCTGAGGAGAAAGCTCGCATTTCGGATTTCTCGCATTTGATTATTCTCAACTTAGACATCCATACCGGGATAACATAGACAACAGATAATGGACTCCTCTTTAATGCATAAGCATGTAGCAACAATTAGTGTTCTCATATGAGATTGAGGATATATGTCCAAAACTGAAACTTCCACCATGATTCATGGCTTTAGTTAGCGGCCCAATGTTCTTCTCTAACAATATGCATGCTCTAACCAATAAAGTGGTAGATCTCCCTTACTTCGAGACAAGACGGACATGCATAGCAACTCACATGATATTCAACAAAGAGTAGTTGATGGCGTCCCCAGGAAACATGGTTATCGCACAACAAGCAACTTAATAAGAGATAAAGTGCATAAGTACATATTCAATACCACAATAGTTTTTAGGCTATTTGTCCCATGAGCTATATATTTCAAAGGCGAATGATGGAAATTTAAAGGTAGCACTCAAGCAATTTACTTTGGAATGGTGGAGAAATACCATGTAGTAGGTAGGTATGGTGAACACAAATGGCATAGTGGTTGGCTCAAGGATTTTGGATTCATGAGAAGTATTCCCTCTCGATACAAGGTTTAGGCTAGCAAGGTTATTTGAAACAAACACAAGGATGAACCGGTGCAGCAAAACTCACATAAAAGACATATTGTAAACATTATAAGACTCTACACCGTCTTCCTTGTTGTTCAAACTCAATACTAGAAATTATCTAGACTTTAGAGAGACCAAATATGCAAACCAAATTTTAGCAAGCTCTAGGTGTTTCTTCATTAATGGGTGCAAAGTATATGATTCAAGAGCTTAAACATGAGCACAACAATTGCCAAGTATCAAATTATTCAAGACATTTTAGAATTACTACATGTAGCATTTCCCGATTCCAACCATATAACAATTTAACGAAGAAGATTCAACCTTCGCCATGAATACTATGAGTAAAGCCTAAGGACATATTTGTCCATATGCAACAGCGGAGCGTGTCTCTCTCCCACACAATGAATGCTAGGATCCATTTTATTCAAACAAAAACAAAAACAAAAACAAACCGACGCTCCAAGCAAAGCACATAAGATGTGATGGAATAAAAATATAGTTTCAGGGGAGGAACCTGATAATGTTGTCGATGAAGAAGGGGATGCCTTGAGCATCCCCAAGCTTAGACGCTTGAGTCTTCTTAAAATATGCAGGGGTGAACCATCGGGGCATCCTCAAGCTTAGAGCTTTCACTCTCCTTGATCATATTGCATCATTCCCCTCTCTTGATCCTTGAAAACTTCCTCCACACCAAACTCGAAACAAATCATTAGAGGGTTAGTGCACAATAAAAATTAACATGTTCAGAGGTGACATAATCATTCTTAACACTTCTGGACATTGCATAAAGCTACTGGACATTAATGGAACAAAGAAATTCATCCATCATAGCAAAAGAGGCAATGCGAAATAAAAGGCAGAATCTGTCAAAACAGAACAGTCCGTAAAGATGGATTTTAAAATGGCACCAGACTTGCTCAAATGAAAATGCCCAAATTGAATGAAAGTTGCGTACATATCTGAGGATCACGCACGTAAATTGGCATATTTTTCTGAGCTACCTACAGAGAGGCAGGTCAAAATTCGTGACAGCAAAGAAATCTGTAACTGCGCAGCAATCCAAATCTAGTATGAACCTTACTATCAAAGACTTTACTTGGCACAACAAAGCACAAAACTAAGATAAGGAGAGGTTGCTACAGTAGTAAACAACTTCCAAGACTCAAATATAAAACAAAAGTACTGTAGTAAAAACATGGGTTGTCTCCCATAAGCGCTTTTCTTTAACGCCTTTCAGCTAGGCGCAGAAAGTGATATCAAGTATTATCAAGAGATGAAGCATCGACATTACCTTGGGTGTTGGGAGTTTTCTCAACCATGCATAGTATGTTGGATACATAAGTTTCAGCGGCTCCCTTTTCATTAGTCTTGGGCTTGCTGCTCTCATCAAACAAATTTTCAGGAACAAGCCAAGCATAATTATTTTCTAGAGCTTCATGCATTGCTAGGAGCTTACATGGTATTGGTGCTTTAATCTCCCCACCATCATTAGCATTATTAGTGTATTTTATTCTATACATATCCATTTTTTCAAGTGTTCTTTTAAAGTCGGTATAAAAGCCAAGCCTCTTATGCTTAATAAAAACTTTTCTAGCTTCTATAGCTATATCTTCAAATTCTCGCACTAAGACTTTTAGAACAAAATCTCTCTTCTCTCCCCGCTCCATATCAGAAATTGTAAGAAACATGTGTTGTATCATGGGGTTGAGACTAATAAATCTAGCTTCCATCATGCGTACCAAACAAACAGAGGCATCTTCATAAGTAGGGACAGCTTTTGCAAGTGGTATATCTTTAAGATCTTCATGCATACTAATATGGGTGAAAAATTCTTCTATATTATCTCTTCCAATTATAGACCCTTGTCCCACAGGTATATCTTTTACAGTAAAATTAAAAGGAAACATGTTGAAATAAGTAAAGCAAATGCAAGTAACTAATTTTTTTGTGTGTTTTTTATATAGAGTGCAAGACAGTAAATAAAGTAAAGCTAGCAACTAATTTTTTGTGTTTTGATATAATGCAGCGAACAAAATAGTAAATAAAATAAAGCAAGACAAAAACAAAGTAAAGAGATTGGATTGTGGAGACTCCCCTTGCAGCGTGTCTTGATCTCCCCGGCAACGGCGCCAGAAAAAGAGCTTGATGGCGTGTAACTCACACGTTCGTTGGGAACCCCAAGAGGAAGGTATGACGCGCACAGCAGCAAGTTTTCCCTCGGAAAGAAACCAAGGTTTATCGAACCAGGAGGAGCCAAGAAGCACGTTGAAGGTTGATGGCGGCGGGATGTAGTGCGGCGCAACACCGGGATTCCGGCGCCAACGTGGAACCTGCACAACACAACCAAAGTACTTTGCCCCAACGAAACAGATGAGGTTGTCAATCTCACCGGCTTGCTGTAACAAAGGATTAGATGTATAGTGTGGATAATGATTGTTTGCGAGAAAACAGTAGAACAAGTATTGCGATAGATTGTATTCGATGTAAAAGAATGGACCGGGGTCCACAGTTCACTAGAGGTGTCTCTCCCATAAGATAAATAGCATGTTGGGTGAACAAATTACGGTCGGGCAATTGACAAATAGAGATGGCATAACAATGCACATACATGATATGATGAATATTGTGAGATTTAATTGGGCATTACGACAAAGTACATAGACCGCTATCCAAGCATGCATCTATGCCTAAAAAGTCCACCTTCAGGTTATCATCCGAACCCCTTCCAGGTATTAAGTTGTAAAACAACGGACAATTGCATTAAGTATGGTGCGTAATGTAATCAATAACTACATCCTCGGACATAGCATCAATGTTTTATCCCTAGTGGCAACAGCACATCCACAACCTTAGAACTTTCCGTCACTCGTCCCAGATTTAATGGAGGCATGAACCCACTATCGAGCATAAATACTCCCTCTTGGAGTTAAGAGTAAAAACTTGGCCGAGCCTCTACTAATAACGGAGAGCATGCAAGATCATAAACAACACATAGGTAATAGATTGATAATCAACATAACATAGTATTCTCTATCCATCGGATCCCGACAAACACAACATATAGAATTACGGATAGATGATCTTGATCATGTTAGGCAGCTCACAAGATCCGACAATGAAGCACATGAGGAGAAGACAACCATCTAGCTACTGCTATGGACCCATAGTCCAGGGGTGAACTACTCACTCATCACTCCGGAGGCGACCATGGCGGTGAAGAGTCCTCCGGGAGATGAATCCCCTCTCCGGCAGGATGCCGGAGGTGATCTCCAGAATCCCCCGAGATGGGATTGGCGGCGGCGGCGTCTCAGTAAGGTTTTCCGTATCGTGGCTCTCGGTATTGGGGGTTTCGTCACGGAGGCTTTAAGTAGGCGGAAGGGCAACGCGGGGGGCCACACGAGGGCCCCACACGCCAGGGCCGCGCGGCCTAGGGCTGGGCCGCCCTGCTGTGGCGGCGCCTCGTGGCCCCACTTCCTTTCCCCCTCGGTCTTCTGGAAGCTTCGTGCAAAAATAGGACCCTGGGCGTTGATTTCGTCCAATTCCGAGAATATTTCCTTTGTAGGATTTCTGAAACCAAAAACAGCAGAAAACGACAAGCGGCTCTTCGGCATCTCGTTAATAGGTTAGTGCCGGAAAATGCATAAATACGACATATAATGTGTATAAAACATGTAGATATCATCAATAATGTGGCATGGAACATAAGAAATTATCGATACGTCGGAGACGTATCAGGGTATCAGAGGCCTGATACAATGATGACATATGTAGGAGATGTCTGAACAGGACCAATGGCATGGTCATTTTAAGTCATGCCATAGGTTCTGTTCAATCATCTACAACAGATTCATCACTCGTCACAAGTAGAAGATCAAATTGAGTACATTACGAGTGGTACTTAGGGTACATTACAAATTCTACTTAGGTCACATTACAAATTCTCCTACAGTACATCTACAACACATTCATCACTCGTCGCAAGTAGCTCTGATCCTCTTGAGCTTGTCCTTGATTGCAAAGTTCACTTGAAGCAGATCGTATATGTCATACTCTAGCTTTCTCTTTTCAGCCTCCAAAGCCTTTTTTTCGGCCTCCCATTCTTGTTTCTTAGCCCTCATCACTTGTGCTTGTGTTCTCTGCAGATTCTTGAGCATAGCAACTTCGTTCTTCAAGTCCTCCCACTCCTCTTGCGTCTGAACAAACTAGCGTGACTCAACTTAATCTTTCGCACAACATGGTAAACCCCAGCACAAAAAACCCTTCCCCTCTTTGCATGCACAGTAAGATCTGGCAGTTTGAGCAATCCACAGTCCGATCTAGGAAGGATCTACCGCAATCCGATATTACAGTAATAGATCTAAGCAAATCCACACCGTGAAAAATCCAGAACTGGACAAGAACAACAAGAAATGGGGACGAACACCTTGCAAACATCAATCTGAACGCTATCCTAATGGAAACCCTAGCAGATCTAATGTGCATGTCGTCGCAAATGACCGAGAATGGCATGTTCTGGCACAACGAGTACGAAGGTGAGGGGAGGTCATTACCGCCATTGTTCCCGCCGAGGACGTTCTCGAGGTCGCGGGCGAAGTCGAGATGCCGATGAAGACTGTTGAGCAGATTGCGGCCGATGTCGCGGTGCTGCTCGTCGAGGTCTCCTCTTCTGGTACCGGTGCTCCTCCGTGCGACGGTGCGGCGGATTGGTCGGCGGGAGGGGAACCGACGGGTGATGTTTTGGGGGAGGTGAGAGTGTGGTCGCGAGTGAGACGAAGGAGAGGGGAGCGGTGACGCTAATTATGTCGCGTGTTCCTAAAGGGACGCGGCGTTTCCACCTCCCTTCCCCACGCGTGCAGCCTTCTGGCCGCAACGGGCCTGGCCCCGGAGAAACTGCCATTCCGGGCGTTTCTCCAGGGCCTATCCCGGGGGTGCTTTGAGAACCGTGCGATGCAACAACGCGGCTCGGCCCAGTCATCGAAACATGCCGAAAATTGCTGGCCTGATGCGAGCCAAGGGGGATGCAGCCTACCAAACGCGCCCTAAGGTGACCAAGGAGAATGAAGAGGGCACTACCCCCACCCTGACATGCCGGCTAGGACCGATGCCGCCGCACCAAAAGGGAAACCGAAGCTTCGCTCGGAGCCGTGCAAGAAATGACGGAGGAGTGTGAAGCGTTGAGACGGCCACCGTCAACGGTCGACCGCATGCGCGCACCGGGGCCGAGCATCCGCACCAGCGCGCAGACGAGAAGAGCCCCACCGAAGTTGCCATCCACGCACCCACCTGTCAACCGTGCGAGCATAGCTCAACAGAGTCATCCGGTGGTGGCAAGCGGGGGCTAGGGTAGGAGAAGTGCGACGGTAACAAATCTAGGGTTGCCTCGAGCCGCCATGGGGACGCCGCGGTGGTCGGGGAAGGGGGGTTGCGTGAAACAATATTGCTAATTGGCTCCGATCCTGCCGAAACTGTAGGAAAATGTTTAGAAGGTAAAGTACTGAGCATCTCGAAGTACAATTTTTTGCCCAACGAGAAAGCTAATGCACGTACAATAGCTACAAAACTCAATACGCATGCTTTTGCATTTAGAATTTTAGATAAAGAATAATACAAATCATTCGCACATCTCCTTACAGTAGCAACTGGAAAACTAATTCAACTTCAAGTTCAATCTGGTACAACTACACTTGAACAAAGACTGACAAGCAAAGAACACATCGAATTGAACTGAACACATCGAACTCTTGGTACTGCCTATCCTATCACGAACATATGGCATCAGATCCCAAACACCCACCAGTTGTGAGTGTTTAGTACCCTGGGCATGATGTAGGAGCGAGTGCGGCGCGCGGTGGCTCGCAGCCCCCCGTCCATGTCGTACCGGAGCTTGAATTTTGTCACGTAGAACAGGTAGCACGAGTCTAGAAGCTCCTCATCCGCACCTTTCCGTGACCGGTGCTCGACAAGGCAGAACTTGCCATGCCCCATGCGTGCGAGCACGACGACGTTGGTCCTCTCCTTGTCCTCGCAAACCATCTTCTCCTTGGCGAGCTTCCATGCCGGCGGCGCCAGCCCTACTTCCCCACCACCTGCGGCGGGCACGACGTCGCAGGAGCACACGCTCCCTGTCTCGGTCGAATCTCGGTAGAGCCCCACCCATGCATCGACCTCGCCGTCTGTTATGATCTCACTTAGGGTTCATACAAATATCCTATGGTTCGATGCAAATCCTGGGTTACAGATCCTGGTGGATCAGAGGGACGAACCCTCAGGGAACATTCATCTAATCGGTTCGTGCGGAGGCGGCGCCCTTCGTGGAGGTAAGTAGCCGACGCCATCGTCTCTTCTCTCGCCATCTTGGGTTGGGCCTTGGTCTTGTCATGGGCCTTGGGCTGGGTCGTGACATCCCCTCCTCCTTGAGAGCTGGCTTGCCCCCAAGCCAGTAGTCCAGGAAAGCGGGCGCGAAGTGGTGCTTCATCCTCCCAGGAGACTGCAGAACTCGGAAGCCCCAGCCAACGGACGAGGACGCGGGACACCTCGACGCCTCCACGTTGGATGGAACGCCGTGCCAAGATCATTTCAGGTTGCGAGGAGTACCATGGAGTCCAGGTCCGGTAAGGCGAGGTCGTCCGTCGTTGGTGAGGCCGATGGTAGCCGACGCTTCGGTTGCGAGACATGGACGACATTGTGGATCTTGCTTGCTGGCGGGTAGCTCCGGGCGATACGCCACTTCACCAACGCGCGCCAAGATTTTGTATGGCCCGAAGAACTTGAACGCCGGCTTCGGCTACTCCTTGGTGCCGGGGATGTCCGCACATATGGCTGTAGCTTGAGGAAGACCATGTCGCCAACGTTGAAGGAGCGTTCGTCCGGTGTTTGTCCGCTTGCTTCTTCATCCTTTGCTTGGGCACGCAATAGGTGTTGCTTTAGGAGGGCAGTCATAGTCTCCCTTTCTTGCAGCCGATGTCGAGGTCGGGGACGTTGCATGCCGCCGCCGCGGAGATGCCAAAGTGTCGAGGTGAATGCCCGTAAAGCGCTTCAAATGGGGCGCGTCCAATGGCTGAATGAAACGCTGTATTGTACCAGAACTCCGCCGGGGGTAACCAACGAAACCACTTGGTGGGGCAAGCGTGAAGCGTACAGCGAAGGAATGACTCCGGGCATTGATTCAGCCGTTCCGTCCGACCGTCCGTCCGTGGGTGGTACGCTGAACTCATCATCGAGTTGCGTGTACGTGAGGCGAAACAAGGCTTGCCGAGTGTGCTTGGTGAAGATCTTATCCCTGTCCAGACACAATGCCTCGGGGAAGACCGTGGAGCTTATAGATGTTGTCCACGAACGCCTGAGCAACCTGTAAAGCTGTATATGGATGCTTCAGGGGAATGAAGTGGCCGTACTTGGTTAGCTTGTCGACGACGACCAGAATCACATCATGGCCATTTGACTTGGGCAATCCTTCGATAAAGTCGAGGCTGATGGTGTGCCGGGCCGATGGAGGAGCTGGGAGAGGTTGCGGCAGATCCTGGCAGTTTCGTATGCTCCGCCTTGGCTCGGCTGACAAGTGTCACAGCAGCTGGATGAAATCATGAACTGATTGTTTCAGGTTTGGCCAATCAAACAATTTCTTGATACGCTGGTAGGTGGCCAAGGTTCCAGAATGTCCACCAATACCACTGTCGTGTAGGGCTTGCAAAATGTGCTGCTGTGCTACAGAATTTCCTCCCACCCACACTCTGCCTTTCTTACGAATAACGCCATCGCGCAGTTCAAACCCTTCAACATTTGTGCCGGAGAGACTCAGCTCAGTCCATAGCTTTTTTGTTGGTGCATCATCAGTATACCCACTGACCAATTTATCCGACCAGGAAGGCACGAGTGCCGATATAGCTAGCAATTCAGAGGAGTGTTGGCAACGAGAGAGAGCATCTCCAGCCGCATTCGTGATGCCTTTCTTATACTGGATGGTATATTGCAGTCCCATCAACTTGACGAAGGCCTTGTGCTGCATTCCCGTACCGAGGCGCTGTTCAGTCAGATGGAGGAGACTTTTACGGTGCAGTGCGAATAACAAATTCTTTGTGTTGCAAATAGGACCTCCACTTATCGACCGCCATAAGGATAGCGAGGCACTCCTTTTCATATGTTGAGAGAGCTTGATTGCGTGGACTCAGTGCCTTACTGAGGTAGGCCACGGGGTGCCCTTGCTGCATGAGCACTGCTCCCACGCCAGATTGACAGGCATCAGTTTCGACTACAAACTGTTGGGTAAAATCAGGGAGAGCGAGGACAGGAGCCTGCACAAGCGCCTGTTTCAGTGCCTGGAAGGCCTCTTCCGTGACTGGTGTCCATTGGTACACTTCTCCTTTGCGTAACACTTGAGTGAGAGGTTTACTGATAAGACCATAGTGCTTGATGAACTTACGGTAATAGCCTCGTCAACCCTAAGAATCCCCGGAGCTCCTTCAGGTTTTTGGGTCTAGGCCAATCCTTGACGGCTGTGATTTTGGAGCTATCCGTGGCCACGCCGTTAATGCCAATGACGTGTCCAAGATACTCCAGGTTTTGCTTGGCGAAAGAACACTTAGAGCGTTTCAATGTGAGTTGCTGGTCGCGAAGAACTTGGAACACTTCTGTTAACTGCTTGGCATGCTGCTCCACAGTTGTGGTGTAGACAAGGATATCGTCCATGAACACCAAGACTCCTTTGCGTAGCACCTTCTCGAAGACTGAGTTCATCACACTCTGGAATGTTGCTGGAGCGTTGGTGAGGCCGAAAGGCATGACCAAGAACTCGTACAAGCCCCGATGAGTGCGGAAAGCCGTCTTGTACTCGTCACCCTCTCGCCACACGTAGGCTGATGGTACCACGATGATAAGTCGAGCTTGGTGAACCAACGAGCTCCCGCTAGCTCGTCGAGCAGCTCGTCCACCACGGGTATAGGGTGCTTATGCTTGATGGTGATGGAATTGAGTTGCCGATAGTCAATGCAAAATCTCCATGTTCCATCTTTTTTACGGACCAATAGAACCGGAGAAGCAAAGGGGCTGGAGCTATGCCGTATAATACCTTGCTGCAGCATGAGGTGGATTTGTCGCTCAATTTCATTCTTCTGGTGAGGCGCATACCGGTATGGTCGCACATTAACTGGTTGAGCTCCTGGCACAAGCGGAATGCGGTGATCGTGCTGACGACGAGGAGGAAGCCCGGCAGCGGGCACAAAGAGGTCTGCAAAAGCTGTCAACACAGGAGCTATCACTGGGTGCTCCCCTTCGTCTGTGGCAGTCTCCAAAGTATGCAAACTGCCCTGTTGGTGTACTGGTTGCACTTCAACACATTCAGCAATTGCACCCCGACGCAACAGGCCCTGGAGCTGACGGGCAGTGATTTGACGGCCTGGCGTGTGCTCCTCCTGAATGCCTTGCAAGGTAATGCGCTGCCCGCGATGCTGGAAGCGCATGCGGCGATTGCGCCAGTGTACCCACATCGGACTGAATTCCTCGAGCCAATCTGCTCCCAGAATGATATCGTAGCAGCCCAATGGTAAGATCTTCATGTCCTGCTGGAAAGTATGCCCCTGGGTGCGCCATGTCAGATTAGGCAGCATCTTGTCGCTGACCATGGTGTCGCCATTGGCGATGATGAACTGGGACGGCTCACAAGGTTGAGGCGAGGCGTGGAGCTTGTCGACCAGACGAGTGTCGATGAAGGAGGCACCACTGCCCGAGTCGACGAGGATAAGAACTTCATGTTCGTCCACGTGCCCGTGGAGACGAATGGTGCGGCGCCGTGCTGGGGTAGAGCCCGCGATCGCGGCGATGTCGACGCACATGAGTTCGTCGCCCGAACTGGCTTCGCCATCAGACCCTGGGTCCGGGTCTGGTGGTAGAGCATCCAGCAATTCCTCCAGAATATGCAGAGGCACTTGAGTGGGGCACTTGTGGGTGCGGTTCCACTTCTCACCGCAAGTGAAACATTCTCCTCTCGACTTGCGGAAGGCGCGGAGTGCCTCCAGCTTGGCATCCCAGCGTGGTGCTTCTGGCTTCTTCTGTTCATCCCCACGGCTTGAATACTTGGCCTTGTCCGTATTATGGAAGGTACGGTGATTGGTGCGCGAGGATGACGACGAGTGGTGTTGTTGTTGCCGAACATTTTCCTGCTCCGTTTCCTGCAATTGGGCCAAGAGACTAGCAGTATCCACGTCTTCAGGTAAATGCAACAGAACAGCAGCGCGCAATTCATCAGCTAAGCCTGCGATGAAACGCTCCACAAAGAAGACCTCACTAGTGCTAGGATCATGCAGGAGGATTTGGTGTTTCAACTGATTGAATTTTTCTGTGTATGCCTCTACATTTCCTAACTGTCTAATGGTAAGGATCTGGCGCATGAACAAATTAAATTTGTTTTTGCCCCAATAAGACTCTACAGCTTTGTACAAGTCCTCCCAATGGATGATATATTGTTTAGATTGCACTGTTTTGAGCCACAGCGCTGCGTTCCCCACAAAATTTAGCATGGCAAATTTTACTTTCATCATGTCAGAGATGCCGTAGATCTCAAAATACATCTCACAGTTATCCTTCCAAATAGTGGGATCGGTGCCATCGAATTTGGGGAAATCCATCTTAGGAGTGGAAGTATAGCGAGTGTGATTCCTAGGTCGATCATATGAATCCTCTTCATGGTATGCAGGATATGGATCAGTGACGATGATCGTACCATTGTCCGGGGGAAATCGGCGAGACCCGGAGGCCTCGTGATTGTACCCCCGTGTAGAGATGTCGTTGCCGTGCCCATCGGGCCGTCGCGCTGCCGCCGTGCCCTGCAGCGGTGTAGTAGGCAGCTGCACGGGCGTTGGAGGTTGTGGTGGCGGCCGCGACTCGATGACGCCCAGCCTCGCAGCGGCATCCTCCGCGTGAAGCTTGAGCGTGGTGGTCGCCGCCGAGAGATCGGCGACCGAGGCGTCCATGGATTTCATCCACGACGCCAAGCCCGCGAACTGCTCGGCGAGGGAGTCCAGCTTGGCGTTGGTGGCTTCCGCCGCGGCGGCGAGGCTCTCCGACATCCTTCGCTCCGCCGCCGTGGGTCTCTTCGGCGCCAGGGTGTACCCAACTCTCCTTGATCAACCGTCGCCGGCCCGGTAGCAGCAGATCGAGATCTGATACCACCGGATTCGCTTCGGAATTAGGATCGGAGAATTTTTTTGGGGGTGGTGGCTGGTGGCTCTGATACCAGGTGTTATGATCTCACTTAGGGTTCATACAAATATCCTATGGTTCGATGCAAATCCTGGGTTACAGATCCTGGTGGATCAGAGGGACGAACCCTCAGGGAACATTCATCTAATCAGTTCGTCTGGAGGCGGCGCCCTTCGTGGAGGTAAGTAGCCGACGCCATCGTCTCTTCTCTCGCCATCTTGGGTTGGGCCTTGGTCTTGTCATGGGCCTTGGGCTGGGTCGTGACACCGTCGTAGTAGGCGCGTCCTCGGAAAGGCAGCAGCCAGTCGCCGTGGCGCCTCCACTCGTGCGTCCCGGTGTCGAACGAGTAGGTGCCATGTTGGTGCACGGAGAAGAAGACGGTGCGGCCGTCCGGGTGCGCGGCGTGGCAGGCGAGCTGCCTGAAGTTGAATGGCGCCACGGCGGGCACGGCGTTCCAGGCCCAGCCCAGTTTCTCGTCGGCGGCGAGCACCTCCAAGTGATCGTCAGCCTTGTACAGACTGGTAGAGCCCATCACGTATAGCCTGTCGCCGGCGGGCACAAGCTCGGAACCTTCCCGTACCTGCTTGGGGGTGCGAGGGCCGATGACGAGGCCTCCTGTTGCCGTGTCGTACACAAGGGCGGGGGCGCCCTCCTCCTCCTTGCTGTAGTTCATGGCGATGATTCTAGTGCCCACAGCGGCGAATCGTGCAGCACAGTTACGGTGGCACTCTAGGCGAAAGACCGGCGGATCTGGGGGGCGGTTCGCCTGCGAGTCCAAGTCGGTGCCAGGGTCACCGTCCAAGTCGGCCACGTCCACCCTGTATATGCTGTACCCGCTGGTCCAGTCATCCACCACGAAGAATAGATGGTGCCGCCGGCGTTCTGACCGCCTGGATCTTGGACCGCAATCATCGTCGGACCTGCGCCGCTTCGACATGGCTTGGCTTCTGGCCGCTATCTTCGGTCTGATTGAAGCGGCAATCGCGCGCGCCGGCGACGACAAGTTTGGCCAAACAATCGGGTCGACGATCCGTATATATAGACGGAGATATGTCAATGACGGTTTCGCGGTTTGCAGCCAGTCCATGTTTGCATCGCTGAACAAATTAATTTCTGTGCGCACATCCGAGCCGGAATCGGACACAACAAATTGGTTAGATTTTGTAACAAGCATCACTGGGTATCGGATCCTAAGACTACTCACAATGGGAATGGGGAGTATCATATAGTAGTATCATGCATATGGTACTAGTGTGTGATACTATCTTCACAATGCATAGTATCATCTAGTAGTATCATAGGTTAATTATATTTAGTGATTTGTAGAATCTCAATGCAAATGTGTGTACAAGATTGGGTTGACATTAATTTCTCTAGTTCTACGTGCTATGATACAGTATCTGCTATGATAGAATATCTACCTATGATATTACTACCATCTCTTTCTTCATTTATTGATGTGACACATCACCTTTTTGCATGCATGTGATGCATGATACTAGCTATGATACTCCCATTGTGAGTAGTCTAAGGCTAGTCGTAGTGGGGAATAACTTAAAGTAGTAACATGACATATGTTACTAGTCTAAGTTACTCCCTCCATAGTGGGTAGTAACTTATATGTGGTGTCATGCATTGTGTCATTTACTATGGTGTAGACTCAACTTGTCTTGGGATGTGTGATGTTATGGTAACATAGCTAGTTACCACCTTACTCTATTTCTTCATTCATTACCATGACATGTCACCAAAATGCTTTGGATTGTGTGATGTTACTAGCTAAGTTACTCTCACTATGAGCAGTCTAAGGAACCATCGGAATAACTTCTTAGCTATCCCCTTAAAAAATAAGGCTAGCCATAGTACTAATATCATAGCTAGTATCATGTGCTGATGTGGCAGCTAATTAAAGAGAGAGAAAAGTAGAGTAACATAGGTAGATACTGTATCATAGAGTAAACAACAAGAAAAGTTAATGCTAAACAAATCTTGCACACAAATTTGCATTGAGATTCTAAAAACCAATAAATATAGCATGACTATGATACTACTCCATGATACTGCCCACTATGAAGATCACACAATGATATCAACGTGTTGCAGCAGTCTCCGGTGTTCAGCAAATTAGTGGAAGGTCATGCTCCACCTTGCAACTATGATATCAATGGCCACCAATATACCAAAAACTATTATCTAGCCGATTGTATATACTTAAAATGGATCACTTTTGTCAAAACAATCTCGGCTCCATCAGGTCAGAAGAATTGTCACTTTGCTTCGCGATAGAAGGCTTGCAGGAAGGATATCGAGCGGGCATTTGGTGTGCCTCAAGCTCAATTTGTAATTGTATGGTACCCTGCTCTAAGCTGGTCTCAAGATCAAGTGTGGGAGGTGATGCATCCTTGTGTGATCATGCACAACATGATCATCGAGGATGACCGCACTAATCATGTCAGGACACATGTTGGTCCATATGAGTGTCAGGGCCTTTTGCGGAGGTTGATCATGAGTTGCCTGCAGATTTTGCTGATTTTCTCGCCATGCACGCAGAGATCCGTGACAGCAATGTTCACGAGCAACTTCAAAATGATCTCGTTGAGCATATGTGGAGGATCAAAGGATTATCAGCAAATACCGCGACGCTTTGATCTATCCCCATTTATCACATTTGTTAAGTTGTTTTATTGATTGATGTATTTTAATTTGAAAACAATTTTGGCAAACATATTTATTTGTATGCTATGTTTAATGGTTGTGTTTTCGAAAACCTTTTAAAATAAGTTTGGGGGCGGCGTTTGGGGGACGCGGCTGGCAAGCGACGTCCCCAAACATAGCACGAACAAAACACATCCTCAAAGGCTCGAGCCGGTGACGTTTAGAGGACGTTTTGAGGGACGCGGCTGGAGGTGCTCTTAAATTCTATTTCAGAACAACAGTATTGGATACTTTCGATATTTTACGTCTGTAGGGCCTCTAGATACCCTGAAACAAGAATGTCTACGAATTGTTTTTTACAGGAGCTCGACTGGTCTAGACGTCATGTCTACATGACCGGCAGATCTAGGAGGTGGAATCCAGGCGATGATGTACTGATTGAAGGCCTCTATGCCGCATGGGATGGCAAGTGTTGTTAACCCGGAGCCGGCGGGCATCCAAAGCTACCAACTGCCGCCTTTCGTCTCTCGCGTACATGTGCAACATATCACCAGTGCAACACGTCCAACGCTGCAGTCAGCATGAATGGGCCGTCATGTGACCCTGCTCATTGATCTCTCCCTGCGAGTCTTTATCAGGCTAAGCATTCATTTCCAGATGTTTCCTATTCCTAGCGCTAAGTTAACACCATCCCTTAATTAATTAGGAGCAAACCCCTCCTGAGTTTGTTCCACATCACCCATATCATCTCGTATGTGATCGCTTTCGCAAACGCATGACCGTCGTAAGAGGACCGGACAATGTAAGGACATAGTCACCCAGCAACACGTGATTGCGCTACGTACAAAGTTTTCCCCTTGTTTCTCAACGCCTGGGGTGTGGAAATGGGGTGTGGAAAAGGCTGGTGTGAACCTCCTCAACTATGGGCAGAATGTACGCCCTCGATTGGTCCTTGATCATATATATGCGCAAGAAGTCTTAAATTATTACTGTATTAGGAAACATACCCGCACGTTGCTGCGGATTTTAAATAGGAAAAATATTTTCTATCCTTCAGACCTGTTGCTTGATTGTCCCGACGAAACTGCTCCCACACACCACGTAGGTGGACCCTACCACGTTCAACTTATCCCTATCTCCTCTAGTTTTCTTTTGTCATCTCCATGCACTCCGGTGAGCTCCTCCGTGAATTTTTGCCGCTCCTTCGTTGCGTCACCTACGCCCAAGCAGCCGTCGCACCGCCATTTGCGCAAACCATCGCGTCACCGGTTGCTGACGCGAGATGGATCCGCGGCCGCCGAACGCCGTCGTCCATTCCCGTCCATGGCCATCATCTGTCGCCTTTCCCGACCAGGACCGCCGATGTAGTGCCTTCCCCCTTCCCTGCCCGTGGTCGGAGCAGTCGTCTTGGTGGACACGCACAGGAGTGCGTCCTCCGGCTTGGTCGGCCTTGCGCACCTTGCAGCCACGGAGATTGCCTCCGGCTTGGCCTCGGCGCACAAGGGGTGTCGAAGGCGGAGCTGCTTCGAAACCATGGCGGAGAATGGTAACCCCAGCTTCCTCGGCGCCCCGTCGTCGCCGAAGATGGTAGCCATGGTTGTTGCGACTGTTGTTGGCAATTTCTACGAGAGAAGATCAAATGTGTTGCCACGCGAGATTGGGGCTGCTGCAAGCCAACACCGACGTGCTGCCCACTGGCAGTGGCGGTGCTTCCGATGGGCGGGGCTGCTAATGGTCATCGACGGTGCTGCAAACTGTCAGTGGCGGTGCTGCGAATTGCCAACAGAGGTGGTGCAAACCGTCAGCACCGATGTTGTGAATGGCCAACGGTGGTGGTGCAAGGTGGTGCAAATCGTTAGCGGCGGCGCTGCAAATGGTTATCGGAGGTGCTATAAATGTTTTGCGGTTCTGCTACCTAAGTATCATTTTTAATTACGATGTCTTTGGGAGGTCTCCGGCGAGTCTTCGGTGGAATCCCCGGTGAGGTCATCGGCGATTCTCCGGCGAGTCAGCATCAATGCTGCAACTGGTCATCGGAGGTGCTACAAATGTTTTGCAGTTCTGCTACCTTAGTATAATACTAGCAAGGACAGGCACGGCGGCACGCCGCGCTCAGCCTAAGGTTAAAGAATAAAGGATATTTTAAATCATATTAAATTACAACTATGATGTGGAGTTCTCATAGTAAATGGATGATAAGTAATGTGTTAATACGAAAGATCCAAGGCATGGAACTGATCATCTTATTTTCACAAACTATGGGTACAATAGGAACTTTGTGATGGATTTTACAAAGTTCTGTACATAGCAAATAACCAAAAGAAGCTACCATAACTGCCCCCTTTCCTTTGAATAGAGTTCTTCAGCCTATCATCGATCTTATTGTTGTCATCGCTCTATGTCGGATGACAGAACAACAATTTCCTGGCTCTTGACATGAAGGCCAGGGCTGGTGTGGCTCGTTCTCTCCAGGAGGAGGGCCCTGGCTCGTCACAATCGCCAATACCAGAGAAGGTATCTCTTAGCTCTCAGGCAGGCACCACTAAAGTGGGCTATCTGAGCAGTGCTTTCCATGAATTCAAAATTTCTTTGAAACAAATAAACTTGTTTCTAGTTTTCCATTAATTTGTTCAAAGCGATCCAAAGTGGTGCCTGTGGTCTTGTGGGTCTATCATCATATTTCATAGAAAGAAATCATCAAATTACAACAAAGAAAATTAAATAGTGTCGAAGATATGAGCAAAAGAAATAGTGGCGAAGTGATTAGTAAAAGTATACATTCTTCTTAAATCATGTCTATTTCAAAAATTGCTACCACAATTGCAGGATACATCAAAATAACCATATTATATTGCCTATGTGCTAAGAGTATTGCATCTCTGCGTAATCAGCAAACCTTAGAAGGAATGACCGCCAAAAATCCAAATTAAGCACTCAAATCAAAAAGGGTTCTCTACAATTTTTTTGATACTTAAAGGAGAGTATATGTACTAAATGAAATAGCATATATAGTATACGTGAAAATTTTTGACACTCGAAGAGCTCCCAAATAAACATACTGCTTAGCTTAAGAACCAGATATACATACATTTTTCTATACTATATGAAGACCACTTCAAAACTTTAAGTAATAACTAATCTCCAGCTAGCCGTAAGGCTCCAGTTAATGAAGAAGTTGTGATATCATCGGCTGAGGTGGGACCGTTTACTTCGAAGAAGTTTCGCTTAGTGATGCCTACACCAATAAGCGTGCACTAAAACAATATATGTAAACATCCCAATTTTCTTCGGTACCAAGACTGAAACATGACGAAATTCGTATGGTGTTACTTTATAAGGATCGAGGAAAATCTCATGAAAAAATGTCAAATTTATGTAAAGCACCAACGGCTGTAGAAAATGGGAAGTTGTAGGAGCCTAAAAGATGATGATGTACTGAACTTCAAGCTACTTGAACACTCCCCCTCTTTAATCACATTAAGAAAATACTCAACTGATCTAGCTGAGCTCTACAAGAAGAAACTAAATATTGCCGTGATACCTCCAGAAATTTCTCTCAATGCTTTGATGCCTTCGTTGTCCAAGCCACAAAGCTTCAGTTACTGGGGAGAGGTTTTTTGTGATACTCTGATATGCACAGTCAATATATGTACGACTCATGATCCATGTACTGAAATGGCTGAACATGAACAGACTCACCCAATATGCTATCTCAGTTTCGTGTCAAAGTTCAAACTCTCCGGTTCTACTGTATGTTAAATTGAATACAATATGAGCATAGCCAATTTTAGTATTTATTTGCGCCAAAATAACACCTAATATAATACTTCCTCCGTTCCGTAATATAGGCCGTTTTAACAAACTATTTCTCTTCAGTTTCTTTTCAAAGTTCAAACTCTTTAGTTGTATGTTAAATTGAACACAATAAGATCATAAAGAACTTTAATAATACTATGCACCCAAAGTTAATAACTTCTCATCGGAAGTGAACATGACAGGGACATTGAGCTAGTGTTGTCACCCTGTCCCAGTATCTACTGTCGTCACCCTGTCCCGTATCCCACCTCCGATATTTAGTTGTATGAACTAATAGCATGCGTCGCAGTAAAAAGTTTAAGCATACTACATACATTGCATATTTTGAACATGTGTCGATCACTTACAAAATATGGCATTGTGCAGATCAAAGAGGCCCTGTCCCTCCACACCATAACAGACCTGCACATAATGCGAGAACCTTTTGCTCATAAAAACATTCAAAATCAAATTATTTATGATATCCCTTGCCTAAGAGTTGATTTGCTTCAATATTAATTGAACAAACAAAAAATGCCATGGCATGAACCAATATAGAATCTTAGTCAGAGCATTAGAAAGAACATACAAGGCCACACTTTTCAGACCCTAGCATGCAAAACCCAAGGCTGAAGCCTACAAGAAAAAGAAAGCTAAAACATGGTCACTTTGGTGACCCTCCTCTGGCCTATGTGTGTTGTTGAGCATGCAGTAGGTCTTGTGAGCTTCCTGTGTGCTTCACAGGTTGGGACTTGTGCTTTGTGTGGATCAGCTCGGCTGATCCATGAGCATATCCTCCCATTTTTACTTATTTGCTAACCTGCTACCACTTGGCCTAATTCTTGTTTTTGTCTTTGCTGTTTCTTTATGTAGGGTTTAAGAAAATGATCAAGAAGATCTTCATCAAGTGTTGATCAATAAGTTCTTGAAGAATTTAACTAGTTTAGCCATTTGCAATATTTTGTAATTTTTCTTTTCTTTTTCATTTCTTCAATTTCTGTAATGTGTTGTAATAATTATTATTCATGTGAATATTGTAAATAACAATGTATCTTGTGTGATAATCAATAAAGCTCAAGGTTTTCTCTAATGAGCTTTAATTATATATTCTTTTGTTTTGTATTCTTATTTATTCAATTGTTTATTGAATTGTCCATAATTGAATTATAAATACTTAATCGGAATTGCTAATTCTCAGGCGCTTGAGATTTATTAAATCTCAGTCGACTCATCTGCCGTTGAATTTGTTGTGCTAAGATGCGTGCAGCCCTTTGTCGTTTAGCTGTGCTGCTGGTGGTACAAGGCGCTCGTTGCTTCTTGTCGTGGGCTGCGCTGCTTCTTGTGGTGCGGTGCTGTATGGTGTTATTTGTAAGCATGGGCTTTGTGGTACGTGGCCTTTCGTTTGGTCTGTGGCGTTTCGTTTTTTTTTCTTTCACCCAGCGTCCACTTTTGACCTTCTACAAGAAGGGTGTGGAGCCGAGTCTACGATGTGTCCAAACTGAGGTTGAGTCTCAGTATACGATGTGTTCAAACTGGGGTTTTACATGCATGCATTGAGGCACTGTCATACTGAAAAAATCTCGGCTCCAAATTATGTCAAATTGGAAAAATATCAGTTGCGATACGTCTGTAACGAAATCTCAGTTTCAAGCTATGTGTAACCAGAAAAAACTTAGTTGCAACCCATCTGCAAGCGGGAAAATACAAGTTACAACCATGTGCAACTGAATTTTTTTATTTTTTCACAGTTGCAACCATGGTGTAACTGGAAAAAAAACTCAGCTTCAGTACATGTGCAACTAGTAGTATCTTAGTTTCTCCCTAGTTACAACCATGGTGCAACCGGAATTTTTTTTGCTAGTTACAACTCAAGTGCAACCGTTAAGATTTGTGCAGACTACTACCATTTTGGCTCGCGCTTTCCCTCGGCGTGCAAGTGTATGCTGATTCTTTGAACGTTGGATTACGTCGTGCTTTGTGCTAGCTTAAGGACACATTAGTTGCTATTGAGATTTCTCCAGCTACATATTGGTTGCAACTGAGATTTTTCAGTTGCATATGGGTTACAACTGACATTTTCTAGTTACATAGTGGTCGTAACTGATATCATTTTCATTCACACGTGAGTTGTAACTGAGATTTTTCCAGTTGCATGTTGGTTACAACTGAGATTTTTCGAGTTGCATGTGGATTGCAACTGAATTTTTTTGGCTACACATGGGTTAAAACTAAGATATTTCTACTTTCATGTGGGTTGCAACTAAGTTTTTTTTTCAGTTGCATAGGTTTTTTTTTTTGTTGCACGCGGGTTGCTACCGAGATTTTCTAGTTCCACATAGGTTGCAACTGAGATTTTCTTTAGTTGCATGTGAGTTGCACTGATATTTTTTTCCATTTGCACATGTGTTGCAAATGAGATTTTTCTAGTTGCATGTTGGTTGTGAATGACCCTTTTGCAATTGCACTTGGATAGCAACTAAAAAAAAATTAAGTGCACGTGAGTTATAATTATTTTTCTAGTGAAAAAGAAGAGCATGCATTTTTCTCATATACTCTTATTTTGAGCTAAGGAGAAAATGGCCAACCTCACGTAATAATTTAGTACAAAAATGGGCATTTTTTGTTGTTGCTTCGGTGGCCTTCTGGTGTTTTATATGTAGGCCTATGTAATGCAATCCCAAGAGCCACCATCCAAACAACAGAAAATTCAAATGGCCAACGCAGCCCATGAATAGCGAACCAGTATCGCTCGAGAATTGACTGCGTAAACAAATACTTACGTTAGTGAACTGCTGACGTCAGGTGACTTAGATTTAATTAAATCTAAGTCGCCTGAGCTCCAGGTGTGCCCATACTTAATTGATGTTTGAATTTGTAATTCAAACATATCTTGTTTGAATTCAATCATGCAACTTAAGTTGAGAAAGAAGTTGTCCCCCTATCTTCTCGAAAACCCTAAGTGTTGACTAATCAGTTCAAGTTTATCGCACTCTCGAAACCCTAACCCTGAGTGGTGTCGAGAGAGAAACTTGTCCCCCTTTTATGCAGTTTTTCAATAAAAGCGCGAAATTTCCCCAGATTTTACGATGCAATGCACATCCCTTTCTTAATTCTACCTCTCGATTATCTCTAAACCTGGGATATTACACTGCCGACCTGAAAGATCGACAAGCACACATTGCCAACAACTCCGAGACGCCGCCGTGAAGGTCGCCGCCGGTGTGGGAGTGGAGTTGAGGCAGATTTATTAGCCCGGGCGTCGCTCCCACCACCCCAACGACGCACCACAACAGACAAGCCGTAACTACAAAACGAAGGAGGAACGAGGTCCCCCCCCCCTCCTGCCGCCAGAGCGGCAAGCGGAGGGAGAGGGGCCCAGAGCTCACGCCGGTGGAGATGGGATCTAGCCGCCGCCACCTGGGAGAGAGGAGGAGGGCAAAACGTTTACATCTGTGCTATGTTGTCTCTATCTCTAACTTTAATGGTTCTCCTAATGGATGAAGAACAGACTTGAGACATATGCGTGTGTGTTGGTACTCTGATATTTGCTCTCCTTTTTGCAGCGCTTTCGCAAAATAGCGATCAGCGTCGCTGTGCATGGATCAGATTTTGTGTATGGGATGATCCACATTATCATGATCCTCTTTTTTAGGTCATAATAATATTATAAATAGTGATTAATAAGTTTTAAACTTTAATTAGCTTAACAAAAAAATTATCCTGCTTCAATGGCTCAATCGAGACCGCCATCGGCACATGCCTCGATGGCGATGTCTTGCAAGTCTAGACCTTGGAAAGCACAATCTTCAAAACAAGAGGGAAAGCAACGCGAGATTGACGCCGTCGTCCGCTCCTGCACTCTGCAAGTTCTAGGGCTTGACCCGAAGATATGAGACGAGGAGATCGACGTTGTCGTCCGCCCCTGCACCGCAAGGTTTGTTTTCACCTGGAGCAAACCTTCCTCCACGCCCGCACACTGTCAAACCCGTAGCGGTGCCGGCCTACAAACCCACTGGCCCAAGCACCTCCAACACAGGCGACGGTGCCACCACACCATGCACAAGCCACTGACCTCACCGCCAGCAAGCCAAGCCCAACCAAATCTAACGCCTTGGAACTCCAGCCCAATGCAACAACCCCCACCCTGACACAGCCGCTAGGACTGATGTCGCCGCACCAAAACGGAAACCGAAGCTTCGCTCGGAGCCGCGCGAGGCGTTGGGCCGGCCACCGTCGAAGGCCAACATCATGCGCGCACCGAGGCCGAGCATTCGCACCAGTGCGCAGACGAGAAGAGCCCCATCGAAGTTGTCATCCGCGCGGGCTTAGCCTGACGGAGTCATCCGGCGGTGGCAAGCGGGGGCTAGGGTAGGAGGGGTGCGATGGCAACAAATCTATGGTGGCCCCGAACCGCCATGGGGACGCCGCGGTGGTCGGGGAAGGGGGGTCGCGTGAAACAATATTGCTAATTGGCTCCGATCCTACCGAAACTGTAGGAAAATGTTTAGAAGGTAAAGTACCAAGTATCTCGAAGTACAAATTTTTGCCCAACAAGAAAGCTAATGCACGTACAATAGCTACAAAACTCAATACGCATGCTTTTGCATTTACTAGAATTTTAGATAAAGAACAATACAATCATTCGCACATCTCCTTACAGTAGCAACTGAAACTAATTCAACTTCAAGTTCAATCTGCTGGTACAACAAATGAAAGCACCGTGCAAGTAGTATCAGATCCCAAACACCCACCAGTTCTGAGTATTTAGTACCCTAGGCATGATGTAGGAGCGAGTGCGGCGCGCGGTGGCTCGCAGCCCCCCGTCCTTGTCGTACCGGAGCTTGAATTTTGTCACGTAGAACAGGTAGCACGAGTCCAGAAGCTCCTCATCCGCACCTTTCCGTGACCGGTGCTCGACAAGGCAGAACTTGCCATGCCCCATGCGTGCGAGCACGACGACGTTAACGTTGGTCCTCTCCTTGTCCTCGCAAACCATCTTCTCCTTGGCGAGCTTCCATGCCGGCGGCGCCAGCCCTACTTCCCCACCACCTGCGGCGGGCACGACGTCGCAGGAGCACACGCTCCCTGTCTCGGTCGAATCTCGGTAGAGCCCCACCCATGCATCGACCTCGCCGTCGTAGTAGGCGCGTCCACGGAAAGGCAGCAGCCAGTCGCCGTGGCGCCTCCACTCGTGCGTCCCGGTGTCGAACGAGTAGGTGCCATGTTGGTGCACGGAGAAGAAGACGGTGCGGCCGTCCGGGTGCGCGGCGTGGCAGGCGAGCTGCCTGAAGTTGAATGGCGCCACGGCGGGCACGGCGTTCCAGGCCCAGCCCGGTTTCTCGTCGGCGGCGAGCACCTCCAAGTGATCGTCAGCCTTGTGCCGGACTGGTAGAGCCCATCACGTATAGCCTGTCGCCGGCGGGCACAAGCTCGGAACCTTCCCGTACCTGCTTGGGGGTGCGAGGGCCGACGACGAGGCCTCCTGTTGCCGTGTCGTACACAAGGGCGGGTGCGCCCTCCTCCTCCTTGCTGTAGTTCATGGCGATGATTCTAGTGCCCACAGCGGCGAATCGTGCAGCACAGTTACGGTGGCACTCGAGGCGAAAGACCGGCGGATCTGGGGGGCGGTTCGCCTGCAAGTCCAAGTCGGTGCCAGGGTCACCGTCCAAGTCGGCCACATCAGTGGTTGGGGTCGCAGTGGCGCACCCTAACGACCGGAGTTCGATTCCTGTCAGGGACGAATTTCGGAATTGTCACGCCAAGTCCCGCTTCTACTATATCAAAAAGTGTCTAGTTCCTCCTAGACACGGTTTCATTTTTTTTTTTTTTTTTTTTTTTTGTATATGCTGTACCCGTTGGTCCAGTCGTCCACCACGAAGAATAGATGGTGCCGCCGGCGTTCTGACCGCCTGGATCTTGGACCGCAATCATCGCCGGACCTGCGCCGCTTCGACATGGCTTGGCTTCTGGCCGCTATCTTCGGTCTGATTGAAGCGGCAATCGCGCGCGCCGGCGACGACAAGTTTGGCCAAACAATCGGGTCGACGATCCGTATATATAGACGGAGATATGTCAATGACGGTTTCGCGGTTTGCAGCCAGTCCATGTTTGCATCGCTGAACAAATTAATTTCTGTGCGCACATCCGAGCCGGAATCGAACACAACAAATTGGTTAGATTTTGTAACAAGCACCAGTGGGGTATCGGATCCTAAGACTAGTCACAATGGAGGTTAATTATATTTAGTGATTTGTAGAATCTCAATGCAAATGTGTGTACAAGATTGGTTTGACATTAATTTTTTTTTGTTCTACGTAGCTATGATACAAGTATCTGCTATGATAGAATATCTACCTATGATACTGCTACCATCTCTTTTTCTTCATTTATTGATGTGACACATCAGCTTTTTGCATGCATGTGATGCATACTAGCTATGATACTCCCATTGTGAGTAGTCTAAGGCTAGTCATAGTGGGGAATAACTTAAAGTAATAACATGACATATGTTACTAGTCTAATTTACTACCTCCATAGTGGGTAGTAACTTATATGTGGTGTCATGCATTGTGTCATTTATTATGGTGTAGACTCAACTTGTCTTGGGATGTGTGATGTTATGGTAACATAGCTAGTTACCACCTTACTCTATTTCTTCATTCATTATCATGCCATGTCACAAAAATGCTTTGGGTTGTGTGATGTTACTAGCTAAGTTACTTCCACTATGAGCAGTCTAAGGAACCATCGGAATAACTTCTTAGCTATACCCTTAAAAAATAAGGCTAGCCATAGTACTAATATCATAGCTAGTATCATGTGCTGATGTGGCAGCTAATTAAAGAGGGAGAAGAGTAGAGTAACATAGGTAGATACTGTATCATAGCGTAAACAACAAGAAAAGTTAATGCTAAACAAATCTTGCACACAAATTTGCATTGAGATTCTAAAAACCAATAAATATAGCATGACTATGATACTACTCCATGATACTGCCCACTATGGAGATCACACAATGATATCAACGTGTTGTAGCAGTCTCCGGTGTTCAGCAAATTAGTGGAAGGTCATGCTCCACCATGAAACTATGATATCAATGGTCACCAATATACCAAAGACTATTATCTAGCCGATTGTATATACTTAAAATGGATCACTTTTGTCAAAACAATCTCGGCTCCATCAGGTCAGAAGAATTGTCACGTTGCCTCGCGATAGAAGGCTTGCAGGAAGGATGTCGAGCGGGCATTTGGTGTGCCTCAAGCTCAATTTGTAATTGTATTGTACCCTTCTCTAAGCTGGTCTCACGATCAAGTGTGGGAGGTGATGCAGCCTTGTGTGATCATGCACAACATGATCATCGAGGATGACCGCAATAATCATGTCAGGACACATGTTGGTCCATATGAGTGTCAGGGCCTTTTGCGGAGGTTGATCATGAGTTGCCTGCAGATTTTGCTGATTTTCTCGCCATGCACGCAGAGATCCGTGACAGCAATGTTCACGAGCAACTACAAAATGATCTCGTTGAGCATATGTGGAGGATCAAAGGATTATCAGCAAATACCGCGACGCCTTGATCTAGCCCCATTTATCACATTTGTTAAGTTGTTTTATTGATTGATGTATTTTAATTTGAAAACAATTTTGGCAAACATATTTATTTGTATGCTATGTTTAATGGTTGTGTTTTCGAAAACCTTTTAAAATACGTTTGGGGCGGCGTTTGGGGGACGCGGCTGGGAAGCGACGTCCTCAAACATAGCACGAACAAAACACATCCTCAAAGGCTCGATCCGGTGACGTTTAGAGGACGTTAGGGCCTCTAGATACCCTGAAACAAGAATGTCTACGAATTGTTTTTTACAGGAGCTCGACTGGTCTAGACGTCATGTCTACATGACCGGCAGATCTAGGAGGTGGAATCCAGGCGATGATGTACTGATTGAAGGCCTCTATGCCGCATGGGATGGCAAGTGTTGTTAACCCGGAGCCGGAATACGGGCATCCAAAGCTACCAACTGCCGCCTTTCGTCTCTCGCGTACATCTGCAGCATATCACCAGTGCAACACGTCCAACGCTGCACTCAGCATGAATGGGCCGTCATGTGACCCTGCTCATTGATCTCTCCCTGCGAGTCTTTATCAGGCTAAGCATTCATTTCCAGATGTTTCCTATTCCTAGCGCTAAGTTAACACCATCCCTTAATTAATTAGGAGCAAACCCCTCCTGAGTTCGTTCCACATCACCCATATCATCTCGTATGTGAAAGCTTTCGCAAACGCACGACCGTCGTAAGAGGACCGGGCAATGTAAGGACATAGTCACCCAGCAACACGTGATTGCGCTACGTACAAAGTTTTCCCCTTGTTTCTCAACGCCTGGGGTGTGGAAAAGGCTGGTGTGAACCTCCTCAACTATGGGCAGAATGTACGCCCTCGATTGGTCCTCGATCATATATATGTGAAAGATCGAGCTGTCGCCTAGAGGGGGGGGGGGTGAATAGGCAATTAAAAACTCTTACGGATTTATGCGAAATTAAACTATCGTTTAGTTTACAAGCACAAACTCTAGATATGCTAAGCTCAACTAAGTGTAACAATAACAACTAGAGCTAAGCAAGATAGGCACAAGATATATGTAGCACAAGTGATATCAAGATATATGTACTTCAAGCACGATGGCTATCACAAGGAAAGAGAGCTCGGGTATAGAAATAACCGAGGCACGCGGAGACGAGGATGTATTCCCGTGTTCCCTTCCTTTGCAAGAAGGTACGTCACGTTTGGAGGAGTGGAGGTCCCACGAAGGATTCCCCGCCCCACGAAGGCTCACCCTATTCTCCGAACCACACCCACGAAGGATAATGGCCGTTTCCTTATGGTTAGCTTTTCCTCCGCTCCGGAGATGGCAAGCTCCACAACCACTTCACAAGCTCCACGAAGGAGAAGCCCGGGCCTCTTCACAATCTTCTTGAAGAGATCACCGGAGCACCAACCGCCAAGCCAACTAGGAGGTCTTCCTCCAAGAGTAACAAGCTCACGGTCTCACACTCGAACTAATCGTGGTGGAGAGCTCAACACTATGCAAAGATGCAAAGCAAGAACACTAGAGGTGTTCAAATCCTTCACTCTCAAATCCCACCCAAACAACAAATTGGTTAGATTTTGTAACAAGCACCAGTGGGGTATCGGATCCTAAGACTAGTCACAATGGAGGTTAATTATATTTAGTGATTTGTAGAATCTCAATGCAAATGTGTGTACAAGATTGGTTTGACATTAATTTTTTTTTAGTTCTACGTGCTATGATACAGTATCTGCTATGATAGAATATCTACCTATGATACTACTACCATCTCTTTTTCTTCATTTATTGATGTGACACATCAGCTTTTTGCATGCATGTGATGCATACTAGCTATGATACTCCCATTGTGAGTAGTCTAAGGCTAGTCATAGTGGGGAATAACTTAAAGTAATAACATGACATATGTTACTAGTCTAATTTACTACCTCCATAGTGGGTAGTAACTTATATGTGGTGTCATGCATTGTGTCATTTATTATGGTGTAGACTCAACTTGTCTTGGGATGTGTGATGTTATGGTAACATAGCTAGTTACCACCTTACTCTATTTCTTCATTCATTATCATGCCATGTCACAAAAATGCTTTGGGTTGTGTGATGTTACTAGCTAAGTTACTTCCACTATGAGCAGTCTAAGGAACCATCGGAATAACTTCTTAGCTATACCCTTAAAAAATAAGGCTAGCCATAGTACTAATATCATAGCTAGTATCATGTGCTGATGTGGCAGCTAATTAAAGAGGGAGAAGAGTAGAGTAACATAGGTAGATACTGTATCATAGCGTAAACAACAAGAAAAGTTAATGCTAAACAAATCTTGCACACAAATTTGCATTGAGATTCTAAAAACCAATAAATATAGCATGACTATGATACTACTCCATGATACTGCCCACTATGGAGATCACACAATGATATCAACGTGTTGTAGCAGTCTCCGGTGTTCAGCAAATTAGTGGAAGGTCATGCTCCACCATGAAACTATGATATCAATGGTCACCAATATACCAAAGACTATTATCTAGCCGATTGTATATACTTAAAATGGATCACTTTTGTCAAAACAATCTCGGCTCCATCAGGTCAGAAGAATTGTCACGTTGCCTCGCGATAGAAGGCTTGCGGGAAGGATGTCGAGCGGGCATTTGGTGTGCCTCAAGCTCAATTTGTAATTGTATTGTACCCTTCTCTAAGCTGGTCTCACGATCAAGTGTGGGAGGTGATGCAGCCTTGTGTGATCATGCACAACATGATCATCGAGGATGACCGCAATAATCATGTCAGGACACATGTTGGTCCATATGAGTGTCAGGGCCTTTTGCGGAGGTTGATCATGAGTTGCCTCGCAGATTTTGCTGATTTTCTCGCCATGCACGCGAGAGATCCGTGACAGCAATGTTCACGAGCAACTACAAAATGATCTCGTTGAGCATATGTGGAGGATCAAAGGATTATCAGCAAATACCGCGACGCCTTGATCTAGCCCCATTTATCACATTTGTTAAGTTGTTTTATTGATTGATGTATTTTAATTTGAAAACAATTTTGGCAAACATATTTATTTGTATGCTATGTTTAATGGTTGTGTTTTCGAAAACCTTTTAAAATACGTTTGGGGCGGCGTTTGGGGACGCGTGCTGGGAAGCGACGTCCTCAAACATAGCACGAACAAAACACATCCTCAAAGGCTCGATCCGGTGACGTTTAGAGGACGTTAGGGCCTCTAGATACCCTGAAACAAGAATGTCTACGAATTGTTTTTTACAGGAGCTCGACTGGTCTAGACGTCATGTCTACATGACCGGCAGATCTAGGAGGTGGAATCCAGGCGATGATGTACTGATTGAAGGCCTCTATGCCACATGGGATGGCAAGTGTTGTTAACCCGGAGCCGGAATACGGGCATCCAAAGCTACCAACTGCCGCCTTTCGTCTCTCGCGTACATGTGCAGCATATCACCAGTGCAACACGTCCAACGCTGCACTCAGCATGAATGGGCCGTCATGTGACCCTGCTCATTGATCTCTCCCTGCGAGTCTTTATCAGGCTAAGCATTCATTTCCAGATGTTTCCTATTCCTAGCGCTAAGTTAACACCATCCCTTAATTAATTAGGAGCAAACCCCTCCTGAGTTCGTTCCACATCACCCATATCATCTCGTATGTGATCGCTTTCGCAAACGCACGACCGTCGTAAGAGGACCGGGCAATGTAAGGACATAGTCACCCAGCAACACGTGATTGCGCTACGTACAAAGTTTTCCCCTTGTTTCTCAACGCCTGGGGTGTGGAAAAGGCTGGTGTGAACCTCCTCAACTATGGGCAGAATGTACGCCCTCGATTGGTCCTCGATCATATATATGTGAAAGATCGAGATGTCGCCTAGAGGGGGGGGGGGGGTGAATAGGCAATTAAAAACTCTTACGGATTTATGCGAAATTAAACTATCGTTTAGTTTACAAGCACAAACCCTAGATATGCTAAGCTCAACTAAGTGTAACAATAACAACTAGAGCTAAGCAAGATAGGCACAAGATATATGTAGCACAAGTGATAGCAAGATATATGTACTTCAAGCACGATGGCTATCACAAGGAAAGAGAGCTCGGGCATAGAAATAACCGAGGCACGCGGAGACGAGGATGTATTCCCGTGTTCCCTTCCTTTGCAAGAAGGTACGTCACGTTTGGAGGAGTGGAGGTCCCACGAAGGATTCCCCGCCCCACGAAGGCTCACCCTATTCTCCGAACCACACCCACGAAGGATAATGGCCCTTTCCTTATGGTTAGCTTTTCCTCCGCTCCGGAAATGGCAAGCTCCACAACCACTTCACAAGCTCCACGAAGGAGAAGCCCGGGCCTCTTCACAATCTTCTTGAAGAGATCACCGGAGCACCAACCGCCAAGCCAACTAGGAGGTCTTCCTCCAAGAGTAACAAGCTCACGGTCTCACACTCGAACTAATCGTGGTGGAGAGCTCAACACTATGCAAAGATGCAAAGCAAGAACACTAGAGGTGTTCAAATCCTTCACTCTCAAATCCCACCCAAACAACAAATGCTAGGATGAGATTGGAGAGGAAGAACAATGGGGAAAGTCAACAAAAGACTCCAAGATCTAGATCCCAAGAGTTCCCCTCACTTAGAGGAGAAATGGATTGGTGGAAGTGTAGATCTAGATCTCCTCTCTTAGATCCCTCAAGAATTAGCAAGAATTATGGGAGGAATCAAAGGGGGGAGCAAGTTCTTCCAAGAGCAACAACGGAGGTGAAGAAAGGGGAAGAACTATCTTTCTCAAGGTGGAAGAAGGGTCTATTTATAGCTAGGAGCAAATAAAACCGTTGGGGGAAAAGGACAAGAAAACTGCAGGAAAAACGGGCCCAAAAAGTGCCCCAGCCGGCTGCCAGGCCGGCCGACCGGAAATGGCGCTGACCAGCCCAGCTGGGCGCCCGGTCGGGCCGGCCCACTAGCCGGGCGGGGCGGCGGCGGCCGCTGGGCGGCATATAGGCAAGGGGCGCGCGGTCCGGTGGGGCATCCGGCTGGGCCGGGGTGGCAGCCGAGCGGCCCGGTAGGTAACCGGCGCTTGGGCCGGAGGAAGCCGCCAGGCCCACGGGATCCCGCCCGGTTGGCGCCCGGTTGCAGACCGGGTGGGCCGGTGTCTGGGCCAGTCGGCCGGCTGGCCCCTCCTCTTTTCTTTTTCTTCTTTTACTTTTTCTTTAATAACAAATGCTCCCGAACTCCGATTTGAATGAAACCAATTTTGTTTGAGAGATAAGAACAAATGCTATCCTATGGAAAGTGCAAACACAAGAATCTGTAGGAGGGGATTTTATCATGAATATAAAAGGTAGAACCTTATATCATGAATAACCGACAAAATCACCCAACCTCGAAAACGCAATAGAAGATGCATGCGAACTCCGGTTTTGATGAACTTGGGCTTGTTGTAAAGCTAGCAACAAGCTCAAAAACCTTACACATAGAAACACCAAGAAGCAATACGGATATGCAAAGTATGCAAAGGATTGAGCTCCCTAAGACGATGTGATCAAGTTACCCAACCGAAAGCCCCTCTTAATAGTGTGGCTATCTATCCTATAATCCGGTCTCCCAACATCCACCTTGAGACCGGTAAAAGGAAAACCTAGCAAGGCCATACCTTTGCCTTGCGCATCCCGCTCGATCTTGATGATAACTCTTCAAGCTTCACTCAAGCTCGAATGCCTCACTTGATCAATGTTGCTTTGTGAAGACTCACAAATGCTCCCCCATACACTATGATGGGAAAGCCCAATTGATGCACATCTTCACATGTCCATTAACACCAAATGGACGACAATCTTCAAGCATGTGATCCACTCAAGATGCTCTTCTTGAACTTGCCCAACTCAACCTTGTATCTTCTCATACTCACTTAAGATAGAGCATGGCTAATATTGAGTTCCACATAAGAACTCCATCTTCATTTCTTCTTCTTGATCATATCACATATATATCTTCATACCGATGATCTTGATGCCAATACACAAGGTATACCTTTATCTTCATGGCATCCATACTTGAATCCAACACATGGAGTACAAGTAATACCTATGGAATATTCCTTCATATAAACTCAATGAAAACATTAGTCCATAGGGGTTGTCATTAATTACCAAAACCACACATAGGGGTAATATACCCTTACAATCTCCCCTATTTTGGTAATTGATGACAATCACAATAAGAGGGTTTATATAATGAATATTAGAAACAAGTACGCAACTTATCCGAGAATAAGTTGTATACAAGAGGTTGTATTTGATATAGTCAAGTAACACAAAGCTACTAGTCCATATCAAAACTGGCTCTACTCACACAACTACAACAAATGCAAGAGATGTGAGTGGAACCAATATATATAGAGAAAACTCCCCCACAATGTATGCACGTGTGATGAACATGAATTCATTGCATACATTGTCAAGATTAACCTTTGGGATAGTTTCCACTATATATATACAACCATGCAAGACATATAAATATGGAATGCATGAGAGGCAAAACACTTAAGCACAAACCAAACTTAAGTATAAAACCGTTCCCTTAAACCCTCTAAACTTCTCCCCCATTGGCAACAAGTGCCAAAATGGGTGAAAAATTTAGAAAGCCAATATAATGTGAGTTCCTCCCCAAGGTGTGCACTTCTCATAGTTTGAGTGGAATCAAGTGCACATATCCAATGACGAATACTTGAAGGAAGTCAAACTATATTGAGGATCAAAGATTGCATAAAGATAACATGGTGAAGTGAGCTTCAACAATAAAGCAAGCAATCACAGATCCAATTGGACAAACAAAGATATCATGATAAGAGAGATATAGTGCTCTAAATAAAATAAGAAAGCTCCCCAAGGTTCGTGCACAATTTATAATGTTTGCATTTGAATACAATATGCATAAACATGGAATCCTCACTCCCTCTATATCATTTAGAACACAACCAAGATTAAGATAATATGCTTATCAAGAGCAACTTGAGTCCAACAATTACGAGATATGAGTGCATGAATAAAAACAAATAAACCAAGCACTCATAAATCTTCTTTACCAACACCACTAAAATCAAAAGGATAAATAAAAGATGGTCGGCAAAGAACAAGGATATCAAGGTGATGGATTAACGCTCTCATGTATATAAGTTTCTAAAGTGGACAAAGTGATCCATAAAGAAACATGCACACACAAGAGGTTAATAAAATAAATAAGACAAGATATCCAAGATGAAGTCATAAAATATACCAAAGGATGTTTGCTTAAAAAGCATATATAGCCTATGGCTCCAATTTTCACTTATGGTATATGAATGAGCTTCAACCAAGAAAATCTCAAAAACATCACAACTAACGATAAGGGAAGTAAAGCTAGTTGGAATGTTTTGAGAGAGGCAACAAGTATCACGAATAGGAATTTATTTCGCAATATTTATCAAAATTGCACATAAGAGTTCTTTGAGGAATTGATATGCAATAAATTGCTAGAGGGCATATTTGGGTAGGTGAATCATAAACATGATTTATATATATTCCCAACATATGCATCTTCTCAAATTACTCAAATGTACAATAAGAAGTTTTTCTTTAAAAAAGATTTTTTTTTCAAGAATCGCAATATTTTTGAAATAAATAATTTCATGCCAAGATACAACCTACAAGAGGTTGGATGCTATATGAGAATGAATGAATAAGATACTTGTTACCGAGATAGCAATGGCATGATGTAGTAGATAAGATTTTATCGATCATCCTAGCTTGACTCCAATTATAATATGGTGACAACACCTTCCTTATAGATGAGACAAGCCTCCATTGCATCTCCAATGTACCTAAAACAACATTCAAGTACATCTTGGTCCCCAAACTCATTGGGTCCAACATGGTTAGACTAACCACAATATATAGGACACACTCCATATAAATATGTGCATATTTAGATGAAATTTGAATTTCATGCACATCTTAGCCATTTAGGATTTGATGGAGTATATCCTACATAATGGATCAAAAGAAAGCAAGCATGCTACAAGTATAAACAAATTACATATAAGCATGCACCAAAACTTTTAAAGATCCAAGAAAGATATACTTTGGACAAAACACTAAAAGAATTGAATAAGGCATAAATGTGTCACAAAACAAATTTGTTGTCCAAATTATATCTAAGAAGTAAATCACAAAAGATTTGTTCAACAAAGTTCAACAAATGAACTAAGAAGTAACCATTGAGCATAGAGGATGAAATAAAGCAAACATGCTCAAAGATTTATCTCATTCAAGCTAATAAAATATGTAAGAAGGAACGAGATAGCAAACTCCCCAAAAGAGCAAGGTTCGAACAAATAAACCAAACCCTCACTTTTCACAATGGCACAATGTACCGTAAAGAAAAGGTATGTATTCCAAAACAAACACTTGATGTGCATCAAGAGGATTTATCAAAAGATTTTTCAAAGGGACAAGGAAGACATATGGGAGCAACAAAGATTTCTTGGAAATAAAATAAGGAAGTAAGAAGCAATCCAAGGTGAAGGTGATCCATAAATTCAACCACGTACAAGGTTATCAATTGTCAAAGACAATGAGAATATTGGAATTAGCTTCCGGTGGTATATTAACAAGGATAGTACGGATCAATTTCACAATAAAAGGCATAGGATAAGTATATAGAATTAAGCACTATGCATGGATGAAGATTCTTGATAGCTTCAACTAGTCAAACAATCACGCACTGCAATGATTAGAATAATTTGAAGCAAACGGCGTCCCAAATAAGATATAGAGATATGTATTTGAGGAAAAACCGTACCAAGAATTTCTTACTCAAACAAGAATCCATAAGATGAGCAATAAAAACTTTTTAATAGAAGTGGAGCTTGTTTGAGCAAACATGCCACCTAGGAACAAGATAATTAAGAGCATCAACTCTAAGTGGCATAACCTCATATGTTCACATTTTCTAGGCTTGTGATATGTACAAAACATATTACTCCCCCATAATGTGATAAAACATTTCTTCTAAACAAGAGGCAACTAAAATTTAAATAGAGATGATTAATGGACATTTAGAATTTGAATTCCTCATGAGTATGACACACCACATAGTGACGAGATAATCTTGCAATATCAATACTAAGTGGTGGTACCCATATACCCACATTTTATAGAAGGAGAGATGCACAAAGCATATCACTCCCCCAAAATGGGATGTTCCATTAATCACTCAAAGAGAGCCAAATAAGATATCATCAAGATGCATTAGGATCCAAAACAATACACAAGTATATGATGAGTCAAACAAACATACTTGAATACACAAGATAGGTAAGTAAGACACAACACATACACACAAATATTTGGTACAAAACCAAACATGCAAAGGGGCAAGTAACTTACAATAAATATGAAGAGATGAAGTATAAGTTACCGCAAGGAGGAACATTGGATGTAAGATATAGATAATGATCCATACGACTTGGCTTGGTCAAAATATAATATATGAAGATCCCTTAATTCTTCATGAAGTAGCCAAGTCTCCAATGACCTCCACATGCACCTATTGATTAAGTTTGAGCTTGTTGGTCCCCAACCAAGTTGGGTCCTAAGAGGTTAGTCACAATAGGCTTGACAACCCAAATGGTCCTTTTCTTGAGACCACTGATACGTCTCCGATGTATCGATAATTTCTTATGTTCCATGCCACATTATTGATGATATCTACATGTTATATGCACATTTTATGTCATATTTATGCGTTTTCTGGAACTAACCTATTGACGAGATGCCGAAGGGCCAGTTCCTGTTTTCTGCTGTTTTTGGTTTCAGAAATTCTAGTAACGAAATATTCTTGGAATTGGACGAAATCAACGCCCAGGTTCCTATTTTGCCCGGAAGCATCCAGAACACCCGAGAGCCACCAGAGGGGGGCCACAGGGCCCCGGATGATAGGTGGCGCGGCCCACCCCCTGGCCGCGTGGCCCTATGGTGTCGTCGCCCCTTCGACCTTCTGACGCCGCCTCTTCGCCTATATAAAGGTCCCGGACCTAAAACCTCGAGACGAAAAAGCCACGGTACGAGAAACCTTCCAGAGCCGCCGCCATCGCGAAGCCAAGATCTGGGGGACATGAGTCTCTGTTCCGGCACGCCGCCGGGACGGGGAAGTGCCCCCGGAAGGCTCCTCCATCGACACCACCGCCATCTCCATCAACGCTGTTGTCTCCCATGAGGAGGGAGTAGTTCTCCATCGAGGCTCGGGGCTGTACCGGTAGCTATGTGGTTCATCTCTCTCCTATGTGCTTCAATACAATAATCTCATGAGCTGCCTTACATGATTGAGATTCATATGATGATGCTTGTAATCTAGATGTCATTATGCTAGTCAAGTGAGTTTTACTTATGTGATCTCCGGAGACTCCTTGTCCCACGTGTGTAAAGGTGACAGTGTGTGCACCGTGTGGGTCTCTTAGGCTATATTTCACGAATACTTATTCACTATTATGAATGGCGTAGTGAAGTGCTTATTTATATCTCTTTATGATTGCAATGTGTTTTGTATCACAATTTATCTATGTGCTACTCTAGTGATGTTATTAAAGTAGTTTTATTCCTCCTGCACGGTGTAATGGTGACAGTGTGTGCATCCGTGTTAGTACTTGGTGTATGCTATGATTATGATCTCTTGTAGATTATGAAGTTAACTATTGCTATGATGGTATTGATGTGATCTATTCCTCCTACATAGTGTGAAGGTGACAGTGTGCATGCTGTGTTAGTACTTGGTTTAGTCGTGTTGATCTTTCATGCACTCTAAGGTTATTTAAATATGAACATTGAATTGTGGAGCTTGTTAACTCCGGCATTGAGGGTTCGTGTAATCCTACGCAATGTGTTCATCATCCAACAAAAGAGTGTAGAGTATGCATTTATCTATTCGGTTATGTGATCAAAGTTGAGAGTGTCCACTAGTGAAAGTCTAATCCCTAGGCCTTGTTCCTAAATACTGCTATCGCTGCTTGTTTACTCGTTTCTTTGCGTTACTACTTGCTACCATATTACCACCATCAACTACACGCCTGAGCAAGCTACTTTTACGGTGCCGTTACTACTGCTCATATTCATTCATACCACTTGTATTTCACTATCTCTTCGCCGAACTAGTGCACCTATTAGGTGTGTTGGGGACACAAGAGACTTCTTGCTTTGTGGTTGCATGGTTGCATGAGAGGGATATCTTTGACCTCTTCCTCCCTGAGTTCGATAAACCTTGGGTGATCCACTTAAGGGAAACTTGCTGCTGTTCTACAAACCTCTGCTCTTGGAGGCCCAACACTGTCTACAAGAATAGAAGCACCCGTAGACATCAAGCTACTTTTCTGGCGCCGTTGCCGGGGAGGAAAGGTAAAAGGTACTCACACTCCGGATCTCGGCTACTAAGCTATTTTTGCCGTTGTAAGTACTCGAAGCTATTTCCTTTAGATCCTGCAATTGCATCTTTTTGTTTCTTGTTTACACTAGTTTGGCATAATGGACACCAATGAGCTTCTTATTCTATTTCCTGATTTAAAACATGGATTGTTTAATGCGAAAATTAAAAAACCTATGAAATCTTATTTGCATGCTGGTAGTAATATTAGTATGAACGCTTTGAACACCATTGTTGATAATGATATAGAAAGTTCTAAGCTTGGGGAAGCTGGTTTTCATGATCTTTTTAGTCCCCCAAGCATTGAGGAGAAAATTTTCTTTGATGATACTTTGCCTCCTATTTATGATGATTATAATGATAGTGGTCTTCTAGTGCCGCCTACTATGGAGAGTGAATTTTGTTGTGATTATACTATGCCTCCTACACTTGATGAGAATAATAATGATAGCTACTTTGTTAAATTTGCTCCCACTATTACTAATAAAATTGATTATGCTTATGTGGAGAGTAATAATTTTATGCATGAGACTCATGATAAGAATGCTTTATGTGATAGTTATATTGTTGAGTTTGCTCATGTTGCTACTGAAAGTTATTATGAGAGAGGAAAATATGGTTGTAGAAATTTTCATGTTACTAAAATGCCTCTCTATGTGCTGAAATTTTTGAAGCTACACTTGTTTTATCTTCCTATGCTTGTCACTTTGCTCTTCATGAACTTGTTTATTTACAAGATTCCTATGCATAGGAAGCATGTTAGACTTAAATGTGTTTTGAATTTGCCTCTTGATGCTCTCTTTTGCTTCAAATACTATTTCTTGCGAGTGCATCATTAAAGCTGCTGAGCCCATCTTAACGGCTATAAAGAAAGAACTTCTTGGGAGATAACCCATGTGTTTATTTTGCTACAGTACTTTTATTTTGTATTTGAGTCTTGGAAGTTGTTACTACTGTAGCAACCTCTCCTTATCTTAGTTTTATTGCATTGTTGTGCCAAGTAAAGTCTTTGATAGTAAGGTTCATACTAGATTTGGATTACTGCGCAGAAACAGATTTCTTTGCTGTCACGAATCTGGGCCTAATTCTCTGTAGGTAGCTCAGAAAAATATGCAAATTTACGTGCGTGATCCTCAGATATGTACGCAACTTTCATTCAATTTGGGCATTTTCATTTGAGCAAGTCTGGTGCCTCGATAAAATCCATCTTTACGGACTGTTCTGTTTTGACAGATTCTGCCTTTTATTTCGCATTGCCTCTTTTGCTATGTTGGATGAATTTCTTTGATCCATTAATGTCCAGTAGCTTTATGCAATGTCCAGAAGTGTTAAGAATGATTGTGTCACCTCTGAACATGTTAATTTTTATTATGCACTAACCCTCTAATGAGTTTGTTTCGAGTTTGGTGTGAAGGAAGTTTTCAAGGGTCAAGAGAGGAGGATTATATACTATGATCAAGAAGAGTGAAAAGTCTAAGCTTGGGGATGCCCCGGTGGTTCATCCCTGCATATTTCAAGAAGACTCAAGCATCTAAGCTTGGGGATGCCCAAGGCATCCCCTTCTTCATCGACAAAATTATCAGGTTCCTTCTCTTGAAACTATATTTTTATTCGGTCACATCTTATGTACTTTACTCGGAGCGTCTGTGTGTTTCTATTTTTGTTTTTGTTTGAATAAATGCTTGTGTGGGAGAGAGACACGCTCCGCTGGTTCATATGAACACATGTGTTCTTAGCTTTTAATTTTCATGGCGAAGGTTGAAACTGCTTCGTTAATTGTTATATGGTTGGAAATGGAAAATGCTACATGTAGTAATTGGTATGATGTCTTTAATAATGTGATACTTGGCAATTGTTGTGCTCTTGTTTAAGCTCTTGCATCATATACTTTGCACCTATTAGTGAAGAAATACATAGAGCTTGTTAAAATTTGGTTTGCATGAGTGGTTTCTCTAGAGTCTAGATATTTTCTAGTGAGGTGTTTGAACAACGGGGAAGACGATGTATAGTCTTATAATGCTTGTAATATGTCTTTTATGTAAAGTTTTGATGTACTAGTTTATGCTTGTGTTTGCTTCAAACAACCTTGCTAGCCTAAGCCTTGTATCGAGAGGGAATACTTCTCATGCATCCAAAATCCTTGAGCCAACCACTATGCCATTTGTGTCCACCATACCTACCTACTACATGGTATTTCTCCGCCATTCCAAAGTAAATTGCTTGAAGTGCTACCTTTAAATTTCTATCCCCTACCTTTGCAATATATAGCTCATGGGACAAATAGGTTAAAAACTATTGTGGTATTGAATATGTACTTATGCATTTTATCTCTTATTAAGTTGCTTGTTGTGCGATAACCATGTTTACGGGGACGCCATCAACTATTCTTTGTTGAATATCATGTGAGTTGCTATGCATGTTCGTCTTGTACTGAAGTAAGAGAGATCTACCACCTTAATGGTTGGAGCATACATATTGTTAGAGAAGAACATTGGGCCGCTAACTAAAGCCATGAATCATGGTGGAAGTTTCAGTTTTGGACATATATCCTCAATCTCATATGAGAACACTAATTGTTGCCACATGCTTATGCATTAAAGAGGAGTCCATTATCTGTTGTCCATGTTGTCCCGGTATGGATGTCTAAGTTGAGAATAATCAAAGCGAGAAATCCAAAATGCGAGCTTTCTCCTTAGACCTTTGTACAGGCGGCATGGAGGTACCTCATTGTGACACTTGGTTAAAACATGTGTATTGCGATGATCCGGTAGTCCAAGCTAATTAGGACAAGGTGCGGGCACTATTAGTATACTATGCATGAGGCTTGCAACTTGTAAGATATAATTTACATAACTCATATGCTTTATTACTACCGTTGACAAAATTGTTTCATGTTTTCAAAATAAAAGCTCTAGCACAAATATAGCAATCGATGCTTTCCTCTTTGAAGGACCATTCTTTTTACTTTTATGTTGAGTCAGTTCACCTATTTCTCTCCACCTCAAGAAGCAAACACTTGTGTGAAGCTGTGCATTGATTCCTACATACTTGGATATTGCACTTATTATATTACTCTATGTTGACAATTATCCATGAGATATACATGTTACAAGTTGAAAGCAACCGCTGAAACTTAATCTTCCATTGTGTTGCTTCAATACCTTTACTAAGAATTTATTGCTTTATGAGTTAACTCTTATGCAAGACTTATTGATGCTTGTCTTTAAGTACTATTCATGAAAAGTCTTTGCTATATGATTCACTTGTTTACTCATGTCATATACATTGCTTTGTCGCTGCATTCATTACATATGCTTACAATAGTATGATCAAGGTTATGATGGCATGTCACTCCAGAAATTATCTGTGTTTATCGTTTACCTGCTCGGGACGAGCAGGAACTAAGCTTGGGGATGCTGATACGTCTCCGACGTATCGATAATTTCTTATGTTCCATGCCACATTATTGATGATATCTACATGTTATATGCACATTTTATGTCATATTTATGCGTTTTTACGGAACTAACCTATTGACGAGATGCCGAAGGGCCAGGTTCTGTTTCTAGCTGTTTTGGTTTCAGAAATTCTAGTAACGAAATATTCTCGGAATTGGACGAAATCAACGCCCAGGTTCCTATTTTGCCCGGAAGCATCCAGAACACCCGAGAGCCGCCAGAGGGGGGCCACAGGGCCCCCAGATGATAGGGTGGCGCGGCCCACCCCCTGGCCGCGCGGCCCTATGGTGTCGTCGCCCCTTCGACCTTCTGACGCCGCCTCTTCGCCTATATAAAGGTCCCAGACCTAAAACCTCGAGACGAAAAAGCCACGGTACGAGAAACCTTCCAGAGCCGCCGCCATCGCGAAGCCAAGATCCGGGGACAGGAGTCTCGTTCGGCACGCCACGGGACGGGGAAGTGCCCCGGAAGGCTCCTCCATCGACACCACCGCCATCTCCATCAACGCTACTTGTCTCCCATGAGGAGGGAGTAGTTCTCCATCGAGGCTCGGGGCTGTACCGGTAGCTATGTGGTTCATCTCTCTCCTATGTGCTTCAATACAATAATCTCATGAGCTGCCTTACATGATTGAGATTCATATGATGATGCTTGTAATCTAGATGTCATTATGCTAGTCAAGTGAGTTTTACTTATGTGATCTCCAGGAGACTCCTTGTCCCGCATGTGTAAAGGTGACGAGTGTGTGCACCGTGTGGGTCTCTTAGGCTATATTTCACGAGAATACTTATTCATCTGTTATGAATGGCGTAGTGAAGTGCTTATTTATATCTCTTTATGATTGCAATGTGTTTTGTATCACAATTTATCTATGTGCTACTCTAGTGATGTTATTAAAGTAGTTTTATTCCTCCTGCACGGTGTAATGGTGACGGTGTGTGCATCCGTGTTAGTACTTGGTGTATGCTATGATTATGATCTCTTGTAGATTATGAAGTTAACTATTGCTATGATGGTATTGATGTGATCTATTCCTCCTACATAGTGTGAAGGTGACGAGTGTGCATGCTGTGTTAGTACTTGGTTTAGTCGTGTTGATCTTTCATGCACTCTAAGGTTATTTAAATATGAACATTGAATTGTGGAGCTTGTTAACTCCGGCATTGAGGGTTCGTGTAATCCTACGCAATGTGTTCATCATCCAACAAAAGAGTGTAGAGTATGCATTTATCTATTCTGTTATGTGATCAAAGTTGAGAGTGTCCACTAGTGAAAGTCTAATCCCTAGGCCTTGTTCCTAAATGCTGCTATCAGCTGCTTGTTTACTTGTTTCTTTGCGTTACTACTTGCTACCATATTACCACCATCAACTACACGCCGAGCAAGCTATTTTACGAGTGCCGTTACTACTTGCTCATATTCATTCATACCACTTGTATTTCACTATCTCTTCGCCGAACTAGTGCACCTATTAGGTGTGTTGGGGACACAAGAGACTTCTTGCTTTGTGGTTGCAGGGTTGCATGAGAGGGATATCTTTGACCTCTTCCTCCTGAGTTCGATAAACCTTGGGTGATCCACTTAAGGGAAACTTGCTGCTGTTCTACAAACCTCTGCTCTTGGAGGCCCAACACTGTCTACAAGAATAGAAGCACCCGTAGACATCAACCACTTTGAGTTCCAACAAACTTGGCAAACACATTGCCATCCTTATTCTTCCCTAGAGAATAATCATCATCAACAATTATAGGGTTAGATAAGGTACCACCTAAGCAAGAAGAAGCAAAGTGCCCCTTCTTACGACATAAGTAGCAAGTGTTCCCCTTTTTCTTCTTTATTGATTTCTTCTCTTGGGGAACAATATCTTGATTCTTCTTGGGAAGTGGCCTATCTTCAACTTGAGGTCGAGCTTGAGCTTGACCTTGACCTTGTGGCCGTTTCCCTTGTTGTTTCTCACTTAAGTGCTTCTTCTTCTTCAATGGGCATGATCTAACATGGTGCCCTTCAACTTTGCACTTGAAGCAAACAATCTTGGCCGAATCCTTGACTTTGTCTTGGCCCTTCTTCTTGTTGTTCTTGCTCTTGGACTTGTTCTTGTTATTGGAGTTGAATCCAAGTCCACTCTTGTCATTGGGGGATTGTTGCACACTTAGCATCTTGTGAAGTGTGGATTTCCCTTCATGACGCTTTTCCAAGTCTTTCTTCAAAGAAAGGACTTGGGCCTCGAGCTCTTTTATTTCCTCTACATGGTTAGTAGAAATACAAGTACTAGAGGAAGTAGAAGCTTCATTGTTAGAGCAACAAGGCAAGGCAAGTAATCCAACAAAAGGTGTATCAATAGTTTGACTAGATGGATTACAAAGACTAGCACATGAGAGTATAGCATTTGTAGTAGAGATTGTGCTAATGTCCACATGAGGCTCACAAGATGTTACCTTAGTGATACTAGCCTCATGAGCTAACTTTAGCTCATCGTAGGAAGTTAGAAGATCCTCAAGAGAGTGTGAGAGCGTTTTATTGCTTTCTTCCAATTCCCTACAATTGCTAGTTAGCCAATCAAGTTGAGCCCTTAGATCAACATTCTTCTCTAAGGTAGATGCTTCACAAGAATTAGAGTTAGTAGCACAAGCATCATCAATAGATTTTTCATTTTCAAGCTCATAGGATTCAATTTTTTGTGTGAGTGATGACGCGTAAAGCACACGCCCGTTGGGAACCCCAAGTGGAAGGTGTGATGCGTACAACAGCAAGTTTCCCTCAGTAAGAAACCAAGGTTTATCGAACCAGTAGGAGCCAAGAAGCACGTTGAAGGTTGATGGCGGCGGGATGTAGTGCGGCGCAACACCGGGATTCGGCGCCAACGTGGAACCTGCACAACACAACCAAAGTACTTTGCCCCAACGAAACGGTGAGGTTGTCAATCTCACCGAGCTTGTCTGTAACAAAGGATTCTATGTATAGTGTGGATGATGATTGTTTGCGAGAAAACGAGTAGAACAAGTATTGCGAGTAGATTGTATTCAATGTAAAAGAATGGACCGGGGTCCACGAGTTCACTAGAGGTGTCTCTCCCATAAAATAAATAGCATGTTGGGTGAACAAATTACGGTCGGGCAATTGACAAATAGAGAGGTCATGACCATGCACATACATGATATGATGAATATTGTGAGATTTAATTGGGCATTACGACAAAGTACATAGACCGCTATCCGACATGCATCTATGCCTAAAAAGTCCACCTTCGAGGTTATCATCCGAACCCCTTCCGGTATTAAGTTGCAAACAACAGGACAATTGCATTAAGTATGGTGCGTAATGTAATCAATAACTACGTCCTCGGACATAGCATCAATGTTTATCCCTAGTGGCAACGAGCACATCCACAACCTTAGAACTTTCGTCCTTTGTCCCAGATTTAATGGAGGCATGAACCCACTATCGAGCATAAATACTCCCTCTTGGAGTTAAGAGTAAAAACTTGGCCGAGCCTCTACTAATAACGGAGAGCATGCAAGATCATAAACAACACATAGGTAATAGATTGATAATCAACATAACATAGTATTCTCTATCCATCGGATCCCGACAAACACAACATATAGCATTACGGATAGATGATCTTGATCATGTTAGGCAGCTCACAAGATCCGACAATGAAGCACATAAGGAGAAGACGACCATCTAGCTACTGCTATGGACCCATAGTCCGGGGGTGAACTACTCACTCATCACTCCGGAGCGACCATGGCGGTGAAGAGTCCTCAGGAGATGATTCCCCTCTCCGGCAGGGTGCGGAGGCGATCTCCTGAATCCCCCGAGATGGGATTGGCGGCGGCGGCGTCTGCGGAAGGTTTTCCGTATCGTGGCTCTCGGTGCGGGGGTTTCGCGACGAAGACTATATGTAGGCGGAAGGGCAGCCTCGGAGGGGTCACGGGGGCCCCACACGCTAGGGCCGCGCGCCCCCCGGGCTGCGCCGCCCTGGTGTGGCGGCGCCCGTGGCCCCACTTCGTCTTCTCTTCGGTCTTCGGAAGCTTCGTGGCAAAATAGGCCCCCGGGCGTTGATTTCGTCCAATTCGAGAATATTTCCTTACTAGGATTTACGAAACCAAAAACAGCAGAAAACGACAAGCGGCTCTTCGGCATCTCGTTAATAGGTTAGTGCCGGAAAATGCATAAATATGACATAAAGTATGCATAAAACATGTAGATATCATCAATAATGTGGCATGGAACATAAGAAATTATCGATACGTCGGAGACGTATCAGCATCCCCAAGCTTAGTTCCTGCTCGTCCGGAGCAGGTAAACGATAACAAAGATAATTTCGGAGTGACATGCCATCATAACCTTGATCATACTATTGTAAGCATATGTAATGAATGCAGCGATCAAAACAATGGTAATGACATGAGTAAACAAACTGAATCATAAAGCAAAGACTTTTCATGAATAGTACTTAAAGACAAGCATCAATAAGTCTTGCATAAGAGTTAACTCATAAAGCAATAAATCAAAGTAAAGGTATTGAAGCAACACAAAGGAAGATTAAGTTTGAGTGGTTGTTTTCAACTTATAACATGTATATCTCATGGATATTGTCAATGTAAAGTAATATAACAAGTGCAATATGCAAGTATGTAGGAATCAATGCACGTTCACACAAGTGTTTGCTTCTTGAGGTGGAGAGAAATAGGTGAACTGACTCAACATAAAAGTAAAAGAAAGGCCCTTCGCAGAGAGAAGCATCGATTGCTATATTTGTGCTAGAGCTTTGGTTTTGAAAACAAGAAACAATTTTGTCAACGGTAGTAATAAAGCATATGTATCATGTAATTATATCTTACAAGTTGCAAGTATGCTAATAAGTGCCCGCACCTTGTCCTAATTAGCTCGGATTACCGGGATTATCATTGCAATACACATGTTTTAACCAAGTGTCACAAAGGGGTACCTCTATGCCTGCTTTGTACAAAGGTCTAAGGAGAAAGCTCGCATTTGGATTTCTCGCTTTTGATTATTCTCAACTTAGACATCCATACGGGACAAC
>NC_061510.1:53112573-53141678 GCF_022539505.1 Lolium rigidum | reverse complement strand
TTGGCGTTGATTTCATCCAATTCCGAGAATATTGCTCGAACAGCCTTTTGGAACCAAAAACAGCGTGAGAACAGAACTGGCACTGTGGCATCTTGTTAATAGGTTAGTTCTGGAAAATGCATGAAATCATCATAAAGTGCAAGCAAAACATGTAAGTATTGTCATAAAACAAGCATGGAACGAAAGAAATTATGGATACGTCGGGGACGTATCGGCATCCCTAAGCTTAGTTCTGCTCGTCCGAGCATGTAAACGATAAAAAGAATAATTTCTGTAGTGACATGCTACTTACATAACCTTGATCATACTATTACAAAGCATATGAAATGAATGAATTGACTCAAGGCAATGATCTATAGTTGCTAACAAATAGATAACATATAGCAAAACTTTTCATGAATAGTACTTTCAAGACAAGCATCAAAAGTCTTGCATAAGAGTTAACTCATAAAGTAATAAGTTCAAAGTAAAGGCATCGAAGCAACACAAAGGAAGATTAAGTTTCAGCAGTTGCTTTCAACTTTCAACATGCATATCTCATGGATAATTGTCAACATAAAGTAATATGATGAATGCAAATATGCAAGTATGTAAGGATCAATGCACAGTTGACACAAGTGTTTGCTTCTTGAGGTGGAGAGAGATAGGTGAACTGACTCAACATAAAAGTAAAAGAATTGTCCTTCAAAGAGGAAAGCATCGATTGCTATATTTGTGCTAGAGCTTTGATTTTGAAAACATATAGAGAGCAATAAAAGTAAAATTTTGAGAGGTGTTTGTTGTTGTCAATGAATGGTAGTGGGCACTCTAACTCCCTCGCCAGACAAACCTTCAAAGAACGGCTCCCATTTTATTTTTATTTTTGTGTGGCACTTCCAACCTTTCTTTCACAAACCATGGCTAATCGAATCCTTCGGGTGCACGCTCAACAATCTCATACCATGAAGGAGTGCCTTTTTATTTTAGTTTTATTATGATGACACTCCTCCCAACCTTTGCTTTCTCAAGCCATGGCTAACCGAATCCTTCGGGTGCCAGTCCAACAATCACATACCATGGAGGAGTGTCTATTTTTTTGTTAATTAATTTGGGACTAGGAATCCCATTGCCAGCTCTTTTTGCAAAATTATTGGATAAGCGGATGAAGCCACTAGTCCATTGGTGAAAGCTGCCCAACAAGATTGAAAGATAAACACCACATACTTCCTCATGAGCTATAAAACATTGACACAAATCAGAGGTGCATTTTGAATTGTTTAAAGGTAGCACTCAAGCAATTTACTTTGGAATGGCGGGAAATACCACATAGTAGGTAGGTATGGTGGACACAAATGGCATAGTGGTTGGCTCAAGTATTTTGGATGCATGAGAAGTATTCCCTCTCGATACAAGGTTTAGGCTAGCAAGGTTATTTGAAGCAAACACAAGTATGAACCGGTACAGCAAAACTTACATAAGAACAAATTGCAAGCATTATAATACTCTACACTGCCTTCCTTGTTGCTCAAACACTTTACCAGAAAATATCTAGACCTTAAGAGAGATCAATTATGCAAACCAATTTTAACAAGCTTTACGGTAGTTCTCCACTAATAGGTTTAAACTACATGCAAAAACTTATGATCTACTTGAGAGCTCAAAACAATTGCCAAGTATCAAATTATCCAAGACATATGAGGCATTTTCTGCTTCCAACCAAATAAAGATAAGTATTGTAGCTTCCAACTTTTATCATTGAACATTAAAAGTAAAACGAAGAACAAGTGTTCATATGAAAAAGCGGAGCGTGTATCTCTCCCAAACAAGGATTGCTAGGATCCGAATTTATTCAAACACAAACAAAAATAAAAACACACAGACGCTCCAAGTAAAGCACATAAGATGTGACCGAATAAAAATATAGTTTCAATAGAAGAAACCTGATAAGTTGATGAAGAAGGGGATGCCTTGGGCATCCCCAAGCTTAGACGCTTGAGTCTTCTTGAAATATGCAGGGATGAACCACGGGGGCATCCCCAAGCTTAGACTTTTCACTCTTCTTGATCATATATCATCCTCCCCTCTTGACCCTTGAAAACTTCCTTCACACCAAACTTCTCATAAACTTCATTAGAGGGTTAGTGCATAATCAAAAACTCACATGTTCAGAGGTGACACAATCATTCTTAACACTTCTGGACATTGCCCAAAGCTACTGGAGTTTAATGGAACAAAGAAATCCATCCCACATAGCAAAAGAGGCAATGCGAAATAAAAGGCAGAATCTGTCAAAACAGAACAGTCCGTAAAGACGAATTTTATTGAGGCAGCAGACTTGCTCAAATCAGAAAACTCAAAACTAATGAAAGTTGCGTACGTATCTGAGGAACACGCACGTAAATTGGCATATTTTTCTGAGTTACCTACAGAGAAAACAGCCCAGATTCGTGACAGATAGAAATCTGTTTCTGGGCAGAAATCCAAATCTAGTATCAACCTTCGATTAGAGGCTTCACTTGGCACAACAAAACACAAAACTAAGATAAGGAGAGGTTGCTACAGTAGTAAACAACTTCCAAGACACAAATATAAAACAAAATACTGTAGCAAAATAACACATGGGTTATGTCCCAAGAAGTTGCTTTCTTTATAGCCATTAAGATGGGCTCGATGAGTTTAAACGATGCACTCGCAAGAAATAGTATTTGAAGCAAAAGAGAGCATCAAGAAGCAGTTTCAAAACACATTTAAGTCTAACATGCTTCCTATGCAAAGGAATCTTGTACACAAATAAATTCATAAAGAACAAAGTGACAAGCATAAGAAGATAAAACAAGAATAACTTCAAAAATTTCAAGCATATAGAGAGGTGTATTAGTACCATGAAAATTTCTACAACCATATTTTCCTCTCTCATAATAATTTTCAGTAGCTTCATGAACAAACTCAACAATATAGCTATCACATGCAGCATACTTTTCATGATTTCCAAACACATAATTTATATCAAGTTCAAGAATAGTGGAATTAAAACTTTCAAACTTACTTTTATTAATAATATAACAAGGTAGTTGATCAATCTCAAGAGATATGGGACTCATAGAATAAGTCAAGAACTCTCCAATCCCATTTTCATTAGTAGTACAATTAATAGTATCAAGTAACATAGGACCATCATCTAGAACTTTATCATAAACATTTGCTAAGCAAAATTCTTTAGTACCATGCATTTCGACATCAGGCACAAACAAAGCGTTATCATAAGATTTATCAAAGTAGCATGGATTATCATAAATAACAGTAGCATAATCATTCTCACAAGTATTACTCATAGGTACTATTTCAAGAGAATCCACAGGAACATAACACTCAACTTCTTCCGGTAAGCATGGAGGACAATCAAATAGTGTAAGAGATAAAGAGTTACTCTCATTAGAAGGTTGGCATGGGTAGCTAATCCATTCTTCCTCCTTTTGTTCGTCGCTCTCCTCCTCTTTTTCATCCAATGCACTTTCAGGTTCATCAATTTCTTCTTCCACCGGTTCCTGCAAATTGTGAGTGCATTCTTGTGCATTAATGTGTCTCTCTTTATAATCAAGGATATAAGGATTCCTACTGTAGCATTCTATGCAAGAATTAAGGATAGTAGAGACATAATCTTTAAGGTCCTTACAAATAGCACAAGTTTCATAATTCTCAACCATGAAGGATTCTATCTCAGAGGCTCCCATAAATAAGACAAATTGTTCTACCTCTTCGAACCCATAATGAATATAGCAATTCCGGTTATAGTTCTTAATAAAAAATTCCTCACTAAAGCCACATTGAAATTTAAGATGTTTAGTATCCTGTTGAGAGCAACCGTCTATATCATGGTGTCTAAGCAAGATTCTAGCAATTGTATTTAATTTCTCTATCATAGCACTCATTATTTTACCAGTTCTTGATTCTCTATAATTATTATAACATTCTATAAGCTCCAAGTAGGTTGTAGGTTCTCCCATAACAGCAGTTTTTAATTTTTTGGTTTTTCAAATTTTTATGGATTTTTGGGTATATGGGACAAATAAAACAAGACAAAAATAAACTAAGCAAAAGTAAACTACGCAAAATAATACTAGACAGAAATAAACTAAGCACAAATAAACTAGACAAAAGTAAACTAAGCAAAACAAAATAAAACAGAGAGAGATAGAGTGTACTCCCCAGGTGAACTTATGAGTAGAGCTATGCCTCCCCGGCAATGGCGCCAGAAAACAGTCTTAATAACCCACAAGTATAGGGGATCGCGGCAGTCTTCGAGGGTAGTATAACCCAAATTTATTGATTCGACACAGGGGGAGGTAAAGAATACTTATAAGCCTTAACAACTGAGTTGTCAATTCAGCTGCACCTGGAAAAGCACTAGCAACAGGGGTGATGTGAAAGTAGCAGTAATATGAGAGCAGTAGTAACGAGTAACACGAGCAGCTTGTAATAGCAATATGAGAGCAATGGCACCGGAAAATAGTTGATACTACTTCCAATGACATGTAGAACGAGTATATAATGATGAGAGATGGACCGGGGTTCCCAGCGATCTACACTAGTGGTAACTCTCCAATAACAAGTGACAAGTGTTGGGTGAACAAATTACAGTTGGGCAATTGATAGGAATCAAAGCATTAAGATAGAATATCAAGATCATTAATTATGTAGGCATGTTTTCCATATATAGTCGTACGTGCTCGCAATGAGAAACTTGCACAACATCTTTTGTCCTACCAGCCGGTGGCAGCCGGGCCTCAAGGGAAACTACTTGGATATTAAGGTACTCCTTTTAATAGAGCACCGGAGCAAAGCATTAACACTCCGTGAAAACGTGTGTCCCTCACATCACCGCCATCCCCTCCGGTTGTCCCGATTTCGTCACTTCGGGGCCTTTGGTTCCGGACGGTGACATGTGCATACAACTTGTAGATACAATCTAAGCAATAATTATAAAGCTCAAATCTAAGATCATGCCACTCGGGCCCTAGTGACAAGCATTAAGCATAACAAGATTGCAGCAACAATAACTTCACAAACTTTATAGATAGACTAATCATAATGTATCATCAATCGGATCCCAACAAACACAACACCGATTACATCAGATGGATCTCAATCATGTAAGGCAGCTCATGAGATCATTGTATTGAAGTACATAGGATAGAGAGTACCAACTAGCTACTGCTAGAACCCGTAGTCCATGGGGGAACTACTCACGGAGCATGATGGAGGCGGTGGCGTCGATGGAGATGGCTTCCGGGGGCACTTCCCCGTCCCGGCAGGGTGCCGGAACAGAGACTTCTGTCCCCCGAATTGGAGTTTCGCGATGGCGGCGGCGCCCCTGGAGTCTTTCTGGAGTTTCGTCAAAAGGTACGGTGTTTTTAGGTCGAAAGGGATTTTATAGGCGAAGAGGCGGCGCAGGGGGGCACCTGGGGGCGCCTCACCATAGGCTGGCGCGGGCCCAGGCTTGGCCGCGCCGCCTTAGGGTGTGGTGGCCCTCTGGCCCCTCTCCGACTCTTCTTCGGTGTTCTGGATGCTTCCGGGAAAAATAGGAGGTTTGGCGTTGATTTCATCCAATTCCGAGAATATTGCCCGAACAGCCTTTTTGGAACCAAAAACAGCAGAAAACGAGAACCGCACTCGTGGCATCTTGTTAATAGGTTAGTTCCGGAAAATGCATGAAATCATCATAAAGTGCAAGCAAAACATGTAAGTATTGTCATAAAACAAGCATGGAACGACAGAAATTATGGATACGTCGGGGACGTATCAGCATCCCCAAGCTTAGTTCCTGCTCGTCCCGAGCATGTAAACGATAAAAAGAATAATTTCTGTAGTGACATGCTACTTACATAACCTTGATCATACTATTACAAAGCATATGAAATGAATGAATTGACTCAAGGCAATGATCTATAGTTGCTAACAAATAGATAACATATAGCAAAACTTTTCATGAATAGTACTTTCAAGACAAGCATCAAAAGTCTTGCATAAGAGTTAACTCATAAAGTAATAAGTTCAAAGTAAAGGCATCGAAGCAACACAAAGGAAGATTAAGTTTCAACGATTGCTTTCAACTTTCAACATGCATATCTCATGGATAATTGTCAACATAAAGTAATATGATGAATGCAAATATGCAAGTATGTACGGATCAATGCACAGTTGACACAAGTGTTTGCTTCTTGAGGTGGAGAGAGATAGGTGAACTGACTCAACATAAAAGTAAAAGAATTGTCCTTCAAAGAGGAAAGCATCGATTGCTATATTTGTGCTAGAGCTTTGATTTTGAAAACATATAGAGAGCAATAAAAGTAAAATTTTGAGAGGTGTTTGTTGTTGTCAATGAATGGTAGTGGGCACTCTAACTCCCTCGCCAGACAAACCTTCAAAGAGCGGCTCCCATTTTATTTTTATTTTTGTGTGGCACTTCCAACCTTTCTTTCACAAACCATGGCTAATCGAATCCTTCGGGTGCCTGCCAACAATCTCATACCATGAAGGAGTGCCTTTTTATTTTAGTTTTATTATGATGACACTCCTCCCAACCTTTGCTTTCTCAAGCCATGGCTAACCGAATCCTTCGGGTGCCGTCCAACAATCACATACCATGGAGGAGTGTCTATTTTTTTGTTAATTAATTTGGGACCGGGAATCCCATTGCCAGCTCTTTTTGCAAAATTATTGGATAAGCGGATGAAGCCACTAGTCCATTGGTGAAAGCTGCCCAACAAGATTGAAAGATAAACACCACATACTTCCTCATGAGCTATAAAACATTGACACAAATCAGAGGTGCATTTTGAATTGTTTAAAGGTAGCACTCAAGCAATTTACTTTGGAATGGCAGGAAATACCACATAGTAGGTAGGTATGGTGGACACAAATGGCATAGTGGTTGGCTCAAGTATTTTGGATGCATGAGAAGTATTCCCTCTCGATACAAGGTTTAGGCTAGCAAGGTTGTTTGAAGCAAACACAAGTATGAACCGGTACAGCAAAACTTACATAAGAACAAATTGCAAGCATTATAATACTCTACACTGCCTTCCTTGTTGCTCAAACACTTTACCAGAAAATATCTAGACCTTAAGAGAGATCAATTATGCAAACCAATTTTAACAAGCTTTACGGTAGTTCTCCACTAATAGGTTTAAACTACATGCAAAAACTTATGATCTACTTGAGAGCTCAAAACAATTGCCAAGTATCAAATTATCCAAGACATATGAGGCATTTTACTGCTTCCAACCAAATAAAGATAAGTATTGTAGCTTCCAACTTTTATCATTGAACATTAAAAGTAAAACGAAGAACAAGTGTTCATATGAAAAAGCGGAGCGTGTATCTCTCCCAAACAAGGATTGCTAGGATCTGAATTTATTCAAACACAAACAAAAATAAAAACACACAGACGCTCCAAGTAAAGCACATAAGATGTGACCGAATAAAAATATAGTTTCAATAGAAGAAACCTGATAAGTTGATGAAGAAGGGGATGCCTTGGGCATCCCCAAGCTTAGACGCTTGAGTCTTCTTGAAATATGCAGGGATGAACCACGGGGGCATCCCCAAGCTTAGACTTTTCACTCTTTCTTGATCATATATCATCCTCCTCTCTTGACCCTTGAAAACTTCCTTCGCACCAAACTTCTCATAAACTTCATTAGAGGGTTAGTGCATAATCAAAAACTCACATGTTCAGAGGTGACACAATCATTCTTAACACTTCTGGACATTGCCCAAAGCTACTTGGAGTTTAATGGAACAAAGAAATCCATCCCACATAGCAAAAGAGGCAATGCGAAATAAAAGGCAGAATCTGTCAAAACAGAACAGTCCGTAAAGACGAATTTTATTGAGGCACCAGACTTGCTCAAATCAGAAAACTCAAAACTAATGAAAGTTGCGTACGTATCTGGGGAACACGCACGTAAATTGGCATATTTTTCTGAGTTACCTACAGAGAAAACAGCCCAGATTCGTGACAGATAGAAATCTGTTTCTGGGCAGAAATCCAAATCTAGTATCAACCTTCGATTAGAGGCTTCACTTGGCACAACAAAACACAAAACTAAGATAAGGAGAGGTTGCTACAGTAGTAAACAACTTCCAAGACACAAATATAAAACAAAATAATGTAGCAAAATAACACATGGGTTATGTCCCAAGAAGTTGCTTTCTTTATAGCCATTAAGATGGGCTCAGTAGTTTAAACGATGCACTCGCAAGAAATAGTATTTGAAGCAAAAGAGAGCATCAAGAAGCAATTTCAAAACACATTTAAGTCTAACATGCTTCCTATGCAAAGGAATCTTGTACACAAATAAATTCATAAAGAACAAAGTGACAAGCATAAGAAGATAAAACAAGAATAACTTCAAAAATTTCAGCATATAGAGAGGTGTATTAGTACCATGAAAATTTCTACAACCATATTTTCCTCTCTCATAATAATTTTCAGTAGCTTCATGAACAAACTCAACAATATAGCTATCACATGCAGCATACTTTTCATGATTTCCAAACACATAATTTATATCAAGTTCAAGAATAGTGGAATTAAAACTTTCAAACTTACTTTTATTAATAATATAACAAGGTAGTTGATCAATCTCAAGAGATATGGGACTCATAGAATAAGTCAAGAACTCTCCAATCCCATTTTCATTAGTAGTACAATTAATAGTATCAAGTAACATAGGACCATCATCTAGAGCTTTATCATAAACATTTGCTAAGCAAAATTCTTTAGTACCATGCATTTCGACATCAGGCACAAACAAAGCGTTATCATAAGATTTATCAAAGTAGCATGGATTATCATAAATAACAGTAGCATAATCATTCTCACAAGTATTACTCATAGGTACTATTTCAAGAGAATCCACAGGAACATAACACTCAACTTCTTCCGGTAAGCATGGAGGACAATCAAATAGTGTAAGAGATAAAGAGTTACTCTCATTAGAAGGTTGGCATGGGTAGCTAATCCATTCTTCCTCCTTTTGTTCGTCGCTCTCCTCCTCTTTTTCATCCAATGCACTTTCAGGTTCATCAATTTCTTCTTCCACCGGTTCCTGCAAATTGTGAGTGCATTCTTGTGCATTAATGTGTCTCTCTTTATAATCAAGGATATAAGGATTCCTACTGTAGCATTCTATGCAAGAATTAAGGATAGTAGAGACATAATCTTTAAGGTCCTTACAAATAGCACAAGTTTCATAATTCTCAACCATGAAGGATTCTATCTCGGAGGCTCCCATAAATAAGACAAATTGTTCTACCTCTTCGAACCCATAATGAATATAGCAATTCCGGTTATAGTTCTTAATAAAAAATTCCTCACTAAAGCCACATTGAAATTTAAGATGTTTAGTATCCTGTTGAGAGCAACCGTCTATATCATGGCGTCTAAGCAAGATTCTAGCAATTGTATTTAATTTCTCTATCATAGCACTCATTATTTTACCAGTTCTTGATTCTCTATAATTATTATAACATTCTATAAGCTCCAAGTAGGTTGTAGGTTCTCCCATAATAGCAGTTTTTAATTTTTTGGTTTTTCAAATTTTTATGGATTTTTGGGTATATGGGACAAATAAAACAAGACAAAAATAAACTAAGCAAAAGTAAACTACGCAAAATAATACTAGACAGAAATAAACTAAGCACAAATAAACTAGACAAAAGTAAACTAAGCAAAACAAAATAAAACGAGAGAGAGATAGAGTGTACTCCCCGGGTGAACTTATGAGTAGAGCTATGCCTCCCCGGCAATGGCGCCGGAAAACGAGTCTTAATAACCCACAAGTATAGGGGATCGCGGCAGTCTTCGAGGGTAGTATAACCCAAATTTATTGATTCGACACAGGGGAGGTAAAGAATACTTATAAGCCTTAACAACTGAGTTGTCAATTCAGCTGCACCTGGAAAAGCACTAGCAACAGGGGTGATGTGAAAGTAGCAGTAATATGAGAGCAGTAGTAACAGTAACACAGCAGCTGTAATAGCAATATGAGAGCAATGGCACCGGAAAATAGTTGATACTACTTCCAATGACATGTAGAACGAGTATATAATGATGAGAGATGGACCGGGGTTCCCAGCGATCTACACTAGTGGTAACTCTCCAATAACAAGTGACAAGTGTTGGGTGAACAAATTACAGTTGGGCAATTGATAGGAATCAAAGCATTAAGATAGAATATCAAGATCATTAATCATGTAGGCATGTTTTCCAATATAGTTGTACGTGCTCGCAATGAGAAACTTGCACAACATCTTTTGTCCTACCAGCCGGTGGCAGCCGGGCCTCAAGGGAAACTACTGGATATTAAGGTACTCCTTTTAATAGAGCACCGGAGCAAAGCATTAACACTCCGTGAAAACGTGTGTCCCTCACATCACCGCCGTCCCCTCCGGTTGTCCCGATTTCGTCACTTCGGGGCCTTTGGTTCCGGACGGTGACATGTGCATACAACTTGTAGATACAATCTAAGCAATAATTATAAAGCTCAAATCTAAGATCATGCCACTCGGGCCCTAGTGACAAGCATTAAGCATAACAAGATTGCAGCAACAATAACTTCACAAACTTTATAGATAGACTAATCATAATGTATCATCAATCGGATCCCAACAAACACAACACCGATTACATCAGATGGATCTCAATCATGTAAGGCAGCTCATGAGATCATTGTATTGAAGTACATAGGATAGAGAGTACCAACTAGCTACTGCTAGAACCCGTAGTCCATGGGGGAACTACTCACGGAGCATGATGGAGGCGGTGGCGTCGATGGAGATGGCTTCCGGGGGCACTTCCCCGTCCCGGCGGGGTGCCGGAACAGAGACTTCTGTCCCCCGAATTGGAGTTTCGCGATGGCGGCGGCGCCCCTGGAGTCTTTCTGGAGTTTCGTCAAAAGGTACGGTGTTTTTAGGTCGAAAGGGATTTTATAGGCGAAGAGGCGGTGCAGGGGGGCACCTGGGGGCGCCTCACCATAGGCTGGCGCGGGCCCAGGCTTGGCCGTGCCGCCTTAGGGTGTGGTGGCCCTCTGGCCCCTCTCCGACTCTTCTTCGGTGTTCTGGATGCTTCCGGGAAAAATAGGAGGTTTGGCGTTGATTTCGTCCAATTCCGAGAATATTGCCCGAACAGCCTTTACGGAACCAAAAACAGCAGAAAACAGGAAGCTGGCACTGTGGCATCTTGTTAATAGGTTAGTTCCGGAAAATGCATGAAATCATCATAAAGTGCAAGCAAAACATGTAAGTATTGTCATAAAACAAGCATGGAACGACAGAAATTATGGATACGCCGGGGACGTATCAGTTAGCGAATTGATTTTGTATAATGAACCTGGTTTACGGAATTAATATGGTGTCACCTGTTATCCCCGGCGAATTGGTCGATTTCGCCGGTGGTAAATGCACTTGGGCCCACCTGTTAGTGTCTCAAACATTACCGCCGGCGTTTACAGCAAAACGCCGGGGGTAAAGCGTCCACGACTTAGTCGTTTTGGTGGCCGCGCGTGTCGTTCCCCCCAAATCGACCGCAAATCCGCTGTCGTCGATCCGCCATCGCCGTCTGCCGCCGTTCCCCTCTCCTCGTTCCTCACCGCTGGCCTCCGTCGCTGCTGTCCCCACCGCAGGTGCGCCCCCTCTCCTCTCCCTTGCCGCCGTTCCCCTCTCCTTGTTCCTCACCGTTGGCCTCCGTCGCAGTAGCTAGGTCCCCCGTCGCCTGGAAAGCAGAACCTCGTCCCGTCGCCCGACGTTGACCCCGAGGACCCCTGCCGCTATCGATCCGCTGTTGATCCGCCGTCGATCCGTCGCCGTCTTCCTCGATCCGTCGCCTCTCCCCTGCACCTCCAGCCGCTCAAGCTCGTCTGCCGCCGTCGCTGCCTCTCCACAGGTGCGCGTCCTCTCCTCTGCCCCCTCTCCTGTACCGTTCCTTGTTTTCTTGATGAATAATAAACCTCTTTACTGCATTGCTGCACTTGCTAGTTTAATTTACAATGCATATTTTACAGCCCCTGTATAAAACGTTTGATTCCTAGACACCACCTGACTTTAGATGTCATTACCTCAGTTATATGGGTATTAGTTTTGCACCCAAGCTTATATGTTCTTATCTTGTGAAGCTGAACTGAAAACAATCTGTAAAAACACAGTTTGGTAAAGAAGGTGATGCTGTTTGTGTTTTGATTAAGAGAAGACAACTACGGAAACACCCTATGTTAGGTAAAACTGGCTCAACAAAGTGTGATTGCAATTTCCTGGTACTTATTTACAAGCAGAATATTCCATAATACTAGTGTAGTCATCTTTTGTATAATTTCAAGTGATACTAGGCTTAAAATTTCTATTACTATCTTCAACATTTCTTTGATGTGATGCTCAAATCAAAATATGTGTTACATGGTAGATTGTTTTCAGCCATAATAAGTATTGTAAATGGATCACAACTTTAAGAACAAAATCAGTAAGACATTATTTGGTGATTGCCTGGCAATTTATTCTAGCATCCTTCAACTGCAAGAACACAATGACCCATGGGCATGAGTATGCGTATTTCAAGTTGAATACTCATTAATTGAAATGCAATTCTCACAATCTTTATATTAATTAAAATGATCCAATGTATTCCAATGCATCATAAAGGATTACTATCTTATCTGATTCTAAAATCCAAACTATAAACTAGGTATATGCAGAAGCTAATCTGATTTGTAAAGGAGCTAAGCAGCTAGTATTAGCCTGTGTGAAATGAACACACATTTTATTTTGTATGCACCACCCGTATGCTATTGCTAATGACTAGGTAAAGAAGGTTGATTAAGGTAAACAGATGTTTGGTGAAAAGGATAGAAAACCATTCACAGGTCATATCAATTCTCATGGCAGTGCTTGTAGCTTGTGCCTAAATTGTTCCACCAGAAATTCAGAGATACAGTAGCATCAAAATGAGTCAGTTCTTGCTGATTTTTTTTAGATGCCAAAACTTGATTCAGCACTATATGTATCTATATTTGTTCAATTCAGTATCTATAAATCTCCAAGTTAATATCTCCATTAGCATGTTCATCAAGTACGGAATAATCCACTGTTTATTAACGCTTTACATCAATATATAAGCTTGATAATGGACATAGTTGCTTCATACTAAACTACTTGATGCTTCTCTGTCAGCACCTTTTTTGTTTATGCTTAGTTTCTAGCAGAAGCTCCTTTTTACATATGTATGTTGTTAGTAAAGGGTTTTTGGACATACTAGTTGTGGCTGTGAACAAGTAACCTTACTTTTCCAACTGAGATGATTAATTATTCTGTGTGTTTTTAAGGCCACAAACACCTCCAGTATTTGATTTCTTTGATGTGAGCATGTATTGGTAGCATGTTTGGCAGCACTATAATCTTGTTATGTCAGTGAACTGAGTTGCTGCTCTTATATAGATTATTTTACTGTAAAGATACACATGTCATAACTCGAATAAATTCTGAAGTAGTTTCTGGTCCCTATTGCGTAATAACTTTTCATTTTTCAATTGCAAGGACAAATTTTCATGTTATTTACTTGGACATTTTTGTCTATGGGTACTTTACGTGGTGGTGCTAGACCTGAGCATATGCTGGAGGCTCAGGTCATTGCTATATTGATATGTCTGGAAGGAAAAGTTGTGTGAAATGTGTCTGCAGGTACATTGAGTGCCAATGTTTCGCCGGAATGTCGATTAACTTCCGTTCCGGCGAATTTCTGGCACTCCGGCATGACCATTTTTTAGCAAAGGTCATGCCGAATTTTTTGTTGGTATAGTTGAAGGCTTTTGAAGTATGATCCAATTGACTCTCTGATCTCCAGACAAAAAATGTGTCACCTGTTGGTATAGTTTAATAAGATACTGCTTCATCTGCATGTGTATGCTGCCTAATGCTGTCACATCTACCTTTGTTAGCATGTTCCTAAAACACTACCTGTTTTCTTTCTTTGACTAATAGTAGTTCCAAATACATGCCAGAAGCACGTAGCTAGCGATGTCGTCTTCTGCAGACTCCAACGAAGACATTGACGGGTCTTCTCAGCGGAAGTTGGATGAGCACTACAGGCTCATGGTCTCGGATCAGCTGGAGGAACTTCCAGGCAGCGATGACGGGTCCTCGGAGGAGGGGGATGATGAGATGGACAACGATGGTGAGGATGAGAGGGCCGCTGCCGACGAGACCACCGACGGTGGCGTTGCCGGGGGTAGCTCGGATACTACTACCGAGGCCAAGAGGAAACGGAAGCAGCGGCGCCCAAACGGGGTCCGCACCACTCGCGACATAATCACCGCGGTGGACGCCAAGACCGGTCTTCCTACGAGCCCAAGCACGTGGAGAAGGGGTACGGCCTCCAAGCGGGAGCAATCCTTCGGGACGTCGTCGACGTCAACGAGACGAAACTCCGAACCAAGAAGAAGCGGCATCTGCAGGCCCAACTCCTTGCGCGGCTGCACGCACGGTATGAGTTCCACTGTGGAATACGAGGAACGAGGATCCCAAGGATAACATCGTGAGCAGACGAGCCCTCTCTAAGTTCTCCAAGAACCTCGGCGGTTATAAAACCATGCTGAGGGGGATGCTTGGTGACAATGAGACTTGGGAAGAGATCCGAGCGCCACTTCCGCGGATGACGCTGGAGCAGTATAATAAATTCTTGGAAAACGAGGAACTCGAGTACACCAAACGACAATCGACCTGGGGGAAGGAGCTGGCGGATAAGAACATCGGTCACCACAATCTCGGTTGCCGTGGCTTCGAAGGCAAGCAGCCGGTATGGGACAAGGAGGACCATGCCTACATAAAGGCTGGCCTCGAGCCCCCTTTTGCCAAGTACAAAGACCCACTCTTCAGGGCATATCTCAGGTCCCGATACCATCGAGAATTGGCTGGGAAACGTGTCACGAAACCTGATGTGGTGGTGGGAGTTGAGTTGGTCGCCGACGCGAAGGTGATGGCACTAGAGAAAGCACTGGTAAGCAATTTACCAGCTTATTAATTTGATATCTGCTCACCAAGTCCATTACATTCTAAAATTGTTCATGTTACTTACGGCGGTTGACGGAACAAGCGAGCCGCCGAATCAGCTGGCTCCTCGTCCCAGACGTCGACGGGCAAAGTCCCGTGGGACACGCCTTTTATCAGGGGTCTGAACACCATGAAGGCGCGGCCGCTTTTGGACAAGCCCCACCGTGTCCCCGGCACCGGAGGAGGTCGCAAGCTTGCCGACTATGGCTTGGACGTGCCCGCAAGCACTAAGGAGTCGCGGCAGGCGCAGAAGGACCGGGAGCACGAGGCTCTTCTGAAAAAGGTGGCCGACTTGGAAACAACCATGGAGCAACGCGTCAGTGCCAAGGTTCAGCAACGAGTCAGTGCCGAGGTTTAGCAACGCGTCAGTGTCGAGGTCGCTAGCAAGGTCGATGATGCGGTGGCCACCAGGGTCAATGAAATCATCCCTGATCTTGTGTTGTCGATGAAGAATTACTTCACCGGCGGCCAAAAGGGACCGATGCCGGTTATCAGCCTAGGCGCCAGCAACTCGGACAACCGGCCTCCAACTAGACACGCTCAATGCACACCCAACTTGGTGACTCCACCCGCCGGCAATGTCGGCGCTAGAGAGGATTCGCCGGACACGGGGGCCACGGTACTAGCCCCTCAGTCACCTGCACGCCTGGCCTCGGTCTTTCAACGCGAGCCAAGCTCGACGCCCTCACGGTAATTAATTTAGTCTCTCAAGCTCTACAAATTAGTTACTTTGTCTTCGCCCCTCTCTGACCTACACATGTTTTCACAGGAGAACGCGACTCCTTGCACCTTGCTACTGAATGTGGATAACAAGTTGAAGGCTGTAGCGAGTGGCAGTGTCATCCTGCCAACACAGCGGATTTTCCACTGCGTCAGGATGGATGATAGCGTGAGCCGGGTTCGCGTGAACCGGTCGTTACCGGGATGCCAAGACCTCCATCCTCCTTATCAACCCCCGGAAACGGAAACCCCGCTCACTCTCGGGGACCTCAAGAATCACATCCTTCTATGGCCGAAAGCCCTAATTCGGCTGAACACCGCCGCCTCGGGTTCGGAGGCAAGCTATGGCATGGTCACTCCTCGAGGATGCGACGGCTGCCCCGAGTCCTCCACCGGCTGGTGGTCCTTTTGGGCCCGATAGCCAGCCCGACGGTCAGCCGAGAGTCGGCACGGCAACGCGTTGGACATCGATCAAGCTCCAATCGATACGTTCATCGGCTGAGATGGAGGGCGACGGGGTTTCTCCTTACAAGCCACCCGCCGATCGTACGCTAAAGAAGAAGTTGTTCCTTTCACAAGAAACTCCCGAGCAGGGAAGACACTACCGCCTTCACCGCTCCACCCCGAGTTGGGCTTACCCCGAGGACACTCCTTGGTGCGACCACGGAGGGTATGAAACAAAACTCCACTCCCAGTTGCAGTAAGAAGAAGGCCAGGAAGCGGAAGAAGTCCGGAGATGTTGCCGCAAGCAAGAAAGTGGTTAATGACAAGTTGCCGACCCCGTGGAGGAAGATGCATCACCTAGGCCAGCCTATGCTGCTGGCACACATTGTCCAGCAGGTGACGCCCGATATGAGGAGCTTGCATGATGCTGTTCTAATGAAGGAGGACCTACTTCTTCGAGATAGAAATCCCTCGTACCCGGTTTTGACGGCCAAGGTGCCCAGTGGCTTTGGCTTTGTCACCACATACCCTGCGGACTTGATGTTCATTCGATATGAAGACATCTTCAGGCTCTTGAACATGCAACAGCTTGACCGAAACTTGGTCCGCCTCCTATCGCTCAGCATGGCGCACGATATCGCCATGGAGAACACAGCGGACATCGCTATCATGGACCCCTTCTACATGACTCCAGCTGTCGTCCAGAACGAACAAGCGTTTCTAGCGAAGTACATCAAGGATTTCTTGGTGTTAAACAAGGATAAGAAATGCTTTGCCATACCATATTTCCGCGAGTAAGTATTTGGTTACTAGAGTACCCTCTATTACATTCTTTCATGAATTTCCTTCATAGTTGATCGAGTATGATGGTTTATTTCCATTTTGCGCAGATTCAAGTACTGCACCCTCCTCCTCTTTCACCCGTATCATTCGTGTCAGTTACCTCAACTCCGGGCTTGATCCGGACAAGGACTTCACCGACCTTAAGTCTACACTTGATAAAGCCCTCAGCAGCTTCATAGCCGAGGTTGGCATCGACAAAATCAGGCATGAGAAGAAAGTGAAAGGTTGCTATGTGTGCAACCACATAACCAAGTTCCCCTGCCTCAAGCAATCAGCGCATGACAATGGGATGGAGGCCTGGTTTGCCATTCTACAGATGAGGTCGATTGTAAGGTCTCAGAACGATCTCTTGTTGCCATCCAGTCTTCAGCGGATGTTCGTGAACATGGCGGACACCACCGATGAAAACGTGAGAGCCGAGTTCCGTGCCATCCAGCGGACCATTTGCACAATACTCTGGAGGGATGTCTGCGGTAATGGTGGCTTGTTCCACTATGGTCCCGCACTTTCTAAGGCCGAGATAGAAGGCCGATTAGAAGATGGATGTGACGACAGAACATTCAACACGCTTGAGGGCATCCGTCCCTTCCCGCCGAAGCCGACTTGACTCAAACACTTTTGTCCTTTGCAAATGTTAGTCATAAAATTACTTAAGTAATTTCCATGCTTTTTCTTTGCACTACTCTATGTTATATCTCTCTCTACTAATGTACTAACAACTTTCATTTCTTTTTTCTGTGTTTGCATAGATGACGTACTATGTCGTCTACCACGGCGGGGTTCTCGGAGTCTACGAGGGCTGGGAAGGCGCAGGAGGCAGGTCCAATGTTTCAGCGGCAACAGCTACAAGGGGTACACCACTTTGGAGGAGGCAGAAACTCGATACGCCAACTTTCGAGCGGGACAGAGGAGGGAGATGTGGAGGACCCCTTTCATCGTGATGCTGCTTGCCGCCACCGTCTCTCTAGTTTATTATGTCATTGTTGTTTAGCTAGGTCATCGACACTGGACTTATATGTATTTGTGTATCATGTGCTACTTCGAGTTTGAACCATATGGTCAACTATCTAGTATCTAAACTTGTGTTATTAATGCATGCATGTTATGAACATTTGGGACTTTCTATATAACTGTGTATTCTGTGTGTATTACGTGTATTCGGTGTATACTGTGTATTCTGTGTGTATTCTGGTGTATATTTTGAGTTTTATTTTTTTAATCCTGTAATCAATACCACCGGCGCCCCTAAACTGTACCCCTGGCGAAATTGAAATCGCCAGCGCTGCAACAGATTACCCCCGGCGAATTTGCAAACCGCCTGTGCTAAGTCATTACCGCCGGCGCTTCGGGGAAAGCGCCGGGGATAACGGCAGTTACCACCGGCGATTTGGAAAACGCCGGCGATAAGAAATTACCACCGGCGAGGTGATCGCCGGCGAATTCGAAAACGCCGGCGGTAAGGCATTTTGGGACATCGGCGGTAAGGCATTTCCTAGTAGTGTTAGCCATGAGGCAACTTTCTTCTCCACATGAATGACTTCATTGGGGGATTCACTTGGTGATGAAGAGTTGGTGGAGAGGGAGGCAAGGGCAACCAATCCATTTGGAGTTGCATCTTCTTCATCATCAACATCATCATCTCCGGAGGTATATTCTTCTTGAGTTGATACCACAATAGATGTGTCCAAGGTGGACCTTGCCATGAAGCAATGTGCATTCTTGATATGAGGATTCTCATTGGGGTATTCAAAGAGAGATGAAGAGGGAATGTTGGTGTTTGCAATGGCGGCCACTTCCTTAGAGCTTTCTTCTTCATCACTACTACTTTCAACTTCATCGGATGAATATTCTTCCTTAGTCACTAGCACAATCCTTGATGGCCTCTTGCCCTTCTTGCTCTTGTTGTAGAATTTCTTGTTAGGGGCCTTTGAATCTTTGCTCTTGTCCTTGGGGATGAGCCTTCCACCATGAGTTTCTCTATGCTCACAGGGACAATCGGCTATGAAATGGCGCTTATCACCACAATTGTAGCACGATCTTGTTTTTGGCCCCGAGCTCTTGAACCCACTTGAGTTGTTTCTCTTGATGTTGTCTTCCTTGGCCTTGGATGGATCAACCACCAAGGTTTTTGCATGGAATGCCATGTGGTCATTGTAGTGGTATTCCAAATCATCCGGATAGGACATACTCCAAGATGTCCTATATGGTTCTTGAGGGTTCACTTCTTCCACGGAGTTGACCTCCAAGGCAATGTTGGTCCCTTTTGACATCCCAATAGCTCCATTGCGAGAATCATGGGAGTTTTGCTCAAGCACCTTGAGAGCTTGCAACTCATGCACCGCTTGTTGAGAAGTGAGAGAGGAAAAACATTCTCTCCCAACAAGAGTCTTGACATCAACGGGTTCAAAAGGCATCATGCAATCAATATACTTATGTTTGATCCAAGAGTCATCAATGTGCTTGGCACCCACATTCCGGAAAGCATCGGCAACGGTGATAAGTCTTCTATACATGACTTCATGATCTTGATCCGGTAGCCTCGTGAATCCTTCGGCTTGATTCCAAAGGGCATTATACTTGTTCCTTCTCATGCTTTCACTTCCCATGCAACTAGCGGCCAAACCATCCCAAGCTTCCTTGGCGGTGGAGAAATTCCGAACGCGAGACAATTCCTTTGTCCCCACACTAGTTTGAATCATGTGCAAGGCAATGTCGCTGAGTTGATTATCAACCGCTTCTCTTCTAGTCAACTTGTCGGGGTTGTAAGGCTTGAACCCTTCCAAGATGATTCTCCAAAGTTCATTGGAGGCACTGCGAACATGAGAGCGAAACTCAAATTGCCATGTATCGAAATCTTTATCATTAAACTTAGGTGGGTCGCCCCGAATGTTTATATGAGGATGAGGAACCGGGATATCGGGAGATAGGAAAGGCGGAGCCACTTGATTGTAGCTAGCACCTCCACTAGTTCCCCTAGGAGAAGCAATGGGGGTTTTAATAGTGTTTAAGTTATCAACATTCAAGGGAGTGGTAGAGGAGGGTAATACCGAAGCATCTCCCTCTTCTACCACACCCTTGTCCTTTTCCTCTATGGTGGAGATGACGGCGGGAGCCCGCGGCGAAAGCTCGGAAATCAATTTTTTTATGCTTTCCATTTGAGCTTCCATGGAGGACCTCAAGGATGTTTCCAACGACTTGAGATCATCCATAGAAACCGGCTTTGCGGCTCCTTCCGTAACATCATCGTGCGACATACTCTTAGGCGGTTAAGCCCGAAATAAGAGCCGAGGCTCTAATAAGAGGGGGGGTGAATAGGTGCTAACCAATTTTTAGTTCTTTTTCAATTTAGGCTTGACACAAAGGTAAATTCTCTAGATATGCAACTATGTGAATTTACCTATATGACAAGGTTAACAACTAAGCAAGATATAGCTACGCAATATATAGGAGATAGAATAGGATAGAGGTAACCGAGAGTGGAGCATGCAGAGACACAGAGTTGATTCCCGTAGTTCCCTTCCTTTGCAAGAAGGTACGTCTATGTTTGGAGGACTGTGGTTGCTACGAAAGCCAAACCAACGCCATCAAGGCTTCACTCAGGTCTCCTGTGAGCAACGCCACGAAGGCCTAGCCCACTTCCACTAAGGGATTTCCTCGAGGCGGAAACCGGACCTTTATAAGGTTCTTGGGGCACACATCCACAACCAAATTGGAGGCTCCCAAATCTGTAACAACACAACAATCAACAAGAATACATCAACAACAAAAAACTAGGGATCCAAAGAGGAACACTAGTAAGGGGGCCCTCAAGCATATGAGGGGGAAATGCAAATCTCTTCGGTGAGGATGTAGATCGGTGTCTTCTCCTTCGAATCTCCAAAGATCAAGAGCTTTGGTTGGGTGGAGGAGGAGATCTTGCAAATTTTGTGCTCTTGAGGTGGCTCTAATGGTGAAGCTTGGCAGAATTTTGTGCAATTATTGAGCAAGGTGGAAGGAAGAAGAAGGGGGGTATAAATACCCCCTCTCAAAATCCAGCCGTTGGAGACTTTTGAGGGCCGGATAATCCGGCCTAAGTTGGGGCCGGATAATCCGACCCCCCCCCCCCCAAAAGTCCGGCCTTGGGGAATTTCCGGGCAAATGTCTGGCCAAAAATCCGGCTCATGTCCAGGGGAGTACTGAGCCACATCGCCAAAAGTCCTTAGCCGATTTTGGGGGCCCGGATATTTTGCAAATATCCGGCCTGGATAATCCGGCCTGGTGAAACTTTTTCTCCTTCCTTTTGTCTTGTTTTTTCACACAAGACACCCATATATATGTATATATATAATCTCTGCACCACTTGATCAAACATTAGTGTAACACATATATTGACATCAAACACTCCAAAACATAATGTGAGAGATGTTCTTTCACATCCGACCGAATACCACCGATCCAGCGAACTCCAGGCAAAAAAAAAGTGATGTTACATCTACCGGCGGAGCTTTCTGGAACACACCACTCCGGCCAGATCAAGAGGCACTGACTTCAGGAAGGTCTTCATCTTTGCACAAGAAAGACCCTAGGACAACCACCTTTATTCATGCCAGGCCAGCAGCCCCCACGCCACTAACCGGCCGCAAAGAAGACGACCGACCACGAGATCCGGCACGGTTTCAGACGTCATCAGATCTGGGACGGAGTTGGGGTCGAAAGGGACCATGCCCATGTCTTGGTACGCACCCGAGGAGGCCCAAGGAGCCCCCACCAACCCACCAGGTGACCTTCAATCCGATCCCCAAGCAAGCGTTGCACCGCCGCTGGTCGTGCATCTGGCCGAGTCGGTCTTCACTCGCGTCGCCGACGCCTCCACCAGCTCAACAGGGCAGAGGATGTGCCACCCACCATCGCCATGCCCACGCCGAAGCTCCGCGCCGCCACGCCCGACACCCAGCCCGGCGCCATCACCGGCAGCGGACGACACGCGCCGCCACCACCGCGCAAGGGAGAGGGAGGCCCCGCCGCCACCGGTGCCGCGCGGGCTTTGCCCTGCGATGCCCTCTGGCGGCGGGCAGGGGAGGGGAGGTGGGAGGAGGGGTGGTGTGGAGGGGGGCCGCCAGAGTATAAATATATTGCCTAGTTCCTTTCCATCACACTATTAGAAAAAGGCTTAGCCATAGATTGCTAGCAGTGGCGCACCACTTTACTGGTGCACCACTGCTATATAGCAGTGGCGCACCACAAAGTGGTGCTCCACTGGTAGGCAAGTTAGCAGTGGTGCACCAGCCCAGTAGTGCGCCACCACTAAAGATCTGCCATGGTCCACCTCTCACCCAAGCTTACTAGTGGCACATCCCTTACTGGTGCACCACTGCTATCTGACGTAGCAGTGGTGCACCTCTACATGGTGCGCCATTGCTATATATAGCAGGTGGTGATGGAAACATTTGGGAACCACTTAGCAGTGGCGCACCATGCTTGGCCGGCCACTTACCTCCTCCCTCCCCTCCACACATTCTATTCTCCTCCTCCTCTCCTCCCCTCCTCATCCTCTCCTTTCCTTCCTTCTACTCCTTCATCCACTCCTCCTTACTCCTCGCCAATGACCCTCTGGCCTCCCTTTTCCTCTCTGGTGAACTCTGAAGACCCTCCGCCCTCCCTCCTCCCGCAGTCCTCGATTACCCTCCTCCTCTCCTCCATCATCCATCCTCACCTCTCCTCCCTTCTCTCATCCATCCTCACCGGAGGCTAGGCTATTAATGAGACACTGGACAAATAATTCGGGCAACAAAAATGAGAAACAAAAACAAGCAAAAAAATTGAAAAAATGTGCCAGATCCAGAAATTTCAATTTTTAGCATTGGCACACTTTTTTTGTCCAGTGGCACACCTCCCGCTTTTAGCAGTGGCGCACCAGGGACCTAGTAGTGGTGCACTCCACAAGACGCGTGGGTGGGCACACTGCTTGAAGAGATGAGGCATGTAGCGCACGACGCCTTGCCGGAGGACCAAGATAGTGGAGGAAGCGGCTCCCCGGTTATAAAAGGCTCCATCACCCGCCATGGTTCTGCACCAAGCTTACCTAAGGAGCTCCGAGGGTGGCGGGATTTGCTGCTCTGACTGGAGGAGAAGGCTAGGGAATCTCCTATTGTGGAGCTTCTCGAAGATGTCATTGGAATGAACCTTACGTCCTCATCGAGGATCTCGCCCCGTGAATGTTCTCCGTCGGCTATATGCCAGCCCAGGCAGGCCACCCGCGCATAGGAAAGGCTCTACCCCGGCTACACCATTTCATTGCTCGACACCCCGGTCGACACGCATGGAGCTTCCGGGAGCGGATATGTGCCTTTCCCCCAGAGGAGCATGTCATACAACTGGCACTTACTTCCTGAGGAAGCCACCGGCATCTTCGCTGCACAGCAGGGATGCAGCCTCTGCACCCGCAGGTGAAAAGACGGATCAAATGCGTCACCTCAGGGATGGTTGGGCCATGTGGGCACGTGACAGTGATTCGGTCACCTTTCCACCCGCTTCACTGGCTGCCACTTGGAGCACATGCGTAAACACCTTGTCTGTGGAGTCCCCTTTGGATATAAAAGGACGATTTCGTGCCAGCTAGAAGGTTAGGCTTGGGGGGGATGAGGAGAATTTTTTTGTAACGGAAGCGAAGGAAGGAGGAGTATCAGCTCCTCGTGTACGTTGCTCAAGATAAAGGAGACCATATATGCAGAACGTAGGGGTTTCGTATCTTGCGCCCTAAACTTGGGTAAAAGATCATGTGTTTATGTGTTGTGCTTGATCCAAATCGCCACGCCGAGCGCCCATCTACCGAACAAAAAAGGGGGTGCAAACACCGGTGTCCTCCGTCCCATGGACGCGGCACAAGATATTCATGGAGTCATTTTACTTGTCATGACATTACTATTACAGACGTTTATCAAATCAATAGATCGTTCAAATGCCTGAAGATTTGTCTATGATATGCAAGTGGGAAAACACGCAGAAAGAATTATCTCATTTTATTTAGGTATTTTTGGCTTGAATCTCAGTTACCGCAAAACAGGGTTCAATCAAACAACTCAGTTACCGCAAAGCATGGTTCAATCATTAATTACCGGGGTTAAGTCTACTTCTAAGGATAGTCTCTTAAGACAAATCCTAAAACACTCTAGCCATCATTAAGAGATTCTTTATCATGTTCTACTTTATTAATTAATTTTTCTTTTGAAATGTAGAGATCATGGCAATGTTTCTAAGAGGATCACAAATGATATCACAAGCTACATAGAAATTAAACTTGGTGCAACAAAGTTCAAACTTACCTCTTATGGGGTCTAACATGAACAAGTGTATCCCTTACATAAGTATGAATGAAACATATCTTAGTAAGCATTCAAAAGAAGCGGGATATATGATTGCACAAAAACTTTATCGAATAATAACATTGCACAAGACTCTAAAAATGCAAAAGTAACATCCTCAAGCTTAGAACCTTGCAACTATTCCGCTATTCCGAATATTTTGATTTCTTGCTTATCTTATCTTACTTTCCTAGTTGTTCTAAGTAATGCGCGCGGTACAAAGTTCGTGGTAGGGAACTTCTTTGAGTCATCGTATTTTTCAGTTCATACGAAGGAAATTAATATTGAATTTTCCAAATTGGAGAATCGAAATGAAGCCCTTTTTTGCTCAGTCTATCTGGACCCTTTTGTATAATAGGAATGAATTTGAATATAATACTAAACTTGAATAGGTCACCAAAATAAAGGATAAAATGCAGTTACCAAAAGAGAGTGTGAGAAGTGGTTACCTCCCCAAGCTTCAGTGAAAGCAAGGGTGACACACTTTACCGTTGAAGTACAAATAACCTCTCTTTCAATGGACATGGACCTTTACTTAAAATCAATGAAAACAACCAAGTAGCTTATGCGGGTTTTTGCACGGATGAAACCATACCGTACATGTCTTCACACAAGGTTCAAGTCGCTGCAAAAATAGCAAATGAAATAAAACACTCGATTTGGTGTAGGAACGGAGTTCGTTCAACCAACCGAGAAAAGGAAACAAAAGAAGGCATGAAGTACTACCAAGAATTATAGGCTAGGGAGTTTCAAAGGTAGATGAAAGGAAATGGAAATTCAACACTTGTTGTTTCTAAACTTCTCTTCATCTTACCTTAAAGGCGAAAAAGTCGGTACGGCCAGGTGGTACGGTGTGCATGCCCGTACTAGCTATCGTTAAAACTTCTGGAAATCCATCAAGTTTCCTGTGTCTCGAAGCAAGATCTGTATGGGCGAGCGGTATAGGTAAGTCCCGCCCGTACCGAAGCTCGTTAAGCTTGCAGTAGTTTCTTCTGCTTTTCTCTGGTCGCGATGCGGTACGGGCAAGCAGGTGTGTCCGTACCACTACTAGTTAAACTCATTGTATCCTTTCTAGTTTCTTCTGTCGCAAAGGAGGGTCAATACGTGCACGTGATACAGGTAGGTGTGCCCGTACTTCTGTTCGTTAAAAGTTAAAACACCTGGAAGCTGACCTAAAATGTTAGTCTAGCATCCCAACAAGACATATATATAAATTTATAGAAGCTTAACAAATGAAGTAATTCACGATTAGAGCAATAAATAAGTTCTACCTTTGACAGACCCCCCGCGGAACGACCCCTCGCGAAACGCTCTCGCGACCGCGTCGTCCCCCGCGGGCGACGGGGCCGCGCCGCCACCCCCCTCGTCCAGCTCCCCCCTCCTCCTCTTCTCCTCCGCCGTCATCGGCGTGCGTCGCCGGGCAAGGCCAGGGCGGCGCCGGCGGCGGCGGCCCCTCGACTTTCCCCTCTCGGCGCTGCGCCTGCGCGGGGTAGGTGCGGCCGGTAGGTGCTCCTCGGCCGGCGGCGGTCCGGCGTGGCGGGGTGAGATCCCCACGTCGGGTGGGAGGAGGGGTGGCGGCGCGGCCGTTGGCGGCGGAGCTGCACGGCGGCGCCATGGCAGGGCCCGCTCGGCCCGGATCCGGGCCCGTGCGGGGCCCGGAGGGGCACGGCGGTGGCTCGCTCTTGGCACGCCGGCGGCGCTCCCGGAGGAAGAGAAGGCAGGGCGGCGGTGGGTGGGCGGCGGCGGAACTTCGGCCGGCCAGGCTGCGGCGTAGCGAGCCGGGGCTTTACGGGCCCTTTTGGGTCCGGCCGGGCCAGTTCGGGCCTGGTCTGCCTCGTAGCCTCGTCCGGTCGGCTACCGCGATAGCGGTGGAGGCAGTTCCCTCCCGCGTGGCTGCGGTGCTGTTACCCCCGTCCCCGCTGCATCCCTTTTCTTCGTCTAGGCCTTGCTCCGGTGACCACAGTTAGGCGGCGAGGATGGCTACAAGACCGTGGTGGCGTGTGCGGGTGGGCGGCATGTTAGGTGGAGCACGTCGGAGCGTCTGGGGTGGTCGGTTTGGTGGTCGGGAGAAATCCCTGTCGGCATGCTCGACACCGACGCGGTGACGCCTACGGGTGTCACCTTTCCTTCCTGAAGGGCGTCGGGTGTACCTCCTCCTCAATCCCCTCCGCATACCGGGGGAAACCCTAGGACTAGTCCGGGCAGCAACGGCGTCATCGTCGTCTCCTTGGTGAAGGTGTTGCTTGGTATGCGGTGCCTCGGCGTGCTAGGAGCGTGGTGGTACTACTCCGGAGGGCGCAGCGGTTGCGGGTCATCATCGTTTTCGTCGATCTGCCGGTGTCGGCATTATTTTCTTCTTTCCTTTCTTTTTCTTTTTTTCTTTTGGGCTTGGTTGTGCTGCGGCCCCAGCGCGTTCGTTGTATCGGGTCGTTTGCTATATTAATATAGCGGGGCGAAAGCCTATTTCGAGGAATAAGTTCTACCTTTTGAAGACTAGCCCAAGTCAACTTTAATAGAAAAACATGCAAGGATACAAAGTGCCAATGAAAAATGAATGCAACTAAACTCTAGACACAAAATTAGGAAAGAATGAATTCATAGTTGTCTCCCAAGAAAAGTTTTCTTTAAAGCCATATAGCCAGGCTTAGATGCTCCATATTGTATCCCCCAGATCCCAAGGGATGTCGACCCGTGCTGTTGTGACACTTACCTCTAACGTAGTGTGGAGCACCTTGTAGGAGAGCTCGGTCAAAGTCGTACCCACTTACGGTGCATCACATCATGTAGATAAATTGGTTCTCGCTCTTAAGCTAGTACGGATGCATCGGGCGTGGTAAATATGTCTCCTCATGTGGCTGCAAAAAGAGTTAGGGATTTATACATAACTTGTAAAACTTTACCTTGGCTACTATTGTAGGGGAACACTTCATAGTATTCTCCCTTTGCAACAGGGAGTAACTTAGGTCCCTGCATATTAGCATTGAAAGATTCATAACAAGGTTCTATCTCTAGTTCATCATGATTAACGCTCTCCATATGAGTGTCTAGGCACAAGGCCTACATAGATATATTTTCATCAGATTTAGCATTATAAGATTCATTACCAGAGAGGAAGAGAGGCATCATAATCAAACATAGTATGTATAGTGTGTCGCTCTTTGTCAATCTCACCTTCTTGGTTTTCCTCCTCTCTATCTTGTGGTTCCTGCAAATGGTTATTTTTCGAAACTTCGAATTCGCATTGTTATCTACTCTCTAGCACAAGTGCAGTATCACTAAGATGTTTCTCGTAGTAGTCAACTATACCATGCAACTTATAAAATATTTCTTGTAAAGACTTACTATCACTACTCTACATATATTCTTGAAATTTTTCGAGTAGATGATGGGAATCTTTATAAACCAAATACTCTAAGACTACGTCACTAGCATAAGATACTTAGGGTTATTTAGGAGCATTTTTTTATTGAAAAGTAAAGTGACTATCAGGCATACAATTGTCACATGATGTTTGATAGGAATCACAAAATAATGATTCGTAATCATCTAACTTAGTCCACATGGAAACTATATTCATACCATCTACTATAGTAAGTTCTCCGTGGTGTGCATCCTCATCTTGTTCTTTCTTTGAGTCCTGAAAAAGGTTAAGTTCATCCATGGCAGTTGGCTCGCTCGTGAACATTTTGAAGGAGATATGCCCTAGAGGCAATAATAAAGTCGTTATTATTTATATCTTTATGTTTATGATAAATGTTTATATATCATGCTATAATTGTATTAACTGAAACATTAGTACATGTGTGATATGTAAACAACAAAGAGTCCCTAGTATGCCTCTTAACTAGCTTGTTGATTAATGGATGATTAGTTTCATAATCATGAACATTGGATGTTATTAATAACAAGGTTATATCATTGTATGAATGATGTAATGGACACACCCAATTAAGCGTAGCATAAGATCACGTCATTAAGTTATTTGCTATAAGCTTTCGATACATAGTTACCTAGTCCTTATGACCATGAGATCATGTAAATCACTTATACCGGAAAGGTACTTTGATTACATCAAACGCCACTGCGTAAATGGGTGGTTATAAAGGTGGGATTAAGTATCCGGAAAGTATGAGTTGAGGCATATGGATCAACACTGGGATTTGTCCATCCCGATGACGGATAGATATACTATGGGCCCTCTCGGTGGAATATCGTCTAATGTCTTGCAAGCATATGAATAAGTTCATAAGAGACCACATACCATGGTACGAGTAAAGAGTACTTGTCAGGAGACGAGGTTGAACAAGGTATAGAGTTATACCGATGATCAAACCTCGGACAAGTAAAATATCGCGTGACAAAGGGAATTGGTATCGTATGTGAATGGTTCATTCGATCACTGAAGTCATCGTTGAATATGTGGGAGCCATTATGGATCTCCACATCCCGCTATTGGTTATTGGTCAGAGTGAGTACTCAACCATGTCCGCATAGTTCGCGAATCGTAGGGTGACACACTTAAGGTTTGATATCGTTTAAGTAGATATGGAAATATGGAATGGAGTTCGAAGTTTTGTTCGAAGTCCCGGATGAGATCCCGGACATCACGAGGAGTTTCGGAATGGTCCGGAGAATAATATTCATATATAGGAAGTCATTTTATAAGATTTAAAATGATCC
>NC_061510.1:53081627-53112473 GCF_022539505.1 Lolium rigidum | reverse complement strand
TTTTCAAGTTTCATGTATTTGTTGATTTGTGAAAAGACTGAAATACCCTTGGACCCCACCTGTCAGGTGGCCCAATGGGTTAGGTCGAACCCGAGCCACCCTTTGGGCTCGGTCGGCCCATTTGGCCTCTCCCCACTCCTCACGCGGAAACCCTAACCCTCTCCTCGCTCTCGCGATGCCGTGGTCGCCGCTGCCTTCGCCGAGATTCTCCGGCCGCCTCCGGCCATCTCCGGCGATGAGATGCGGCGGATCTGGACCGCCTCGTGACGGCGCACTAGATCTACGGCGTCGATCTGGTCTTCTCCGCCTCCGCTACTCGTCCCCATCTCGCCTGCTCGCAAGGTCGTGGAGTTCCGCGGCGATTCGTTGCCGCCGACGCTCCTGGCGTCGCTGCGCCGCCGTGGCTTCGCCTCCGCGTGTGTGCGACTACCGTGGCACCGCCATGGCCCGCCTTGGCCTGGCGCCGCTGTGCTCCGGCGCGTGCCGCCGTAGCCGCCATGGCTACACCAACCTGCTCTGTTCCAAGTAAGTGCTCCGTCGCCCTCTTTCTCCTGGGCCTTTCTTCCTCCTCCTCCAGTATCCCTGGCCATGGCTTCCCTCCTTGTGGAGGTGCTGGCCATGCTCAGCTTCGATGCTGTTGCTTGCTGCTCTTCTACTTTGCTCTATGCACTCCTGTTGCCTGCTAGATTCCTACTTTGGTATTTCTGTGGTTGTTCATGAACATCCAGTGATGCTCACGATCTGCTGGCTGGCTCCTGTAATCATTATTGCTACCAGGATACCCTGTGTGTGCATAATTATGTCCCTGGCTTGATCATTATGCATGATCCTTGTAGTATGCACGTGCCAGTGTCTCTGTTCTTGATGCTAGCTTCACCAATTACTCAAGTGTATACATTTATGATATTCTGGCTTGTTGCTATGTGGAATTCTGGTAAATTTACAAGTGCCAGTATTTCTGTGTGCTATAATTACAAGATTATGCTCAATTGAGCATTGTTGCTGACTTGGCAACTCCATCCCTTGATGGAATGCTACTGGATACAATCATAAGATGATTTATGATTAAGTCTGTGATTCAATTGTTGCTTATCTGTGGCTGTTTAAAGCATAGAATTAATGTGGAATACCAGTGGGTGATTCTAGCTTATCTTGGCATGCTTTAGCAGGCCCTGATGATCAGATGATCATCATATGCTTGTTGCCTGTGCCTTACTGTTGCCCTATGTGTGATGTGTATGCATCACACAAGCTTGGCCTGATGTGTGATGTTGCTAGCCCAAGCATCAGTTGAGGCTTGCAATGATCCTTTAGATTATCTGCAAGGTTCTGGTGCTTTGCTTACTTGTATAGTTCATTTATCTGTATTAGCTTGCTTTATGAATTTGATAAATGATGTGAACTGCCTTGCAGTGATGATCATGTTAATTAATTATCTAGGGCTAGTTGGATGACAACCTCTGGTTGGTACCCTAGCCCTCTACTGAACCCTACTGGGTGATGATGTGGTGGCTTAAGATTTTGGTTATGGGTTGAGGTGGCCCTGGCAGCTCTTTGATGCTGCCATGGGTAGCTCCCCCTCACTATGGCTTGTTGTGACTTGGTGGATACAACTCTGGCAATCCCTGTTGGATTTCCAGTGCTCTTTGCTGTTGACAAACTAAAATAGGCACAAGTGCCTATCTGTCTGATGGTTAGCAGACCATGTAGTGCTAGGTAAGTTGGAATGGCTAATTAGGATCAAATCCATGATGGATTTCTCTGGTGGTGTCACTGTGTTGACACAACCAATGTTCCCTTGGTTATTTTCCTTCTAGCCTTTGCTTTATTTACTGGCACCAAATGGTTTTGCAACCAAGTGATGATACATCCAGGGTTTCCTACCCTTATTTGATTCTGTGATGCATGTGTATGCTTATTGATGAGCAAAGCATGTGTTTGCTCAGGTTCTTTTATGTATACCTCACTCCAGCTCCTAGAAAATGAGTGTTGGTGTAGAGGATTGCTTCTGTGTTGTTCTTGTGGTTGATTTACTTGCCCTGCTCCTCCTGGTGATCTTGTGGCTTGATTCAGTGCTGTGGTGAGTTAGCAGATTGAACAGCAGTGGCTGTTCATGTGTTCTTGAGTTCTTGTGTTCTTACCAGTGAAGCCTGTCGATGAATGAGCTAGGGTTTGGCTCAAAAAGGTTATATATGATGCTCCCATGCTCTCCCTGGTCGACAGCTTGGGTCTGCACACTTGGTGACTCACTGATGATGTGTGTGTGTGTTGTGCCGCATGCACACTCAGTGGCTTGGTGTTGAGCATGCACACATGCTGTGTGTGCTGCTTGTGTGTATGTGTGTACCAGATCCTTTGAACTTGGCTTGGAGAGGATCAGCTCGGCAGAGCTGTGATATTATCCACCATATTCACTTCTTTTCTAATCTGCCAAGTGGCTTTGCCACTTGGCATAATTTGTTCTTCTTCTATGTGTGTGATTTTGTGCAGGGATCAACAATTGATCAAAATGGACATGGAGGTCATCAAATCCAAGATCAAGTGAAGATGAACTTGTAGTATTTAGACTAGGATACATCCTTGTACTTTTCTTTTTATTTTCTTTTATTTTTTTTTCAATTTCACCAATTCTTGTAATGTGTTGTAATATTCATTTATTTCCATTATGAATATTGTAAAGACAATGTATCTTGTGTGTTATTCAATAAAGCTCAAAGTTTTCCCTAATGAGCTTTACTTTATTATAATTGTTCATCTTGTTTATTATTGATTATTTACATAATGAATTTCCTCAATTGAATTATTTAGGGTAATTATTTAATGTTTGAATTTGAAATTCAAATTCAACATTGGTTTGAATTCAACCATGTCACTTCCTTTAGAATTCAATCATGCAAACTCTCCCCTCTCTTCTCAAAACCCTAAACTAGGGAAGTGAGATGCAAGTTTGTCGCACTCTCGAAACCCTAACCCCGTAAGGTGTCGAGAGAGAAACTTGTCCCCCTTCGATGCAATTTTTGTTTAAAAGCGCGAAATTTCCCCAGAATTTACTATGCAATGCACATCCCTTTCTAAAATCTACCCCTCGATCGTCTCTAAACACTGGGACATTACATTACCGTTACCTACCGCTCTCATATTACTGCTACTTTCACATCACCCCTGTTGCTAGTGCTTTTCCAGTGCGAGCTGAATTGACAACTCAGTTGTTAAGGCTTATAAGTATTCTTTACCTCCCCTTGTGTCGAATCAATAAATTTGGGTTATACTACCCTCGAAGACTGCCGCGATCCCCTATAGTTGTTGGTTATCACTAACGCAGTGGTTCCAGTCGGTTCTGCACAGCCGAAGCACCCAGGGTTCGAATCCTTGTGGGTGCAAAAAAGGCACCCTTTTTTTCTTTTCTTAAGACCTTTTTTTATTGTTTCTAGTTATTAGATAAATTGTAAAGTCCTTTGGCAACCTTTTTTTTCTTTTCTTAAGACCTTTTTTTTATTGTTTCTAGTTATTTAGATAAATTGTAAAGTCCTTTGGCAACATCCGATAAAATAAAGCAATGAAGGATAAATTGTGAGACATAAATTGATGATTTTAATTCTTGAATGACTTCAAAGTCCTTTCGAGGATATCCGATAAAAAACCAAGACATAAATTTAGGATACACTTGAGAAGGACAAATGGTTGTTCGAGAGATAATTATTATAAATACACAAATGACTTCAAAGTCCCTTCCGCTTGGTCCTTGTGACCCCACCGGTATCGTCGCGACTCCTTGTGTACGGAGGAACACTTGACCTAGGTAGCATCGTCATTCTTCTTCTTAGTGTGTAGGTTCTATCGTCTTCATCGGGTTCTTCCATCATTGGGTCTCCGACGAGGCCGTCGAAGTCTTGCTCGTCGGCAACTCCATCCATTCCGATGAGGGCCCTTTTTCCTCTCCTTACGACAACACGGCTGGGCCTTGATGGGTCAGTTATGAAGAAGCATTACTCGACGTGCTTAGCCAATACCCAAGGCTCATTTTGCGCGGTGGGGTTCTTGGTCTTTGATTTGGGGGGCAGTCGCATGGTGGTGACATACGCATCTTCTTTTGTGACGTCCGTAGCCCATCTGACACGAAACATCGGTAGCTTCTCCCCGACGTAGTCGAGCTCCCAGATTTCCTCGATCCTTCTGTAGTACCTTTTCTTCTCTTCACCCGTGTACGATTCCATCGTCACACCCGAGTTCTGATAGTCGCTTCTTTTGTCTCTCTCCTCTGTGGAGAATGTGTAACCATTGATGTCGTATTTCTGATAAGTCATGAGGTTGGGGCGGGCCCACAAGACAGGCCAATATCATTTTGTCTACGCCGCTTGCCATTGGTGGGGGATTGGCATCAATCTGGTCTTTGAACAAGCCGTTCATTCTTTCTAACGCCATCATGTTGTGAAGGAACGCGGGCCCAAGATCCTCGATATCGTCCACTATATGCACCAGCAGATGGACCATGATGTCAAAGAATGCGGGCGGGAAGTACATCTCCATCTCGCATAGGATGGTGACGATCTCTTCCTGCAGCCTCCCGAGTTTCTTGACGGTTATCGACTTTCGAGTGATGACGTCGAAGACGTTACACAGGTCAGTCAGCGTCGCACGAACGTGCGGTTCCATTATCCCTCGGATAGCAACCGGAAGTATCTGCGTCATCATGACATGACAGTCACGAGACTTCATCCTGCTGAAGATTTTTTTCGTCGGGTCCAGCCATCTGCGTATCAGCCCCGCGTAGCCTAGGGAAAATTTGACTTCTAGTAGGCACTTGAAGAATTGTTCGAGCTCATCGGGATTTAGAGTGAAGCAGGAGGGGCGAGGAGTTTCGCGCTGCTTGGCCACCCTTTTGCGTTTGCGACCATCCGTCTCCTCCTCCTCGGTTTCCTGGTCAACCTAGGCAAAATGAAGCTCTTTTCTGATATCAAGGGCCATCAGGTCGTGTCTTGCTTTCGACCCGTCTTTGGTCCTCTCCGGCATGTTGAGCACAGTGCCAAGCAAGCTCTCGCACACGTTCTTCGTGATATGCATGACATCAAGGCTATGAGGTGTACCGAGGATCTTCCAGTACGGCAAGTCCCAAAACACGGACCTCCTTTTCCATACCCCCAAGACCGGCCCGGGTTCCTTTTTCTTTCTCTTGTCTCCTTTCTTCCACTTCTGGATCTTTATCTTACCCGTCGGAGGGCAGTCTTTCCAGTTTTTCAACAGAGTATCTATCTCTTTGCCGCTTCTCCTAGGTGGAGGTCCCTCGACCTCATCCTTCCCATTGAACAGGTCTCCACGCTTCCTCCACAGGTCATTCTTGGGAAGCCACATTCGATGCCTCATGTAGACAGTTTTTGAAGACCCGGGATCCTTACCCAGCTGTAAAAACGGCGTCTTTTCCATGCACCTCACACATGCCTTGTGTCCGTGGCACACCTGGCACGCGATATATCCGTATCCAAGATAGTCCTGCAACGTCGTCAATAGTGCGGCTTTCATACGGAAATTTTCTTGTCCGTAGGCGTCCCAAGTTTCTATCCCTTCCTCCCACAGAGTGACTAGCTCCTCCTTCAATAGCTCCAGATACAGGTTGATATCGCTCCCTGGCTGCGTCGGCCCTTGGATTAGCATAATAATGTGTATGTACTTTTTCTTCAGGCATAGCCATGGAGGGAGGTTGTACATCCATACAAACACGGGCCAGGTGATGTGCTTGCTGCTTTGGTTCCCAAACGGATTGAGTCCATCGGTGCTCGCACCCAACCTGATGTTCCTTGGTTCTTTCCCGAATTCTTCGTAATACTCATCGTCTAATGTTTTCCACTGGCTTGCATCCGAAGGGTGTGTTAGCACTGGGTTTTCAACCCGTTCCACATCACGCATCACCGCCTCCTTTCTTTCCGCGTGCCAGCGCATGAGCTTTGCTTCCTTGGGGTCCACGAAGTACCGCTGCAGACGGGGCGTGAGCGGGAAGTACCACACAACTTTTCGAGGAGATTTTCTTGTCCCTCTCTTGTATTGAGATTCGCCACACTGTGGGCATGTATCGAGATTGGCATGCTCGTTCCGATATTTTTTTTTCGAGAGTACGCGAACGCGTACCATAATTTTATAGAAGGCAGAATGATATGTACAAAGGAGGCTCCCACTGCGAACAGGGGGTGCCAGCGACTCCGGGTACAAGGATAACTCTACTCACCCATTATCTAGGACTCCGACTCCATCAGCTACCCTAAACCTAGCCGAGATGCAGCTACACTCCTCCAAGATCAACTGTGTCATCCTCCTAGCCGAAAGCTGCCGCGATGCGTTATGGAAACACCAGGCGTTCCTGTTCTTCCAGAGGGTGTAGGCCGTAGTGCAGACAAGACCATCGAAGTACCTTCTATCCGCAGCCCTAAATCTCTGTCTCTCCGTGACCCACCAGTCCACCACTCGGCTGTTTTCCGTGGGCATCTGGAAGATCAAGCCCAGGGCGCGTCCACAGCGGTGCCAGGTTTCCCTAGCCACTACACACTGAAGGATGATGTGATCCGCCGTGTCCTCCTCCTAATCACATACGAAGCATGCCGATGAGTGCTGCTGAAGTCCGAATCTAGCACGCCTGTCCGAGGTCCAGATACTTTTCAGCGTCGCCAGCCAACTGAACAACTTGCTCTTGGGCGTGGCCTTGCTTCTCCAAATTGCTTCCCCAAGCTGGGACCTTACCCCTCCTTGCATGAGCATGCCATACGTGGATTTAGCGTTGTACTCCCCCGAGCTTGCCCATGGCCAGAAGAAGCGATCAGGGGCATTGTGGTCGCGCTGAATGTTGTTGACAGCGAGCCACAGCGCAATAACTTCCCTGGCCCCCCTGGTTGCCAACGTTCCGGGGATGTCCAGCAGCCACCGATTCTCCACAAGTGCCTGGGCGACAGTCCTTGAGTTTTTCGTTCTAGTGCTAACAGATAGCGAAAGGCCAGGGGAAAAGTCCTCCGCCGCACGTCCATCGATCCATCTGTCGCGCCAGAACAGGGTCTTGCAGCCGCTGCCAACAGAGATGTTGACAAGGCTGTCAAACACCTGTCGGGCTTCCGTATCCTTGTCCAACGGTAGGCCTTGCCACGGTCGACTTTCATCTGTTCTCTTGAGCCATTCCCACCGGACACGGAGCGCCAACCCCTGGGTCCGCATGCACTTGACACCCAGACCGCCATACTCGAAGGGTTAGCAGACACGGTTCCAAGCAACCAAGCATTGTCCACCAGCGGCCCTATCTTTAGCGACCCAGAAGAAGCCGCGCAGACTCCTGTCAATCTCCTCCAATAGCCAAATCGGCGCTTCCGCCACTAGGAGATGATGGATGGGGCGGGCCGCCATCACAACCTTGACAATCGTCAGCCTCCCAGGTTTGGCGATTAGCCCCTTCTGCCAGGCAGGGACAATGCGCACTGCCGCGTCGAGCATGGGCTGCCATGCCCACCTCCTTCCTGCACTTCCTGCCCAGTTCCGATATATTACGCAATCACTGATGCATGCGTGGTATTTCTGGTGCGGTAAATCGAGAGGGCGCACGATTTTCTTGGCCTCCTGTAGGCTACCGCCACACGTGTTATCTTTAGGAAAGTGGATCTTCAAGTATCCGAAGAGTTCGTCCACGCTTGTGTCCGTCCATTTGTGCTTTGCCTTCATCTCCATAATATCGAGAGCGTATCTCAGACGGCTCTCCTCCGTCCCACGAGCTGCATCGTACAACGGAGTTCTCGAGTCTACCTCGAGTTAATCCAGCTTAGCCTTCCGTCTACCAGCGATTTTGGGGTCGGTCGATGTGTTGCTGAGAAGAAGTACTTGAACATGATGGTCCTGCATGGCCGCGGTTACCGGGGTATTTCTACTCATGTCCTCGTCGGCCGCATGTTCTTCCCGGCCTTCTTGATCACCATCAACGTGTGCACCATCCTTTTCAACCTCGTCTCCATTGTCGTGTGGGGCATCCTCTCCATCACCTTCGTTATCATCATCTCCACCATCATCATCTCCATCATCATCACCATCGATATCATCATCTCCATCATCACTCATCCACTGAGTATGCCCCTCCATGAAACTATACCTGAGCAGGTGTTGATTCACTATGCCTGAGAAGGGGTCAAACAACGATCCTAGCTTGCATCTTCGACAAGGACACATTATATCCTTTCACTTTTTTCGATACATGTCGGCCGTCGCGCGTTCCACGTATCTATCCACGACGCTTTCCCTCATCGCGATGACCATCGCCGCCTACAAGACAAGATAATTGATTACACACCGCCGTCTCGGTTTTCACGGAAAAAATTCGGCATGACCTTTGCTAAATATTGTCATGCTGGAGTTCCAAAATTCGCCGGAACGGAAGTTAATCAACATTCCGGCAAAACATTGGCAACTCAATGTTCCTGCACGCGTAAACAAATGCAAAACAATGCATTTACATATATGGACCACCTTTTGCCACCACTAGTGATATAACCACGAATTTTCGCCAACACATGAACATTCCACTCATTTAGTTATGTACCTATTAGTTGACGCGACGTCCAAAAGCACCGGAGAGACGCCACATGTCGACTTTAATGCTTGAGAGATCTAGAGATCTAAGAAATGGAGAGATCTAGCTAGATCTAATGGAAAAGGTGGTGGGAGGAGATAGATCTAGAGCTAGATTATGCAAATCATGCTAGAGAGGCTAGGTAGTGCATGATTTGCTCAAATACATCATATTTTATTGGTTGAAATAGCTAAAATGGGTGGGGGAATGAGCTAACTAGTGCTTGGGTTGATTTGCCATCACATATGAGTGTGTGTGGGTGGTGGTAGGTGGCTGGTCATCCTAAATGGACATGCCCAGGTTACCGCCGGCGCCTACAAACGAAATTGCCAGCGGTAGGGCCCGTTACCACCGGCATCTGCTGGCCGAAGACGCCGACGGTAAGTTAAGGCCGGGTGGCCCACCCTGGCTCGGCGATACCGCCGGCATCTACTGCGCACGTTCGCCGGCGGTACAACCCAGTATCCCTGGCGCTTTGGGCCCAATTCGCCGGCGGTAAGGCTAGGCCCAAATGGGACCCCGTGGCCCATTGCACCCCCGGCGCCTCCGTTTCCATTTCGCCGGCGGTAATGGAGCCACCCCCGGCGCCGTCCTACCTATTTCTCCGGCGATACTCGTTAGGCCCCCACGGAAGGTATTACCGCCGGCATCTTCAGCTCGTATTTGCCGGCGGTAAGGAGTGCGGCTATAAGCCTTTTCCTAGTAGTGTAAATCTTCCGAGGTATCATCTCCTAACCCCTCTATGCCCAACATATCAAATGATCTAGGGGTTGATCATGCTAGTTTAAAAGTGAAACAAGAAATGCTTGATTTTGATGAGTTCATTCTTAACTTACAAGGTGACACTAAAAGGCATGTTTCAAATCTCATGGTTCATCTAGCACAACTAGATAATACTCTTGATAAAAAAGTCAAATAGAGAGAGAAGACTCTCTTGAAATACATTCCCTTAAAAATGCTCTTGAGGAAAGTCAAGAAACTATAGCTTCTCTTGAAGAGAGGCTAGAAACTCTTGAAGAGCCTCAAGATGAAATTAACAAGCTCACTAAAGCTACAGATCTTGCTAGGGCTAAGACTAAAGTGCTTAAAAAGGAAAAGGCCAAATTTGGTGTTGATCATGAGAAACTTGTGAAGGATCTAGATGAACTAGACAAGGCTCACAAAGCCTTGAAGAGTGAATACTCTCTCCTCTCCAACTCTAATGAGCAACTTCAAATTAGGCTTGCTTCATATGACATACCTAGTTCCTCTACCTCTTCATGTGATCATGCAAATATTATTGAGTAAAATGCTAGGTTGAAGGATGAACTTGCTAAGGCCTCCTCTCCCCAAAGTAAACTTTCGTTGGATGATCTTTTGAGTATGCAAAGGTCAAACAATGGGAAGGAGGGCCTTGGTTATATTGCCAAGGCAAAGAAGGCTAACAAGAAGAAAACCAAGCCCGCACAAAAGAAGGTTATCACTAATGATGAAGCCCCTAAGGCCAACATCATTAATGATGATGATGCGGGAATTGCTAACCCTCACTATGTTTTATTTAAATTATTATGGTGATGTTTATGCAAAATATATTGGTCCATATGATGGTTATGTTGCTTGGTCGATTTGGGTCCCAAAGACCCTTGTTGCTAACAAAAGAGGACCATTGAAAAATGGGTACCTAAATCCAAAAATTGATCTCATGTAGGACTATGCCGCCGGAGGGTCAAAATGGGTACTTGATAGTGGATGTACAAGTCATATGACCGGCGGCAAGAACCTCGTCAAGGATTTGAGGCCCAACATAAATCATATCAGCGTCTCCTTTGGCGATAATTCTACATCCGAGGTATTGAGTTTTGGCAAGGTTGTGGCTGCACACAACATTACTCTTGTGGATGTCATGCTTGTCAAAACCCTGGGTTACAATTTACTTTCCGTTTCCGCCCTTGGCAAGATGGGTTTCGCTGTCTTTATTGATAAAGATATTGTGGTCCTCTTGTGGAGCAAGACTCTGAAAGTCGCTTTCGTTGGGTATCGCGAACATAACTTGTATGTGGTGGACTTTTCGGGGACCACCACAGAAAGTGCGATGTGCCTATTCGGAAAGGCGGATGTGGGTTGGTTGTGGCATCGCCGCTTGGCCCATGTCAACATGAGAACTTTGCAAAGTCTTCACTAGGGGAACCATATTGTGGGACTAATGGAAAATGTGTCTTTTGCCAAAGATCGTGTTTGTAGGGCTTGTGTTGAAGGCAAAATGCATGACTCTCCGCACCCAAGCAAGACTATTATCTCTTCCAAGAGGATCTTGGAGCTCCTTCATGTGGATCTCTCTGGTCCCACCACTCATGCAAGTCTTGGTGCGAAGAAACATTGCTTGGTGATTGTTGATGACTACTCAAGATACACTTGGGTCTACTTTCTAAAAAGGAAAGGTGAGACTCAACAAATCTTCATTGACTTTGCCACCGAGGTGCAACACCAACACAACCTCCTTATAATGGCAATAAGAAGTGACAACGGCTCCGAGTTCAAAAACTATACACTCAATGATTTTCTTAGTGATGAGGGGATTCGACATCAATATTCCGCTGCATACACCCCTCAACAAAATGGTGTCGCGGAGAGGAAAACCGGAATCTTATGGATATTGCAAGATCTATGATGGCGGAGTATAAATCCCGCTATAACTTTTGGGCCGAAGCCATCTCCACCGCTTTCCACTCCTCTAATCGGCTCTATCTCCGCAAGGGCTTGAATAAGACTCCATATGAAATACTCACCGGGAACAAGCCTAATATCTCATACTTCAAGGTGTTCGCGTGTAAGTGTTTCTATAAAATCAAAGGAGTTCGTTTATCCAAATTTTCTCCTAAAGCTTTGGAGGGTATATTTGTTGGTTACGGTGTCGAATCTCACACTTATAGAGTCGTTGATGTATCCTCCAGGATTATCATCGAATCTTGTAGTGTTAAGTTCGAATAAAATGATGGCTCCCAAGTGGGGCAAGTTGATGTTTGTGTAGGTGATGAAATACCTCAAGATGCCATAGTAAGAATGGGTGTGGGATTTTTCCGCCCAATTGAGGGACACGGTGTGGCGTCTCGGGAAGGACTATGCTCTACCACGGTGGAGCCCTCATCTTCTCAACATCAACAAACCCCATCTATTGAAGCTAATGATGGACCAACCCAAGAACAAGAACAAGACCCTCCCTCTAGTGTGCAAGATCAAGGACAAGATCAACCAAGGATTCATGATGGCTCCGATGAGTATCCATTTGATATTTTCTCCTCACCAAACGATGTCCAAGATCAAGCACATGATGTTGAGCACTCTCAAGAAATTGAGGAAGCTCAAGTTGAAGGTCAAGACGGGGACCCAAATGATCAAGTTGATCAAGTGATACCTCCAAGGCCAAGAAGAACCAAGGAGGAGATCGAGGCTCATCGTCTAGCAAGAAGAGATAGGAACTTGGAAATTCTTGGTCACACTCATGACAAAGTCCTAAGTGATGTAAGAGGAAGAGTTTCCACAAGAAGGTAATTGGCTAACTTTAGCAATAATCATGCTTATATCTCCTTAGTGGAACCCAAGAAAGTATTTGAGGCTCTTGAAGATTCGGATTGGTTGGAAGCTATGCATGAGGAACTCAACAACTTCAAGCGCAACAAAGTTTGGACCTTAGTAGAGAAGCCAAAGGAGTGCCGCAATGTTATAGGCACTAAATGGATTTTCAAGAACAAGCAAGATGAGTTTGGAAATGTTGTGAGGAACAAGGCAAAATTGGTAGCTCAAGGTTTCTCTCAATTTGAAGGAATTGACTTTGGAGAAACTTATGCTCCTATGGCTCGCCTTGAGTCCATCTGTATCCTTCCTGCTTATGCATCGCATCATAAATTTAAGTTACAACAAATGGCTGTGAAAAGTGCATTTCTTAATGGTCCTTTGCATGAAGAGGTTTATGTTAAACAACCCCGGGTTTGAGAATCTCAACTTTCCTAACTATGTATATAAGCTTGATAAAACACTTTATGGTCTCAAACAAGCTCCTAGAGCTTGGTACGAGCACCTTAAAGATTTGTTGATAGACCGTGGGTTTGATGTTGGGCTAATCGATCCCACTCTTTTTTACTAAGAGGGTCAATGGGGAGCTTTTCGTTTGCCAATTATATGTTGATGATATTATCTTTGGCTCTACTAACAAAGCTTTCAATGATGAATTTTCAAAGCTTATGACCGATAGGTTTGAGATGTCTATGATGGGAGATATGAAGTTCTTTCTTGGTTTTGAGATCAAGCAATTGAGAGAAGGGACTTTCATCAATCACGCAAAATATCTCCAAGACATGCTCAAGAGGTTCAAGATGACCGAGATGAAGGGTGTAGCCACTCCTATGGTTACTAAATGTCATCTTGCACTAGATCCCAATGGTAAATAGGTGGATCAAAAGGTATATCGCTCCATGATTGGATCCTTGCTTTACCTTTGTGCATCTAGACAGGACATAGTGTTGAGTGTTGGTGTGTGTGCAAGGTATCAAGCTTCTCCTAAGGAGAGTCACATGTTGTCTCTCAAAAGAATCTTTCGATATTTAGTTGATACCCCAAGATATGGTATTTGGTATCCTAAAGGCTCAAGTTTCATTCTCAATGGTTACACCGATGCGGATTGGGCGGGGGACAAGGATGATAGGAAATCAACCTCCGGGGCTTGCCAATTCCTTGGTAGGTCCTTGGTGTGTTGGTCCTCTAAGAAGCAAAATTGTATATCTCTCTCCACCACCGAAGCCGAATATGTTGCCGCCGCAAGTGGATGCACTCAATTGTTATGGATGAGGAAAACTTTAAAGGAATACGGTGTCACCTGTGACAAAGTGCCTCTATTATGTGACAATGAAAGTGCTATCAAGATTGCCTATAATCCGGTGCAACATTCAAGAACGAAGCATATTGAGATCCAGAATCATTTTATTAGGGATCATGTTGCCCGTGGTGATATTGAGCTAATCTATGTTCCTACCAAAGATCAACTTGCCGATATATTCACGAAACCTCTTGATGAAGCAAGGTTTTTCTATTTGAGGAATGAGCTCAATATCATTGATTCAAGGAGTATAGCTTGACCATCTTGCAAACACACCTTTGTCTCAAAACTTTATTTGTTTTAGATGTGGGCATGGAAATAGGGGGAGTGCGGTTTAAACTATTGAGTTATCCTTCCCCCCCATAATGCTGATGGTAAGAAATCATTCTCTTTATATCATATGTTGATATGTGAGCTTCAATGACGAGTATTGGTTTTGGGCCCAAGATATATCTTCGCGGTTCCAAACCATATCACTCCTACATGGTGGCCTAGGCCACCACACTAGTCTTTGTGAAGAGTTGGAGTTATTTGGATCTTATTTGGATTTTACGTGACATCTCCTTGTTCTTATGGGAAATCACTCTAGTTTGGCCTTATTTGCTCGTATCATGCAAACTTGAGTGATCATGTACCATTAACAGTTTGAGCCTTCTAAACCTAAGCCTACACTCATCTATAAGCCATTTCCATCTTGCTCTTATGTCATGTTTTGGTAAAAACTTGGAGTTTGAGGAATTTCGGCCGGATGATCTAGGTTGCCCCATCTTATTGGTCAATATGCATATTATATGTGACGTGATACTTCATTGCATCACATATGGGCTTATGCAAATAACCAACAAAAGATAGGCAGGATTTCCGGTGTTCTGGAATTCTCAAGGAAACCGGATAATCCGGCCTGTTGGCACCCCGGGAAATCCAGCCCGGCCGGATAATCCGCCCTTACTTAGGGCCGGAATATCAGGCCTAGGCTGGTTGCGAGGGGATTTGAGAGAGGCCGCGGGGTGGGCGGTTGCAACAACAACCAGTCTCCCCCACGCGCCCTCTCTCTCCTCCATAGCCGCTGGAGCTCCTCCTCCTCGCCGGAGCCGCCCCGTCCGCTCCCTCCCGGTGTTTTTGGGTGGATCGGGTGCTCCTCCTCCCTAGCTTTCATCTCCTTAAAGCGGCTCCTCCAATGGATGAGGGTATGGCTCACAATCCCTTACCCTAGGTGTTGTGATTTATATGTGCTATTTTCTTGGTGGAGATGGTGTCTAGTTGTTCCAAATCATGTGTAGTATACTCCATTTGCATGCTATGAGGCCGATCTGGTTCTAGACAATTTTTTGCTTGAGATTTCTGCAGATTCGCAGGGCTGGATTATCTGGCCCCCGCGCCAGCCGGATTATCCGGCCGGGCCGGATTATCCGCCCCTCGGGGACCCCGGATTATCCGGCCTGGAGCTATGTTGCTGATGCAGTTTTGATTCAATCGATCATGTCTAAACTCTTACCGACTCATAGTATGTTTCTAGAGTACACTATCGTATCAATGCATGACTTATGCGCATTATCTTCTCTTTGCTATCCATCTTTGTCTATCACAGGTGGTTCTCGGAGGCGTGCTAGGACTTCAAGGTCGAGTGATGAGTTTGCACAAAATGCTCCTCGCAAGTCCGCCACTCTGAGGTGGAAAGGCAAGGCATCTAGGGAGCACTACAAGTCCATGGATAGTATCTCTTATGCTGCTATCCGACAGAAGAACTGGTATGAAGACATTGAGAGGGATGATGATATTAAGGACAAGAGTTTCTGGTGCATGGAGCAGAAGTACATCGTCAAAGATATATATGAACCTATGAAGAAAGTGAGACCTATGCAAGCAATTAATGTGGATCTTCTGGCTGTGAACAACCACTTTGAGGATGCGATTTGGGTCAACTGGGAGGATGGGATTGCAGGATCTGATGAAGATACAATGTGACTATAGCCCTGACTTGATCAAGCGGTTATTTGCTACGAGTTGCCTTCAAGAAGGATGCGAGCACACTATGCGGTGGATGATCTGGCTCCACTCAATGTGAGGCAACCTTACGCCAGTTTGCTTCGATTCTTGGTCTTTCTGAGGGAGGTAGTCACCTCCTTAATGGCCCTCAGAAGACGGATAAGATGGTGCTATTTGATCACTATGACGCATCTGGAACTGTTGGTTCTACCAAGGGGCTTCTTCCTATCTATGGTCAGCTGCTCCGCTTCTTTCGAGCCACCATTGCTCCAAGTGGTGGAAACAATGATGCTATGCGTGGAGCTCTTGTGGACCTTATGCATCTCGCCTTCCAGTGTGCTCGTGATGGTGATGAAGAATTGGATTTCACTCTTGATATCATGGACTTCATCTTCAATGAGATTCATGATGCCATGGTCTCCCGGACCACTATGCCGTATGCTCCATATATTCAGCTTCTCATCACCAACACTGCTACACTTACTGAAGACTTGGGTAGACTCCCTACAGAGAGTCACACTGTAAAGAAAGCCTACAAGAAGAAGCATGTTCCCAGTGCTACACCTGCTTATGGATCTTTTATGGGAGATGCCCGCTCTAGTGGCTTTGCACCCGGTCGCCATGTTGCTACCCCTGTGACTCAGAAGAATGTGAAAAAGCTTACTTGGTTTCAGCGCAATGTTCTGTGCATGAACATTGAGATTCACAAGGAAAACTATGTGGTCAGCCATCAGCGCTCAGAAATTCAGCATACTCAGGCGGTCATTCTTCACAGGCTCAGTGGTGAGCAAGGACCTCCGCCTCAGCCTCCAGTTCACCCCGCCTACAGTGGGCATTCAGAGGGCCAGCATCACTCGCGACTCTCTTCCAGCTGCTGACAGTGATGATGAGTATGTCTCCGAGGAGGACTCCGAGTGATCTCCATGGGGCGTGTAGCATCGTGCTTTTCCCCTTTTTGGCATCTCGATGCCAAAGGGGGAGAAGTGTTCTATTAGGCCTTCTCTACGGGATTTTCTCGGGTAGGGCACAAGCATATGCGTTTACCATTCTTTTATAGCTTGTGTCCTCTTTTATATCATTTATTTGAACTATTTGGCTTGGTTTGTTCGTTCAAAACTATGTGTTATGTGTGGTTGTGAGACATTATGTTAAGGTTTTTGGAATTCTATATGTTGAGACCAAGGTTTATGTTATGGTGTGGTATTTACATATATTCGGTATTATATATCTCCATATGGGTATGCTCTCTTTCACCTTGTCTAATCTATATATTTGCCTATGTCTCTTGCTTGAGCTCATGTTGGATATCTCTTGGGTTGAGGCACATCGCACCTATATGTTGTGCATTTTTATGCAAATGCAAATTACTTGTATTCACCCCCCTCTAGGTGCGGTATACGATCCTTTCAGGATGCACCCGTGCTTTTATTCCCGCCGATTGGTTCTGGAGGGAGCATCACGAAGCTCTGTTCTTTCTAGCCATATGGAAACATGCTCCATGGAGAAGTTAGAGGCGGAGAATACCATGAGGGCCGGATTGGAGGACTTGCTATGGAGGTTCAAGTTTTTTAGCGCTGTTGAGGGGCTTGCTTGGTATTCGGGTTTCGCAACGAGTAGTATGCAAGAGGGGCGGAAATATAGGTGAATTTTCAGAGTCTTACCTTTCAGGATGAAAATCTAAGGTCTGGCCTTAACTGGTTGTGCCTGTCAATGACCTTGTTGGAGGCATTGTTTTGAAAGCGGGGCCTATCTTTAGGGAACCTAAGTTCTTTTTATCGGGCGATGATAGTGTTGGTGCACTGTTACCTTCTTGGTGGCGTCGCTTTTGGAGAGCCTGGAGTTCTGGTGTTGTCTTGGTGGTGGATGTACCGTTGTTGCTAGAGCTAATTATTTTTTCTTTGTTTGGCTGTGTGCATCCGTAATGCTATTAGAGTATTGCGTTGTTGCAGAGGTTGGGTGTAATTGGTATGTTCTTGATATTAATATATACTCATTATCGTAAAAATTATATGCAACAGTCCCCCTCACGTCTAGGATATTTTAGTCTTTAGCGTGGGTTCGGTACATACTGCAAAATCTTTTCTTATTTATTTTTAATATTGCAAGAGTAGGGTCTTAAATTTGAGACCTATTGACTATGATATTATAAAAGATTGATGCACTAGCCAACTCTTTCAAAAGTGATGGAAAGAGAGTAGGTAATATATTTATATTCAACACGCAAAAGTCTTCCGCAATAAATCTGCCTCAACATCGATTCTTCTAAACAACATCAAAGCATGGCAAGACATTGGGTGACTGCACGGGCAAAGTGCTTGAGTAATGTAATATCGGGAGAGTATAGTCCCTTTGTGTGCCGTTTTTATGTTTTTGTCTTGTCGAGACTCTTTTACTTAATTAATAGAATGAGACAAATATTTTGCCACCGTTTTTTTTAATTGTTTAACTCTAGTCTTTAGTTGAAGTGAGGGGATTTCTAGGATTGATTGACCACTGATTAGGACAAGAACCGGTGGTGCGATCTTAACCTAATTGTAAGTGTTGAGGAGATATTTTCTGGTGTATTTCTTACCACATGGCCCCTCCCTCTTTGCATAGTTGAGGACGTGGTGTCCCCACACTGTACATATATATATGTGTATATGCACTAGAGTAATACATCGTGCATTACAACCATTCTACATGGTATCAGACACCCCCACGATCTTCACCCTAACCTAGCCGGCCGCACCCCCTCCCTTCCTAGCCGCCGCCCCCTCCCCAAACCCTAGCCGACCGCCGCAGCCCTCCTCTTGCACCGCTGCCTCTCCCCTCCTCCCTCCACCTCCAACCCCTCTCCTTCCACCCGGCTGGATGCTCTAGCGCCGCCCTCCACCACCACCACCACCATGTCTTCCGTCTCTGATGCCTCCAACCCCTTCGCCTCCTCACTATCTTCGCCTCCACTACCCCCACACCCGCCCTCATCCGCGATGTCCCCATCGCCGACCACGTGCCCATGAAGCTCTCTCGCTCCAACAACTTTCATCCATGGAAGACGTGTCCGCAACGGTGATGATGCCCGCACGGTTTGGACGAAGATACACGGGCTCTTCACCGACAACAAGCTCCAGTGCGTCGTCTTCCTGCAACAGGAGTTCTTCGGCACTCCTCAGGGCGACCTCTCCCTGGACGCCTGTAATATCCCAGGTTTAGAGGCAAGAAAAAGAGAGAACACGAGAGTGTGCACTGCATTCATGCATAGAAAATCCGGGGGATTTTCGCGCGTTCATCTAAAACACAAAGTGATCGAGGTTTCTCTTGTGTCGATGGAATTGATGTGTGTCATCCACACAAGTGCGATAAATTTCGACATGACCTTTGTTGATTTATTATGTTTTCGAGGGAAATAGTTTGAATTCAAATTCAAATATGAAAGACATAATCCAAATAATAATTTGAATTGGAATTTGAATTCTAAACAATTATATAAATACAAAGTAAATATAAGTAGAAATGAGAATCAAATATTACAAATAATATTTCACATAAGTATTTCATTTACAACATTTATTGAATATTACATGTTGGAAAAGAAATAGAAGATTACAAAAGTAATAAAGGGAAATCCTAAACTAAATCTTCATCTTCCAAATATCTCCCAATCTTCTTATTCTTTTCCTGCAAAAGAAAAATAAGCAAATACAAAAGGAAAACAAATGGTGTTATGGTTAAAATGTCGCCATCATCAAAGATGAGGCATTTTGATATCGGAACTCGACTACTAGATATTAGAAACTTGTCCTAATATCTAAGTTGTGGTTTAGAGGGATCAATTTCAGTTTATAGGCATCTTTGGGAATTATATATCATCCCTGGATCATAAGAGGGATCAATGGATCATTCTATATCATTAGGCATCAATGAGCAAACAGGCAACGAGGACAAGTGACAATATTTGATCCATGTCAAATAAGAGAAAAGGGGTAACAATATTGGATCCACTTATTTTAGGCAACAAAGGCAACCAATTAATCCCTCTAACCTAGCCAAGTTCCTATTTAAATAAGCCACATGATTTACATAAAGTAATTCACCATTGACATTAGATGGTCAAGATGAATGATCATTAGCCACACAATTTAATTCCACAGGTTATAATGCAAAGCTCACATGTAGCAGCTCATAAGAATTAACACTTGGCAGTACCAAAATAAGGCAAAGCATGGTCAGGCAAGGGATAAGATCAACCTCGAGATGCCTTGCACTAGAGGAAAAGAAAATCAACATGGGAACTTGTACAATCGGATGAGGTCATCTCTAAGCAGCACGAGTCACAACATGCACACTCGTGTGCTGTCACACACATAGCCAACAGGAACACTCACACAAGCAGCATACTCAACACATGCAAATGGGGTGTTGTCACCACCACAGACAGCAGCCCATCAGTATATAAACAGCACATAGGCTGTACCAGCAGATGCTTTGACACACACAGCTCTCTAGCCGGATTCATTGTCCTCTGATTTGACAAAGGACACACCAGCAACTTTTGATCACACATCAGTAATTATCCTGATAAGCTAGAATCACAAGAACACACCCATATATCTTAGGACAGCAAGAAACCAAGATCATAAGGAAGCGAGATCAAGGAGCTATCAAGAAGGTAGTAGGAGCAAGCATGCCAAGGGTATCCCAGAGGCTACAAGAGCAAGATCGGGATACGAAAGCGAGCGGTAGAAGCTTATCACTGTCATTAATAGATCCTGGTATATTATCTTTAGGTTGCATACAAACCTGCGGGGAAAACAAAAGGAATAAAAATCATTCCATCAAATTACCCTTCGACTAGGTTTTCACCTAGGAGAGCAGAGAGATGGATTTCTCTCAGTATTGCATAGAGGTGCTATGCAAGAATCATCACAGAGAAGAAAAGCCACATCATAGTATCTGTTCTTATTTTAAATCTATGCCTCAGCCTTTGCATCATCGGCAAGGCTACAAGATCCAGCATATAATCTGTTCTTATCAGTTTATAGCTAAGAAAATGGGACAGCCAAGATCCACCAGTGAAATCCAACAATACCAAAATCATTTATTAGTCGCTAACCAGCAGCTAGATCATACTCAAGCAGCCATCCTTTGTCAACAGGTTACAAGGGTTTATTTGGGGTCCAGGAATTATTCCCAGGCCAACCAAGTAACCCGAGTAGCAGCAGTAGTTAACCCATCAGGGGATGACCACGGAATTAACTTTGCTCCACACATACTGAATCACAGACAATTAATAGATCATCTCAAATCTCCAGTAAAACTATCACAAATATGCATACAAGCTCACAACAAGCATCAAGTAAATCAGGTCTCTGTACACATCAATACTGGTATATTGCCATAGCTCAACACATGCTTGAGATAAACACAAATGTAACCAAATCCTTAACTGAAATTATACATTCAGTTTTGTCGGACTCATGCCCCCACGGACTACACATGCTTTGGAGGATTAATCCATCCAAAAAGGAAGCATTTCGAGTTCACATATGAATTACCAATCTCGAGCGAGTAGATGCAATAACGCGTAGGGATCATATTAAGCACAAGACACTAGATGATCTAACGGTAATATCATTTGAGGATCAACATCAGCATACGGCAACTAGACCAAGCAGCAATATTGCGGCACATACCACCCTTCATAGCCATAGAGAGTACGAGAGAGTAGTGAAAGGGGAGTGAATTATCTCACCGTGATTGCAGCGAGAGATATAAGCACGGTAGGCGACGCCGGGGTTGCGTCGGCGACGCCGTCCTCGCCGGCGTCGAGGTCGAGGATGCCGTGAGGACAGCGACAGCACCACCAGTACACCGACGCCGAGGTTGCGTCTATGGCGCCGTCCATCGAGGTCGAGCACCGCAGCTCACAGAAGCACCACCACCACAGCAACACCGGAGCCACACCACACTAGCACCACTCCACCAAAGACAAGAGCTCAAGAAGAACGAAGTAGTGCTCGTAGGCAGTGAAACGAGCAGCGAGGGGGCGTGGCAACCGGAACCCACACCGGCGACCTAGCCACGGCTAGGGTGGCCGTCGAGCATGTTACGGGGGCGTGGTGAGGATGATGCCGATGAAGGTTATGAGGGGAAAGTCGAGGTGTCGCGGGGACGCCTGGAGCCAGCCGAAGTGGTGGCGACGGCGGCCGGACTGGTCGGTGACCACCTAGGGTTCCGGGGGTCGGGATCCAGAGAAAAGAGTGGGGAAAATCAAATCGATTTGGATAGAAGGGTAGAGCACGACGAGGCGGTCCATATCCCCACCACACCGGCGTCGGGGAGGACGAGAATCGGGCGGGAGTGGGAGGCGGCGCGGCGGAGCCATGGTCGCCCGAGCGGGAGCGAGAGGAACGAGAGAGGAGGATGTCGACGAGGGACCGAGGGGCTGGGTCGGGGTTGGGTTCACCGACCCAACCGGATCAACTCGGCTGGGCCAGGTTTGGACCGAACCAATTGGGCCAGCCCAACAGACCACTTGGTCTATTTTATTTCTTATTTTTATTTTATTTTTAGGAAAAATCTTTTAAACATTTAAGTAAAATAAAGAAAACAATAAGTAGAAGTGAGTATCGTAAAATAACCTCTATAAATAAAATAGAAAAACAAATACTTAAAGTTTAAAGGAACAACAATATGAATTTCCTCTAAAATTTTAGAAGACCAAATTTTAAATCTTAAACTATTAAAACTAAAAACTAAGAAGATAATTTCTTGTTTCAATTATTCACATAAATAAAATATTAAATATTACTTCACATTAATATGCCATATAAAACAACAATTGTTTCTTAATGGTTATGTTTAATCACATGAGAATCCTAATTGACCATTACTTCAATTAAAACCCTAAACCCTAATAGTATTTATCCTATTTTCTTTATAATACAATGTTAAATCCATTATTATTATTATATCAAAGTGATTAATAATTTCAACTTTGTTACCAATTATTACTTTAAGAATTATATCACAATTTAGGAACCTAGTTCTCAAATAAATAAAAGACCAACCTCATGATTTTATATGATCATCCTAAAATAGTTCCAATCCTAAAACCCTAGTGGTTTAGCCCATGTGATCATATCCACTTCACCTATACCTATTAAACCCTAGTAAGAAACAAATGAATGCATGCTTATGATCCACTAGCATAAAACCAAGTCACATGAGATTATCATTTCATGTTCCTATTCTTAATTAAAACCTATATGATTCACTAGTGCCACTTAGGTATAAACCCTAGCTTGTTACCCCATGTTAGCACCATTGATCATCAATCCTATATACCACACCATTAGGATCAACCTCAATCATTAAACCCTAGTAGAACCATAATGATAAACCCTAGTACCAACCTTGTGTAGCAATTCACATCACATGCTCCTATTCAACTAAACCCTACTTAAGAAATGATAAGTCACTTAACTTAGAAACTATTAGAGATTATTTGGTAAAGCAAATATGAAGTCATAGTAAGCCCTAACTCATAGCAACACCTTGATAACCATCCTTTGAGATGATGCTTAGGAGAAACCATAGTAATAAACCTACTAATACTTTCTACATGTAGATCACTTCTACTTAAGCACCAACCAGTCCTATTAGTAAACCCTAATAGCACTTAGCTTCTATATAGTAGTTCATATTCTTATTTTAACATGTTCTTCAAAAGTTATTCTTTTGAAGTACAAATGTCAATCAAACCTTAGAAGCCTAATCCTTCTTTGAAATACTAAATATTTCTTAATTAACATATTCTTCAAAAGTTATTCTTTTGAAGTATAGTAGAATTAATCATCAACAATGTTACTGTAGAACTTAAAATTTACAACTATTCTTTACATATTATTCCACCACTATTCTTTATGTGTAAGATTGTTATGATGTCTTATATCACTTGTTTAAGATGTTAATTCAACCAAACCCTAATAAGAATCTTGTTTGAGAACCATCCTAAAAGTGCAACCAACCCTGAAGAAATCTTTACAACTCATGCATCCTAAATCATCGAGATTAGGTTACGCTCAGGACAATTGCATCTCATACTATGCATTATAGCATCTTTGCCAGTTCTTTAAACATTGTCCTTACCGGACGATGATGGTATTTCAGCATTTGGAGTTCTCACGTATCGAAGCTTTTGCCTGCATAATCTTGCAGTCAAGAAAGGCAAGTTCATCGCTTGCTCATGTCATTTGATTATTTGTATCAAACTATATGCAAAGTACTATACTTATCACTCTTGCATTGAAAAGCAAAGTATTATTTTACAATTATGAATATGACTATGTGGTGGGCAATGGAACCATGGTATGTGTTTATGGTGGAGGTTCCATTGCAAGGGTACTACTCATCTAGGATTAAGTACCAATGCCGTCCGGTGATTCTAGCGCCGTACATATCGCGTTAACCATAAGATCTATAATGGCTGCGGGGAAGTCAGTCGTATCTTTTCCCTCTCGCATGCCAACGGACTGGTGATAAGGGTTGCCTGGATCGGTCTATCTTTGGTAAAGGTGGGGACATGTGGTCCTGCACGGTCTACCATTAGATACGGGAGAGGGTAGACTTATTATTGGTCTATGAAGGATTGTAAGGGTTGTCCGGATCGGTCTATCTATGGTGTATAGGACGGGGCATATTAATTGTTCGGAACGGTCTACCTTATTGGTAAAGGTGAGAACAAAGGCACAGGTCGGTCTACCCATAGATATAGGAGAGGACGAGACTTACAAAAGGGTGGGTCTGCGAGGTCGCGGAGAAGGCGGTGATTGGCTTGGATCTTATACCCGACCTCACACCAAGGAAGTGTGGACGAGCCGGCTACTCGGTTGGCAACAAGGTTAAGTTCTCTTATGGGAAAAGTAACGCACCTCTCGCGAGTGTATCAAATTGTGGTCGTCACTCCCTGTTCGGGAAGGAAGCTGCGAACGCGACGGGAAAGGAACTCCATGAAGTTCTAGTCAACTGTGAAGGCCGACGGGCATAGTTTTCGAGAATAAAATAAACCTTTTGAAGAAATGTTTATGAAAACTTGCATTGGCCTATGACTTTATGGTCTATGGCTGTAGCTAGTGCATGATACACATATTTCCTAATATGAACTTGCTGAGTACGCTCGTACTCATTCTATCCCATTTGAACCCCCTTCTTAGATCAAGGCACCGAAGGATAAACTACCGTGGAACTCGGAGATAAAGGAGTCAACTGCAACAAGATGAGGAATCCAATCAAAGAAGTCAATGGAGTCAACTCCTGCATCTGTTATTATGGAAACCTAGACTAGTAATAGAAGGGAACCTTTCCCAAATCATAGCACCTAAGTAGCTAGATTTCTATAACAAGCCAAGTAGCTCTTAAACTTGAGTTAGCAATAAGATAGACTACGAGTCGTTCTTCTGGAGTTTTATTTGAAGTTTTACCTCACTGTAAAGTAGGAGGCTGTGTGGATCTTATGTAAACAGCTCGTGTGTACTTCTATAAACATACCTTGGACTCGCATATGTTTCTGTTGTACCACTCTGAGAGATGTAATATGAGTGGAACGGTGTTTCACTTGTGTTATGTCAACGACTTGTGTACTACACCATGCGGTGGTACTGCTGGGTCATCACGAGCTGGTATCGGAGCAAATGCTTTGATCTTAGGATTAAAACCCTTTAAAGGAGACCTATAGGTTTGGTAGTGTCTATAGGAAGTTGTCTTAGTTAAACCAACTATTATTTTGACTTGAGATGGGTATTCACTTGAGAATAATCCTGACACACTTGAGTCAATCTTTCTTATCTATATTTCTTAAATAAGGTTAATTAGCTTGCTTCATTCCAAATAATTAGAACACCATTGAAGCTTAAGATAATGGGTGGTAGTAGACCACAGTTGGTATACAATACATGGTAGTCCAAAGAAAGGATACAACCATAAGGAAGATATCCTATTGGAAGAAGTATACCAATGCAAGTTATAGTTAAGTAAGAGTCATTAAAAAAAAAATGTCAAATGACTGATGTTAAGTAAGAGAGATAAGTTATATAAGGTGGTATATGTCTATGATGAGTCAATCATAGGAGGTAAGGAAGAGTGATAAGAGTTATACAACTCTACATTTCATGGTAAAGTGGGTAATCATATATGATTCACTTGAGAATCATGGTATGATGGAGTAGAACATCATAAGTACGATAACAAAAGAATGATAAGGAGTAAGGATTTAGGGAATAGTTCGAAAGCTTAGGCCTTAAAATCCTGGAAAGCTGTACCAAGTATGTTAGAATCATAGTCCTTAATTTAAAGAAGGCTTATTTAGAGCATATCACATAGAGAAATCCTAGAGTTATAGGTGGTATATTCTAAACAATCATGTGTTTAGAGTAGACATATTAGGAATAATTGTATTATAGGAAGTAGTCTTCAATAGCACATATAGGGTATACTATTTTGTTAGTACTTCCAAAGAAAACTAGGTTAACTTCCACTATCCCAAGCCATTTTGTTTCAAGATTGTCTCATTGCAAATGTGTAATGGAGATAAATTTTGAGACAAATAGTAGAAATTCACGTATTTGTGCTAAGTATCACAACTTAAACCTATCTTATGTGGTGTTATATACTACACATCTGATCCTGATATTTAGGGATGTCTTACCCAACTACTATATTCAGGCATATAAGGATGTGTATTATAAGCACAAAGCTGGATCTTATTGGATTTTCTTGAATCTTCATTGATTGACTAGATCCATACATAAAGTTTGACTTTGATATGCAAATGCATGTTGCAATATCAAGCTCTTACTTGATGTTATAGGTCTAGAGGGTAAAGGTATTCGTGTGAGGAAGTGACGAATTGTGAAGATTTTTGGAAGACAAGATGAAGGTTCACTAGAAGAAGGAAGTAAAGTTGTGGGAAGCAACCACAATACTCTAAAGGAAGGACTCATCAAAACTCACTTCTATCCTTAATCAAGGGGTACTTCAACATGGAAGTACCATGGAAGGGAGAAAAATAGTGAATATGGAGCAATAGAAGTGGAGCCGTATTCATTATGGAAGAAGGTAATGCAAGTGAAGTCACTTACGATACTATCTTCATAGTGTCAACAAGTGTTTATCTTGCAAAACAAACCCTAGAATAAGAAAAATAGACAAGTGAAGTCGTAGCTGGTATAATAAGGCCGCAGCTGATATAGGATAATCATGAAGAGAAAGTATGTGAAGTGAGGTACATCTTAACTAAAACTATGTAAGTAGCCATAGCTGGTAAGTAGATATTGACTAGACCCATAACATAGCCATAGTTGGTATCCAATAAGCCACATCTGGTGCTAGTTAGTCTACAGCTGGTACCAGATAGCCACAGCCTGAACATTTCTTTACCTAAAAGAAAGGGGGATTCCGCAGCTAGTATTTCACAGCTGGTACCTCGTAGCTGGTATTTTTTTTTTTTTTTTTTTTGGAGGATTCATAATGGATACCCACAACTGAGTGGATACACCACAAAGAATTCTTGATGAGACTTTAGAAAGGTACAAAATATAAACCAGACTTAAACCAACTACCTACCCTTGGAGTTTAATAATTAGAAGAAAGGAAGTTTGAAGATTATTGGTAAACTCCAAGGGGGAGAGGAAGGCTGAAGGAGAAGTATTAAAATATGATTTGGAGTATGATAGACGGAGAAAAAGGTACTGAAGCGAGAGGAAGTCCGATCTTATTTTTATAAGGTTGTTGGGAAGTACCCATATAAAAATACTCTCGGGAGATTGTCGGACCGAAGCCAAGGTTCATATCTCGAGGAAGTAAGGGTTAGACCTTAACTTGAGTGGGTAATTGTAATTACTCAAAACCAAGAGAACTTAAGTAAGCTTAAGATAATGAAGTTGGATGAAGAAGATGTCGGAGGACAATCAAAGTCTAAGGAAACAAAAGACCGAAGGGTTTGACTATACCAAAACATAAGCCTATTAGAAAGATTCCTTTCATGGAACCTAAAGAAACCAAAAGAAGGATAATTAGTATAAACTAGAAGCCATGATTGGTTGGACTAAATGAGCTTCATCCATTCGTAGGAATAAACCACTAGGACCATGCATATTGTAATACCTTACTAAGTACCATTACTTTTGTTTTGGTAGTAAGGGAAAACAATACCCTACCTTAAATAAAACTTTTCGAATTAGGGTTTGGGCACCGCAATTTGGTACACCGTAGTGCCATATTACACCGTAGTTGGTAGAACCAAGTTTTAGGGTACCCAGATAGGAAGCTATCACCACAACCTTTAGTAAAGCCCATTAGCATAAGAAGCTGTCCTAATCCAAGAATCTTTGAAGAATAAGACTAGAAGTTTCGAATGTTAGAAGGAAATCCTAGAATTAAAAGGAAGTATCAGTGCCAGACATCAGAAGACTACAGGAAGAATATGGATAAAGGATATATCCAATTATATCTAATGAGATCACCATGGAGCTTGAAAGAGATCGTGATCGGTTCAAGTCGGTTCCACATTCCGAAACGTGAGAGCGTTCGAACTTCGGGACGAAGTTCGGTTTAAGGGGAGAGGCTGTAATATCCCAGGTTTAGAGGCAAGAAAAAGAGAGAACACGAGAGTGTGCACTGCATTCATGCATAGAAAATCCGGGGGATTTTCGCGCGTTCATCTAAAACACAAAGTGATCGAGGTTTCTCTTGTGTCGATGGAATTGATGTGTGTCATCCACACAAGTGCGATAAATTTCGACATGACCTTTGTTGATTTATTATGTTTTCGAGGGAAATAGTTTGAATTCAAATTCAAATATGAAAGACATAATCCAAATAATAATTTGAATTGGAATTTGAATTCTAAACAATTATATAAATACAAAGTAAATATAAGTAGAAATGAGAATCAAATATTACAAATAATATTTCACATAAGTATTTCATTTACAACATTTATTGAATATTACATGTTGGAAAAGAAATAGAAGATTACAAAAGTAATAAAGGGAAATCCTAAACTAAATCTTCATCTTCCAAATATCTCCCAATCTTCTTATTCTTTTCCTGCAAAAGAAAAATAAGCAAATACAAAAGGAAAACAAATGGTGTTATGGTTAAAATGTCGCCATCATCAAAGATGAGGCATTTTGATATCGGAACTCGACTACTAGATATTAGAAACTTGTCCTAATATCTAAGTTGTGGTTTAGAGGGATCAATTTCAGTTTATAGGCATCTTTGGGAATTATATATCATCCCTGGATCATAAGAGGGATCAATGGATCATTCTATATCATTAGGCATCAATGAGCAAACGAGGCAACGAGGACAAGTGACAATATTTGATCCATGTCAAATAAGAGAAAAGGGGTAACAATATTGGATCCACTTATTTTAGGCAACAAAGGCAACCAATTAATCCCTCTAACCTAGCCAAGTTCCTATTTAAATAAGCCACATGATTTACATAAAGTAATTCACCATTGACATTAGATGGTCAAGATGAATGATCATTAGCCACACAATTTAATTCCACAGGTTATAATGCAAAGCTCACATGTAGCAGCTCATAAGAATTAACACTTGGCGGTACCAAAATAAGGCAAAGCATGGTCGGGCAAGGGATAAGATCAACTCTGAGATGCCTTGCACTAGAGGAAAAGAAAATCAACATGGGAACTTGTACAATCGAGATGAGGTCATCTCTAAGCAGACACAGTCACAACATGCACACTGTGTGTCTTTGTCACACACATAGCCAACGGGAACACTCACACAAGCGGCATACTCAACACATGCAAATGGGGTGTTGTCACCACCACGGACGGCAGCCCATCGGTATATAAACAGCACATAGGCTGTACCGAGCGGATCTTTGACACACACAGCTCTCTAGCCGGATTCATTGTCCTCCGATTTGACAAAGGACACACCGGCAACTTTTGATCACACATCGGTAATTATCCCGATAAGCTAGAATCACAAGAACACACCCATATATCTTAGGACAGACAAGAAACCAAGATCATAAGGAAGCGAGATCAAGGAGCTATCAAGAAGGTAGTAGGAGCAAGCATGCCAAGGGTATCCCGAGAGGCTACAAGAGCAAGATCGGGATACGAAGCGACGGGTAGAAGCTTATCACCTGTCATTAATAGATCCTGGTATATTATCTTTAGGTTGCATACAAACCTGCAGGGAAAACAAAAGGAATAAAAATCATTCCATCAAATTACCCTTCGACTAGGTTTTCACCTAGGAGAGCGAGAGAGATGGATTTCTCTCGGTATTGCATAGAGGTGCTATGCAAGAATCATCACGAGAGAAGAAAAGCCACATCATAGTATCTGTTCTTATTTTAAATCTATGCCTCGAGCCTTTGCATCATCGGCAAGGCTACAAGATCCGAGCATATAATCTGTTCTTATCGGTTTATAGCTAAGAAAATGGGACAGCAAGATCCACCGGTAAAATCCAACAATACCAAAATCATTTATTAGTCGCTAACCGGCGGCTAGATCATATTCAAGCAGCCATCCTTTGTCAACAGGTTACAAGGGTTTATTTGGGGTCCGGAATTATTCCCGGGCCAACCAAGTAACCCAAGTAGCAGCAGATAGTTAACCCATCGGGGGATGACCACGAGAATTAACTTTGCTCCACACATCTCGAATCACAGACAATTAATGGATCATCTCAAATCTCCAGTAAAACTATCACAAATATGCATACAAGCTCACAACAAGCATCAAGTAAATCAGGTCTCTGTACACATCAATACTGGTATATTGCCATAGCTCAACACATGCTTGAGATAAACACAAATGTAACCAAATCCTTAAGCGAAATTATACATTCGGTTTTGTCGGACTCATGCCCCCACGAGACTACACATGCTTTGGAGGATTAATCCATCCAAAAAGGAAGCATTTCGGTTCACATATGAATTACCAATCTCGGGCAGTAGATGCAATAACTGTAGGGATCATATTAAGCACAAGACACTAGATGATCTAACAGTAATATCATTTGAGGATCAACATCAGCATACAGCAACTAGACCAAGCAGCAATATTGCAGCACATACCACCCTTCATAGCCATAGAGAGTACAAGAGAGTAGTGAAAGGGGAGTGAATTATCTCACCGTGATTGCGAGCAGAGATATAAGCACGATGGCGACGCGGGGTTGCGTCGGCGACGCCGTCCTGCCGGCGTCGAGGTCGAGAATGCAGTGAGGACAGTGACAGCACCACCAGTACACCGACGCCGAGGTTGCGTCTATGGCGCCGTCCATCGATGTCGAGCACCGCAGCTCACAGAAGCACCACCACCACGGCAACACCGGAGCCACACCACACTAGCACCACTCCACCAAAGACAAGAGCTCAAGAAGAACG
>NC_061510.1:53062998-53081527 GCF_022539505.1 Lolium rigidum | reverse complement strand
TGTTTTAGATTAGGATTGTGTGGATTCAAATACAACTTCTTTATTTGTGTTATCATAACTTATATATATAATTAATTGAATTATCAGTACTTATTATATAATTAATGAATCCCAATAATGTCTATATATATATGATCGATATAGGCCATATATATTAATTGGGGTTATATAATCTAGGGTTTACTAGCTATATATAGCAAGGTTTTATTAGATTGGGTTATTAATTAGCTTGGGGTTATGTGTTTTAACGAGGGTTTGATTATCTAATTAAGGTTAGTTTTCTATATATATACGATTTAGGGTTTAGGGTTAATGGCACATATATTTAATTAGAGGACCGCGAGGACCCCTGGCCTGCTTGATACGCATTTAAGGGTCGTGGTTGGCCTATAGCTAGCTATATAGGGTTTTATGGTTTATTTAGAGGGTTTATGTGTTAGGGTTAATTATAACTTATTTTGAATTAAATTACAACTTTTTTATTAGTGTGCTACACAATTAATCAAAACTATAGCTAGATCGATCGAGTGTGCACAGACATGCACTATTAGAGGCACTCGCCTTTGCGCGTAAAGTGCAAGCATAATGTGTATCGTTGCGCTGGCCACACCAATCGATAAAGAGAGAGATAGAGATGAGAGATTATTGAAATCGCCAAGAATGTTCAAATATATATATATATATATATATGCATGCATGGTAGGCCATGCATGCATGCACAATAATTATATATATATATATATTGTGAGGCAACTTAATCAAATGTACGTGTTTTTCATTCAAAAATTTGTCAAAATTCAAGTTAATTAATTTATCAGCGCTAATTAGTTGGTCGTTTGCTTGATGCACAATTAAGTGTCGTTGGCCTATATATATGTAGGGTTTAATCAGGGTTTAGTGTTTAGTGTTTAGGGTGTACATTTAGGGTTTAGGGTTTAGGGTGTTTAGGGTGTTTAGGGATTAGGGATTAGGGTTTTAGGATTGTATGGTTTAAGGTTTAGGGATCATCGATCGAGTGCACACACACATTATTATTAGAGGCACCCGCGCCTTTGCGCATAAAGTGCATGCGTATATAAGTGTGTTTTTTGGCCACCAACGATATATAGGTCGAGAGAGAGATTGAACTATATATATATCCCCAAGAATATGTTCAAATATATATATTGAAATATATGCACGAATGATATGCAAGCTAGGTATGCCATGCGCGCATGCACACTAATTATATATATATTATCAGGCAACTTAATCAAATGTGTTTTCATTCGAGAGAACTTGTCAAAAATCAAGTTAATTAATTTATTAGCGCTAATTAGTTGGTCGCCTGCTTGATGCGCAATTAAGTGTCGTTGGCCTATATATGTAGGGTTTAGGGTTTAGGGTTTAGTGTTTAGGGTTTAGGGTGTAGTGTTTAGGGTTTAGGGTCTAGGGTTTATGGTTTAGTATTTATATTGTTTAGGTTGTACGTTTAGGGTATAATTAGGGATTAGGGTTTTAGGGTTTAAGGTTTAGGGATCATCGATGGAGTGCACATACACATTATTAGAGGCACCCGCGCCTTTGCGCATAAAGTGCATGCGCGTATATATATAAGTGTGTTTCTTTGCCACCAACGATATATAAATCGAGAGAGAGAGATTGAAATATATATATCCCCAAGAATATGTTCAGATATATATTTAAATATATGCACGAATGATATGTGCAAGGTATGCCATGCGCGCATGCACACTAATTGTATATATATATATTATGAGGCAACTTAATCAAATGTGTTTTCATTCGAGAGAACTTGTCAAAATTCAAGTTAATTAATTTATCAGCGCTAATTAGTTGGTCGCTTGCTTGATGCGCAATTAAGTGTCGTTGGCCTATATATATATATATGTAGGGTTTAATTAGGGTTTAGGGTTTAGGGTTAGCTAGCTAGGGTTTTAGGGTTAGGGTTAGGGTTAATTAGGGTTTAGGGTCTATATAGGGTTTAGGGTTTGGGGTTTAGTGTTTGGGGTTTAGGGTCTAGCTAGGGTTAGGGTTTAGGGTTTAGTGTTTAGGGTTTAGGGTTTAGGGTGTAGTGTTTAGGGTTTAGGGTCTAGGGTTTAGGGTTTAGTGTTTAGGGTGTTTAGGGTGTACGTTTAGGGTATAATTAGGGATTAGGGATTAGGGTTTAAGGTTTAGGGATCATCGATCGAGTGCACACACACATTATTAGAGGCACCCGCACCTTTGCGCATAAAATGCATGCGTATATATATAAGTGTGTTTCTTGGCCACCAACGATATATAGATCTAGAGAGAGATTGAAATATATTTAGGATTTATGGTTTAGGGTTTAATGTTTAGGGTGTTTAGGGTGTATGTTTATTAGGGTATAATTAGGGATTAGGGATTAGGGTTAATTTAGGGTTTACGGTTTAGGGATCATCGATCGAGTGCACACACACATTATTAGAGGCACCCGCGGCTTTGCGCATAAAGTGCATGCGTATATATAAGTGTATTTCTTGGCCACCAACGATATATAGATCGAGAGAGAGAGATTGAAATATATATATATCCCCAAGAATATGTTCAAATATATATTGAAATATATACACGAATGATATGCAAGGTATGCCATGCGCGCATGCACACTAATTATATATATATTATGAGACTACTTAATCAAATGTGTTTTCATTCGAGATCGAGAACTTGTCAAAATTCAAGTTAATTAATTTATCAGCGCTAATTAGTTGGTCGCCTGCTTGATGCGCAATTAAGTGTCGTTGGCCTATATATGTAGGGTTTAATTAGGGCTAGGGTTAGGGTTAGTGTTAATTAGGGTATAAGGTCTAGGGTTTAGGGTTTAGTGTTTAGGGTTTAGGGTTTAGTGTTTAGGGTTTTTGGGTTTAGGGTTTTGTGTTTAGGGTTTAGGGTTTAGTGTTTAGGGTGTTTAGGGATTAGGGATTGGGGTTTTAGGGTTTTATGGTTTAAGGTTTAGGGATCATCGATCGAGTGCGCACACACATTATTAGAGGCACCCGCCTTAATTTGCGCATAAAGTGCATGCGTATATATATAAGTGTGTTTCTTGGCCACCAACGATATATAGATCGAGAGATAGAGATTGAAATCCCCAAGAATATGTTCAAATATATGCACACACATGAATTATTAGACGCACCCGCGCCTTGGCGCAAAAAGTGCATGCGTATATATATAAGTGTTCTTCTTGGCCACCAACGATATATAGATCGAGAGAGAGAGAGATTGATATATATATATATCCCCAAGAATATGTTCAAATATATATTGAAATATATGCACGAATGATATGCAAGGTATTCCACGCGCGCATGCACACTAATTATATATATATATTATGAGACTACTTAATCAAATGTGTTTTCATTCGAGATCGAGAACTTGTCAAAATTCAAGTTAATTAATTTATCAGCGCTAATTAGTTGGTCGCTTGCTTGATGCGCAATTAAGTGCCGTTGGCCTATATATATATATGTAGGGTTTAATTAGGTTTTAGGGTTTAGGGTTAGCTAGCTAGGGTTTTAGGGTTAGGGTTAGGGTTAATTAGGGTTTAGGGTCTATATAGGGTTTAGGGTTTGGGGTTTAGTGTTTGGGGTTTAGGGTCTAGCTAGGGTTAGGGTTTAGGGTTTAGTGTTTAGGGTTTAGGGTTTAGGGTTTAGGGTGTAGTGTTTAGGGTTTAGGGTCTAGGGTTTAGGGTTTAGTGTTTAGGGTGTTTAGGGTGTACGTTTAGGGTATAATTAGGGATTAGGGATTAGGGTTTAAGGTTTAGGGATCATCGATCGAGTGCACACATACATTATTAGAGGCACCCGCGCCTTTGCGCATAAAATGCATGCGTATATATATAAGTGTGTTTCTTGGCCACCAACGATATATAGATCTAGAGAGAGATTGAAATATATTTAGGATTTATGGTTTAGGGTTTAGGGTTTAGGGTGTTTAGGGTGTATGTTTATTAGGGTATAATTAGGGATTAGGGTTAATTTAGGGTTTACGGTTTAGGGATCATCGATCGAGTGCACACACACATTATTAGAGGCACCCGCGCCTTTGCGCATAAAGTGCATGCGTATATATAAGTGTATTTCTTGGCCACCAACGATATATAGATCGAGAGAGAGAGAGATTGAAATATATATATATATCCCCAAGAATATGTTCAAATATATATTGAAATATATACACGAATGATATGCAAGGTATGCCATGCGCGCATGCACACTAATTATATATATTATGAGACTACTTAATCAAATGTGTTTTCATTCGAGATCGAGAACTTGTCAAAATTCAAGTTAATTAATTTATCAGCGCTAATTAGTTGGTCGCCTGCTTGATGCGCAATTAAGTGTCGTTGGCCTTTATATGTAGGGTTTAATTAGGGCTAGGGTTAGGGTTAATGTTAATTAGGGTATAAGGTCTAGGTTTTAGGGTTTAGTGTTTAGGGTTTAGGGTTTAGTGTTTAGGGTTTTTGGGTTTAGGGTTTTGTGTTTAGGGTTTAGGGTTTAGTGTTTAGGGTGTTTAGGGATTAGGGATTGGGTTTTAGGGTTTTATGGTTTAAGGTTTAGGGATCATCGATCGAGTGCGCACACACATTATTAGAGGCACCCGCCTTAATTTGCGCATAAAGTGCATGCGTATATATATAAGTGTGTTTCTTGGCCACCAACGATATATAGATCGAGAGATAGAGATTGAAATCCCCAAGAATATGTTCAAATATATGCACACACATGAATTATTAGACGCACCCGCGCCTTGGCGCAAAAAGTGCATGCGTATATATATATAAGTGTGCTTCTTGGCCACCAACGATATATAGATCGAGAGAGAGAGAGAGAGAGATTGATATATATATATATATCCCCAAGAATATGTTCAAATATATATTGAAATATATGCACGAATGATATGCAAGGTATTCCACGCGCGCATGCACACTAATTATATATATATATTACGAGACTACTTAATCAAATGTGTTTTCATTCGAGATCGAGAACTTGTCAAAATTCAAGTTAATTAATTTATCAGCGCTAATTAGTTGGTCGCCTGCTTGATGCGCAATTAAGTGTCGTTGGCCTATATATGTAGGGTTTAATTAGGGCTAGGGTTAGGGTTAGTGTTAATTAGGGTATAGGGTCTAGGGTTTAGGGTTTAGGGTTTAGGGTTTAGCGTTTAGTGTTAAGGGTTTTTGGGTTTAGGGTTTAGTGTTTAGGGTTTAGGGTTTAGTGTTTAGGGTGTTTAGGGATTAGGGATTAGGGTTTTAGGGTTTTATGGTTTAAGGTTTAGGGATCATCGATCGAGTGCGCACACACATTATTAGAGGCACCCGCCTTAATTTGCGCATAAAATGCATGCGTATATATATAAGTGTGTTTCTTGGCCACCAACGATATATAGATCGAGAGATAGAGATTGAAGTCCCCAAGAATATGTTGAAATATACGCACACACATGAATTATTAGACGCACCTGCGCCTTTGCGCATAAAGTGCATGCGTATATATATATAAGTGTGCTTCTTGGCCACCAACGTTATATAGATCGAGAGAGAGAGATTGATATATATATCCCCAAGAATATGTTCAAATATATATTGAAATATATGCACGGATGATATGCAAGGTATGCCATGCGCGCATGCACACTAATTATATATATATTATGAGACTACTTAATCAAATGTGTTTTCATTCGAGATCGAGAACTTGTCAAAATTCAAGTTAATTAATTTATCAGCGCTAATTAGTTGGTCGCCTGCTTGATGCGTGATTAAGTGTCATTGGCTTATATATGTAGGGTTTAATTAGGGCTAGGGTTAGGGTTAGTGTTAATTAGGGTATAGGGTCTAGGGTTTAGGGTTTAGGGTTTAGGGTTTAGGGTTTTGGGGTTTAGGGTTTAGTGTTTAGGGTTTAGGGTGTTTAGGGATTAGGGATTAGGGTTTTAGGGTTTTATGGTTTAAGGTTTAGGGATCATCGATCGAGTGCGCACACACATTATTAGAGGCACCCGCCTTAATTTGCGCATAAAGTGCATGCGTATATATATAAGTGTGTTCCTTGGCCACCAACGATATATAGATCGAGAGATATAGATTGAAATCCCCAAGAATATGTTCAAATATACGCACACACATGAATTATTAGACGCACCCACGCCTTTGTGCATAAAGTGCATGCGTATATATATAAGTGTGCTTCTTGGCCACCAACGATATATAGATCGAGAGAGAGAGATTGATATATATATATCCCCAAGAATATGTTCAAATATATATTGAAATATATGCACGAATGATATGTAAGGTATGCCATGCGCGCATGCACACTAATTATATATATTATGAGACTACTTAATCAAATGTGTTTTCATTCGAGATCGAGAACTTGTCAAAATTCAAGTTAATTAATTTATCAGCGCTAATTAGTTGGTCGCCTGCTTGATGCGCAATTAAGTGTCGTTGGCCTATATATGTAGGGTTTAATTAGGGCTAGGGTTAGGATTAGTGTTAATTAGGGTATAAGGTCTAGGGTTTAGGGTTTAGTGTTTAGGGTTTAGGGTTTAGGGTTTAGTGTTTAGGGTTTTTGGGTTTAGGGTTTAGTGTTTAGGGTTTAGGGTGTTTAGGGATTAGGGATTAGGGTTTTAGGGTTTTATGGTTTAAGGTTTAGGGATCATCGATCGAGTGCGCACACACATTATTAGAGGCACCCGCCTTAATTTGTGCATAAAGTGCATGCGCATATATATAAGTGTGTTTCTTGGCCACCAACGATATATAGATCGAGAGATAGAGATTGAAATCCCCAAGAATATGTTCAAATATACACACACACATGAATTATTAGACGCACCCGCGCCTTTGCGCATAAAGTGCATGCGTATATATATAAGTGTGCTTCTTGGCCACCAACGATATATAGATCGAGAGAGAGAGATTGATATATATATCCCCAAGAATATGTTCAAATATATATTGAAATATATGCACGAATGATATGCAAGGTATGCCATGCGCGCATGCACACTAATTATATATATATATATATATATATATAATGAGACTACTTAATCAAATGTGTTTTCATTCGAGATCGAGAACTTGTCAAAATTCAAGTTAATTAATTTATCAGCGCTAATTAGTTGGTCGCCTGCTTGATGCGCAATTAAGTGTCGTTGGCCTATATATGTAGGGTTTAATTAGGGCTAGGGTTAGGGTTAGTATTAATTAGGGTATAGGGTCTAGGGTTTAGGGTTTAATGTTTAGGGTTTAGGGTTTAGTGTTTAGCTTTTAGGGTTTAGTGTTTAGGGTTTTTGGGTTCAGGGTTTAGTGTTTAGGGTGATTAGGGATTAGGGTTTTAGGGTTTTATGGTTTAAGGTTTAGGGATCATCGATCGAGTGCGCACACACATTATTAGAGGCACCCGCCTTAATTTGCGCATAAAGTGCATGCGTATATATATAAGTGTGTTTCTTGGCCACCAACGATATATAGATCGAGAGATAGAGATTGAACTCCCCAAGAATATGTTCAAATATACGCACACACATGAATTATTAGAGGCACCCGCGCCTTTGCGCATAAAGTGCATGCATATGTGTGTTGTTCTGGCCACCAACGATAGATCGAGAGAGAGGGAGAGAGATTGAAATCCCCAAGAATTAGAGGACCCCCTTGCACAAGTGTTGGCCATCTATTTATAATATGAATTCCAATAATGTTCATACATGATAGGGCATATGTGTGAAGCAATTTTTTTTCGAGAACTTGTAAAGATTCAAATTTATCAGTGCTAATGGAAACTAGTGCACATTAGAGGGACCCCCTTGCACACGTGTTGGCCATCTATGTATAGTTTGAATCCCAATAATGTTCATACATGATAGGCTATATGTGAATCATTTTTTTCTTCCAAGAACTTGTCAAGATTCAAATTTATCGGTGCTAATGGAAACTAGTGCGCACTAGACGAGCCCCTTGCGCAAGTGCTGGCCATTACATATAGTTTAAATCTCAAGAATGTTCATACATGATAGTCCATATGTGCAATCGAATTTTTTTCCCCGTGAACTTGTCAAAATTCAAGTTTATCGGTGCAAATGGAAACTAGTCCAAAAAATTACATAGAGGTCCAAAAGAACTAGACAACAACTAATAGGACCTGCAACTTTACAAAAAGGACCCTAAAACATATAGAAGAAAATCAATCGAGTCCTTCGGACCGCACATCAGATCTCTGCTCCGCATCCTTTCCAGCAACTCCGTCGCCGGGGACGCACCACTTGGGACGGTGTCACCGGTAGTCGCCAGGACGAAGGAGAAGAAGGGCCTCAGCAACGGCATATTATTGGCTCTGAGAAGGGCTGCTGAAAGGACAAGATGTTCACGGGCAAGACGGATGACGCCGTTGTATGCCCCGAGCTTGTGAACGTTAGCAGCTTGACTTCCCCATTGGCCAGATCTGAAGCACTGACCAAAGCAAGCCTCACCGTTAGCGCCATCACCTTGATGGCACCAGATCGGGGTTTGGCCGGCAAGATCCGCCAGATTCACCATAGTCCAGATCTGAAGCCGATGACGAGATCCCCGACTCCATTGCGCCATTCTGCTCATGGGAAACACTGGATCTAAGCTTACAACAACACTAACTCCCTCGGATCCAAATTAGCTGACCCAACTTTGCTTACCTAAATATGGGTGTATCCACACATGTTTTTACTCTAGATACATACACGTCTAAGGATAGTTGAATCAATTAATTTAGTTCGGAGGGTGTACGATATACAGAGAGAAGTCGGCCTCTTCTCCGGCCGGCGAGGCCGCCGGAGAGAAGGGAGAGAGGAGCCGGGGGAGTGGGAGAGACTCGAGAGAGAAAGAGAAGAGGAAGAAATGAGAGCTCCCTGGGGAAGAACATTATTTTTATCGTTCTGCTCGTAGCTTGAAACTAAAAATTTCGGCCGCGCGCCAAATCATCTCGCCGCATCCATTCGAAAATCCCGTGACCAGTTTTACCCTTTTAACCCTGGTCTGGAAGCTACAACCCACCGACCATGGAGGGCTCTTTCGGTAACAATGAAATATCTTGCCTAGATCCCGAACCCTCCCCACAGGCCCACACCCACCCACCAACCATTCGCCCCATTAGCTCAAAAATACTCTCACACGCCAAAGCTCTGACTCTCTACAGTACTAGATCTGCTACGCCGCCGGCATACTCCTCCATAGCGTAGCCTTGATCGTGTTGGCTGTCCACCCACCTGATCCGCTCCCCCGCCGCCCTCGTCACCGAAGGATCTGCTTCACCGCCGACCTCGCCACCGACGGATCTGCTTCACCGCTGACCTCGCCACCGACGGATCTACTTCACCGCCGACCTTGCCACCAACGGATCTACTTCACCGCCGACCTCATCCACAGCTTAGCAATCAACGCCTTTCCTGTCGACGCACCGGATCCTCTCCAACGGAACCGGGTCTTCTTCACCGCGGCCCCCCCCTCCACAGAAGCTGATCTATTCCACCGACTACCTCGGCGCAGCGGCTGTATCAACTTCACCGAATCCCTTGCCAGCCAACCAGATCTGCTTCACTAACGCGTAATTCTACTGAAACAGGGTCGACTCATCGTCTCCCGCGTTCGCCGCCGCTGGAATGCAAGTTGCCGCCCCGTCCACCCCGCCGCAGCTTGGTTAGTACGCTGGCCCGTTAGATCGCGGTGTTTCTTTAGCCATGTTTTGTGTAGTTATTTGCAGATCTCATATGCCATTAACTTTCTTGATGTGTTACTTCGCATGAAGTTCGTTTAAATATTGTACAGTACAAAAGCATTATCCGGTCGCTACCATCCTGTTCATTCTACTAACACCTGTGTGCATCCATATATTTATAGCCTTATACCCATTCATTTGCTGCCAACTGTTTTTGTACTGCATGTTATTCCTTTTATAGTCATGCTATGGGCATTTCCAATCTGGTTGTTCTTATACCACGTCATTAGCTCACCGCTAACCGCTAGTTGTTTTCCCGTGCCTGCTATTCTCACACTGCTTTTATAATCATGCTATGTGCATTTCCAATCTGCTCGCTCTTATACCTCGTCTTTAGCTTATAGCTATTTTTTCCATGAATGCTCCCGTCGCACAGCTTGTATAGTTATTGCTGCGTGCATGTCTTGTCTTTGTATTATCGTAGACTAACTTGTCAATGTTATTTTTCCTAGGGATTGATCATGCGAACCACTTATTAGAATATCCAACATTAACTGGGGACGCTAGGGAAGGTTGGAATCTGAGTTCTTGGTTGGTAACTCGCGGTTTACTTCGTTATTATCTATAACCTATATGCATTGTTCCTTATGCAAGAGATTAACACTTGGAACCCTGCCATAGCAATGCCATCCATGCTTTACTATGTTTCGCCTATTTGATATGCTTGTCTTGGAGCAACTGCGAAGGTGATTTGAACCTGACATTTGGTCATTCTTAATGCCAGTTTACTTTATGTGGAAAACCTTGGCATTACCCTACTCTAAATCTGAATGTCTGAAATTCGTATCTCATGCAAGCAACATCTAGTTGGTTTTAATCTGATATTTGGTAAATTGGCTTATTCATTTGGCAGCTCAAGTTTTTTGTTATTTGAAACCAGTTGACTTGGTCTTAAATGTGATATCTAAACACAGATTAAGGACAATGGAGCGGGAGGATTAGCATTTCACTTGATGGCTGAACCTAAAATGACAGGCATGTCGACCAGGACTAGTGCACGCAAGAGAAGGACCTACAACGAGCCAGTATGTGCTTAGTACATGCATCTTATCTTATCTTGTGCTTATTTCTGCTACATGCTATTATCTGATCTCTACATTGCGTAATACCTTTTTGAATAGTTAATTGTTTTAACTATGTTTGCAATATTACCAGAATGCAGTTTTAGTGAAGCAGTCATCATTAGAAGATACTCGCCAAAGCGACCCTGTGTAACATTATGATGTAAGTCTGCTTAGTACAAGTTCCATACATTGTCTTATTTATGCAACTTGTTATTATCTTATATCTACATTGCATAATAAATGTTTGAATAGTTCACTGTTGTAACTATGTTTGCAATATTACTAGAATGCAGCTTGTAATGAAGAAGTCCTTAGTAGAAGATAGAGCGCAAAAAGGTTCAGGGGTGAGCCTATGCAACGATATAATGTAAGTCTGTGCTTAGTACCTGTGACTATCTCATATCGACAATGCTTAATACATGTTTGCATAGTTCATCGTTTAACTTTTTTTGCATTATTATCAGAATGCAGTTGTGATGAAGCAATCTTCATCAGAAGAGAGGCCCACAAAAAGTTCTGATCTTTCTTCTGATGCATCCTCTCATAGCCGTCAACTTAGACCATTATTTTCATCAAACAATAAATATCTCAAGGCTGTACTTTATAAAAGACATGGTATTGCTTCTTTAAGATCTGTAGCTGATATGTTGACTAAGAGTACACAAGATTCAATCAAGGCGATTGCCAAATGTCAACGTGTTATTGATGATGCTAATAGAAGTCTTCAATGATTCTATGTAATTTTTTTATTTGAGAACATTAATTGCCTTGTAATTTTCCTAGTTATTTTATTTGTGAATGTAATTGTGTGTATCATTGATATCGGATTGTAGGCTCATGAAATTTAATGCAATTTGACTAGTCAAACAACCAGGGCCCTACAACAGATTGGGCCGGCCTATTTACAATAGTGTGGGACCCACTTTTATTTTGGGCCGGCTCACTTACTTATTGGGCCGCCCCGTTAACACGATAGTGGGCCCACCTGCTTATTGGGTCGGCCCACTATCTTGTTGGGCCGGCCCACTTGCTATATGGTGGACCCCACATACTAAATGGGCCGGCCCTTTAACAGGCAAGTGGGACTCACCTGTGTTTTTGGCCCGGCCCACTTTCTTGTTGGGCCAGCCCACTGGCTATGTGGTGGACCCCACATACTAAATGGGTCGGCCCTTTAACAGGAAAGTGGGACCCACCCGTGTTTTTAGCTCGGCCTACTATCTTGCTAGGCCGGCCCACTAGCTATGTGGTGGACCCCACATACTAAATGGACCGGCCCTTTAACAGGAAAGTGGGACCCACCCGTGTTTTTGGCCCGGCCCACTATCTTGCTGGGCCGGCCCATTTGCTATATGGTGGACCCCACATACTAAATGGGCCGGCCCTTTAACAGGAAAGTGGGACCCACCCGTGTTTTTGGCTCGGCCCACTTTTTTGTTGTGCCAGCCCATTTGATCTATTGTGGACCCCACGTACTAAATGGGCCTGCCCGATAGCAGGAAAGTGGGACCCACAGGCTAATTGTGCCGGCCCAATAACTTCTTGGGCAGGCCCACTTGCTTTAAGGTGGACCCCGCTTGTAAAATGAGCCGGCCCGGTAACAGGAAAGTGGGTCCCACATGTCTTGTGGGCCGGCCTTTTTGCCTTTTGACCGGTCAAACGAGTGCATTCGGCCCGGCCCACATGTTTAGTGGGCCGGCCCATTAATGTTTTGACCAGTCAACCTTAGAGGTTAGGCCCGGCCCACGTAACTAATGGTCCAGCCCAGCTATATAGTTGACCGGTCAAACTAAGTTAGCTAGCCCGGCCCGCAAACTTAATGTGCCGGCCCGCTTAAGATGTGGTAGGCCTCGTGTGGGCCTACCATCTACCACGGGGTTTTAGCCAGTTAACGCCGTTAACTGTTAGTTAACGGCGTCTGCCACGTGGCAGTTTGCATGACGTCAGTCCCGGAAACACTTCTGCAACGGTCCGATTTTCCGTGGCGGAAGGGCGCCCAAGCGCGACGGACCGAAAAAAACGTGGTAGGACTTTGCCTGACGCAGTTTCGACAATAGAACCCATATCGTCGGGTTAGGCCCATAGGCGACAAAAAATAACCCTTAGCGGACGATTTTGGGACGTTGTCTATCAGAACTTTTCTTGTAGTGACACACCGGGTAGAACAAAAAGATAATTTGCGGGTATTGTAAGGACGAAGATTGGGCCAACATGCACACCCAAAAACATGAATGGCATCATAGTTTGGTGTTATGTGGAGTAAACGCTCAGCTGGAGTGTCAAAATCTATGACCTTACTAGGAAGGAGATTTATGAGAAAGGTGGCGGTGAGAAAAGCTTCATCCCAGTATTTGAGAGGCATAGATGCATTAGCTAATAGGGCAAGGCCAACTTCAACTATATGTCGGTGTTTTTTTCTCAGCAGAGACATTTTGTTGATGGGCATGGGGGCAAGAGACATGATGAGTGATACCAACATTTTGAAAGAAGGCATTGAGCTTTTCATACTCACCCCCAATCAGTTTGCATAGTTATAGTTTTCGTATTAAACTTGCATTCAACAAACTGCTTGAAATTTAGAACGGCTTGATAAACATCAGCACGACTTTTAAGCAAATAGATCCAGGTAAATTTGCTAAAATCATCAATAAAGCTTACATAGTATAAATGTTTCCCAACAAAGAGAGGTGCAGGACCCCATACATTAGAGAAAACTTGTTTGAAGGGAACAATGGATCTACTAGTAGACATGGGATACGACAACTGGTGGCTCTTGGCCAAGTGACAAGAGTCACAAACATATGGGGTACTCTCTGGTGTTTAAGCTATCTTATTTCTCCTAAGAACTTGTTGAACCACAAATGAGGAAGGGTGTCCTAAGCGGCGATGCCTGATGACGCGTGAAGCACACGTTCGTTGGGAACCCCAAGTGGAAGGTGTGATGCGTACAACAACAAGTTTCCCTCAGTAAGAAACCAAGGTTTATCGAACCAGTAGGAGATGAAGGCCACGTGAAGGTTGTTGGTGAAGGAGTGTAGTGCGGCGCAACACCAGGGATTCCGGCGCCAACGTGGAACTCGCACAACACAATCAAAATACTTTGCCCCAACTTAACGAGTGATGTTGTCAATCTCACCAGCTTGCTGTAAACAAAGGATTAAACGTATGGTGTAGAGAATGATGTTTGTTTGCAAAGAACAGTGCAGAGAACAATGATTGCGATAGACTCGTATTCAGATGTAAAAGAATGGACCGGGGTCCACAGTTCACTAGTGGTGTCTCTCCAATAAGAAATAGCATGTTGGGTGAACAAATTACGGTTGGGCAATTGACAAATAGAGAGGGCATAACAATGCACATACATATCATGATGACTAATATGAGATTTACTTAGGGCATTACGACAAAGAACATAGACCGCTATCCAGCATGCATCTATGCCTAAAAAGTCCACCTTCGGGTTAGCATCCGCACCCCTTCCAGTATTAAGTTGCAAACAACAGACAATTGCATTAAGTATGGTGCGTAATGTAATCAACACAAATATCCTTAGACAAAACATTGATGTTTTATCCCTAGTGGTAACAGCATATCCACAACCTTAGAACTTTCGTCACCGTCCCAGCATTCAATGGAGGCATGAACCCACTATCGAGCATAAATACTCCCTCTTGGAGTCACAAGTATCAACTTGGCCAGAGCCTCTACTAGCAACGGAGAGCATGCAAGATCATAAACAACACATATATGATAGATCAATAATCAACTTGACATAGTATTCCATATTCATCGGATCCCAACAAACACAACATGTAGCATTACAAATAGACGATCTTGATCATGATAGGCAGCTCACAAGATCTAAACATGATAGCACAAGAGGAGAAGACAACCATCTAGCTATCGCTATGGATCCATAGTCCAAGGATGAACTACTCACACATTAGTCCGGAGGCGATCATGGTGATGTAGAGTCCTCCGGTGATGATTCCCCTCTCAGGCAGGTGCCGGGAGGCGATCTTCTGAATCCCCCGAGATGGGATTGGCGGCGGCGGCGTCTCTGGAACTTTTCTCGTATCGTGGCTCTCGGTAATAGGGTTTTCGCGACGGAGGGAATAAATAGGCGAAGAGGCAGAGTCGGGAGGCTCACGAGGGGCCCACACCATAGGGCGACGCGGGCCCCTTCCTGGCCGCGCCGCCTGGTGGGGTCGCCACCTCGTGGCCCCACTCCGTATCTCCTTTGGTCTTCTGGAAAGCTCCGTGGAAAATAAGACCCTGGGCTTTTGTTTCGTCCAATTCCGAGAATATTTCCTGTGTAGGATTTCTGAAACCAAAAACAGCAGAAAACAGGAACTGGTGCTTCGGCATCTCGTTAATAGGTTAGTGCCAGAAAATGCATAAATATGATATAAAGTGTATATAAAACATGTGAGTATTGTCATAAAACTAGCATGGAACATAAGAAATTATAGATACGTTTGAGACGTATCAATGCCATGTCGAGGATGATGGCTTTATTGTGATGAAAACATGCCTGGAGGACTCACTGGAGATGGGCATCAGGGGGTATAAGCCTTCATAGCAAGGACCTCTAAACAGAACGCGTCGGGTTGCCTGGTCCTTGATCAGAAAAAAGAAAGGATGAAACTCAATAAAGACATGATTATCAAGGATGAAACTCAATTGACCTCCTTGCACCACTCAAGAAATAAACCAAGAACCAAACCAATAGTGGAAAGAAAAAGAGCAACGATCAATCTGGCATTGATGTTGAAGAAGGTGAAACAAGTAGTGGTTTTGGCTTACGCTCGAATCGGCCCAGCAGAAAAAATCTCTCGAAGGAAGACTTAAAGCGTGAGGCGTCCACTATCTCGGCTTGCAAGAATCTTTAAAAAGGATCACATCCGTCAAAGAGAGCTCAAGCGTAAAGAGAGGGAAAATTCGAGAATCCATGAAAAACGAGCACTTCAAGGGCTTCATGGATATCCTCCAAGAAAATTACCGTCAAGATGCCACTGCCCAAGCTGAGAAGCTTCACCTTTATGGCGATATTGATGTCGTTTCTAAGTTGGATGAAATGACAAGGGCGAGGGTGAAAGAAGTTGCTCTCAAGTTGTTCATGGAGGAGACACTTGTGATGACGGCCGATTTTAGCCACATGGACGACATTACACAATCATGATTTCAGAAGGACAAGCAAGTGATCATCAATAAAGAAGATTGATCAATTCATGTGCTTGTTCGAACTTTGCGGGATTTGCCGTTCTTTTGGAGTTGGTACTATGCCCGATGTCGGGTATTTGAATCTTTTTTTTTTTGAGAAATCAATGGGGGGCGATTGCCCACATGAACTCATATTTCCATAAAGTGTCAAACATTACGGGGGGGCGGCCCTTAGGAGTGTGGGAGCAACCAGCCCTTAGCACTCCTGGGGTCCGGGGCGGCATACCGCGCCCGAGGTGGGGGAGGGGGATTACAGGGGGAGACGACGGGGGCAGGGAGAGGCTAGGAGATGGATTGACACCAGGCCATCAGGGGGTCCGTGTCGATTCTAGCAGGGGCGCGGACGATCCACATGCGGAGGTGGTCAACGACAAAAGTTATCACCTAGGTAGTAGACATGAGATCCGCGTCGAAGACCATCTTGTTCCGGGATTTCCACACCGACCACAGGAGAGCGAGGATGGCGGTATTCCGCGCCTTCACGTGCATCCATGGCAGATCCTTGGAGAGGCCATCCAGGAGAGCTGGCAGGTCGGCACCGTCGTGCAGACGTCCCGAGGGAGAGATGATGCTCCACAAAGGTCGTAGGCGGGGGCAGCAAACGAATAAGTGCGACATGTTTTCTTCACGGCCAGGGCAAAAAGGACAGTCGGGAGAGGGCACACAGCCGAGACGGTGCAGCAGCGAACGAGTTCTGGTTTTTTGGAGGCGTAGAATCCAAAAGAACACTCGCACCTTGAGCGGAGCGAAGCAGTCCCAGTTGCTGTCCTGGCCGGGGACAACGCACCCAGAGAGTGCAGGGCTCGATAGATATCCCCGGTGTTGAAGTTGGCAGTGGGGCCAAGAGCGATGGTACGGACGTCAGGCGTCATGCCGAGGGAGATCCGCGAGAGCCAAGTGCGCACAAAGTCCAGCTCTCCAGCAGCAACCGCGGTCATTCGGTGTGCGATGGGGATCTCCACACCCCCATCCTCGAGGGCGTCAACAACAGTGGCAAAGGGGCGGAGGCAGTGAGAGTAAGCTGCAGGTAGGGCCGCAGAGAGGGGACCTAGGGGGCTCCAGGAGTCGTGCCAGAGGGAGGTCGAGCGCCCGTCTCGGGGATCCACTCTAGTAATAGAGCGATACAGGGGGATAAGCACCTAGAAGCACCTCCAAGCGTGTGTGGTCGCCTGGGGGACCTAGGTAGCTGCGCTTCACCCATCTGGTCCAAGGGGAGTCGCGCCCGGAGAAGATACCATGCAGGACTTTCAGCAGGAGGCACTTGTTCTGGAGGCCTAGATCAGTAATGTCGAGGCCACCCTCAGACCGTAGCCGATAGACGTAGTCCCATGCGACCTGGCAGTCGCCTCCATAGTATTTATCCTTCGCTTTCCAGAACATCGCGCGTCGGGGCCTGTCCATCTCTATGAGGGTACCCTTCGGGATGGGGAGGACTGACATTGCGAATGACGGGAGGGCGGACAAGACCACATTGGTGAGCATGCGACAACCGCCAATGGGGAGGAGGGACGTGCGCCATCCCGGGATGCGCTTGGAGATCTTGACTAACAGAAATTCCAGAGTCGAAGCAGGTAATTTGTGGTCTGACAGAGGCAGCCCCAAGTAGGTTTGGCAGCCGAGAATGCCGGCAAGCTCAGAGGCAAGGTCCCCAGGAACTCCACCAACGGGGACGAAGGTGCTCTTGTGGAAGTTGATGTGCAGACCGGTTGCTTGAGAGAAGAGATCCAGGATCACTTTGAGGCGACGGACTTGTGAGTGTTCGGTCCGCAGAATCAGCAAGGTGTCGTCTGCGTACTGGATTACGGGGCAGGGGAGGTCGTCCAATAGAGGATGCAAGAGGCGCTCCTCGGAGCCCTCCATGGAAATGAGGCAGGGGAGCAAGTCGGCGACGACAAGGTATAGGTATGGGGACAGCGGGTCGCCTTGGCGCAGTCCATTCTTGCAAGAAGTCCACCGCCCATGGACTCCGTTGAGCAGAATCGCGGTCCGCCCGGTGGTAGAATAGAGGAAATCCAAGACAGGAAACGGGGACTAATGCCACGCGCGTCAAGGATGACGTCCAAAGGGGCCCAGTTGACGGAATCAAAGGCTTTTTTTGAAGTCCAGCTTGAGCACCACCGCAGGAGTTTTACGTGCGTGACAGCCCTGGACCACATCAGCAGCATATATATAGGAAGGTGTCAACAATGTTCCGCCCCTTGACGAATCCTGACTTGCTGCTATTTATGTTGAAGCATGTTTGATGTTGAAACTTTGAGTGATGTTGAATTTAATTGTGTATTTTTTGATGAGAAATGGACAACAATAAAAAAATGGGGCAAAAAGGGGCGAGCAGATGGAATTTGGGAGCCGTGGTTGGGTGTAGAGCCGCCGCTAGATACATGTGGAAACAACCCCAAAATCCTGTCAGCGGAAGACAAAATCGGACAGAAAATTAGGACGGCCAGG
>NC_061510.1:53025987-53062898 GCF_022539505.1 Lolium rigidum | reverse complement strand
TTATTAGTACACAAACTGCTTTTAACAAATCTGTTGAAGAAAAGCTTGGGAAAATTGATATGCTTGCTTCTAAAGTCGATAGTCTTGCTGCTGATGTTGATCTTTTGAAATCGAAAGTTATGCCTCATGAAAATCATAGTAATAAAATTGTTACTACAGAAAATGCCATCCAAGTTAGAATTAATGAGAATATAAGATTGATGGCCGAATTGCGTGCTAGGTGGGAAAGAGAAGATAATGAAAAAGAAGATAATATAGCTAAAGTTTGGACTATTACCACCACTAGTAATGCTAATGCTACACATGTTGCTGCACCTCCTACTAATAATGGTAAAATAATTGGTGTTGGCAATGTTTCCACTTCTAATGCAAACCGCGAAAAACTGCTCGAAACTGCTAAAGCTGCTGAAACTGCTCGTGATAAAGCTGCTGAATTTTTTTCCAACATTGGGGATGATGATCCCATTGCTTTAGATTATAATGGTTTAGATTTTGATGATTGCCACATCTCTGAAGTTATAAAGTTCTTACAAAAACTTGCTAAGAGTCCTAATGCTAGTGCTATAAATTTAGCTTTCACGAAACATATTACAAATGCTCTCATAAAAGCTAGAGAAGAGAAACTAGAACGCGAAACTTCTATTCCTAGAAAGCTAGAGGATGGTTGGGAGCCCATCATTAAGATGAAGGTCAATGACTTTGATTGTAATGCTTTATGTGATCTTGGTGCAAGTATTTCCGTTATGCCTAAGAAAATCTATAACACGCTTGACTTGCCACCATTGAAAAATTATTATTTGGATGTTAATCTTGCTGATAATTCTACAAAGAAACCTTTGGGGAGAGTTGATAATGTTCGCATTACCGTTAACAATAACCTTGTCCCCGTTGATTTTGTTGTCTTGGATATTGAATGCAATGCATCTTGTCCCATTATATTGGGAAGACCTTTTCTTCGAACCGTTGGTGCTATCATTGATATGAAGGAAGGTAATATTAAATATCAATTTCCTCTCAAGAAAGGTATGGAACACTTCCCTAGAAATAGAATGAATTTACCTTTTGATTCTATTATTAGAACAAATTATAATGTTGACACTTCGTCTCTTGATAATACTTGATACACACTTTCTGCGCCTAGCTGAAAGGCGTTAAAGAAAAGCGCTTATGGAAGACAACCCATGATTTTACTACAGTACTTTTATTTTATATTTGAGTCTTGGAAGTTGTTACTACTGTAGCAACCTCTCCTTATCTTAGTTTTGTGCATAGTTGTGCCAAGTAAAGTCATTGATAGTAAGGTTCATACTAGATTTGGATTACTGCACAGAAACAGATTTCTTTGTCTGTCACGAATGCGGGCCTAATTCTCTGTAGGTAACTCAGAAAATTATTCCAATTTACGTGAGTGATCCTCAGATATGTACGCAACTTTCATTCAATTTGAGCATTTTCATTTGAGCAAGTATGGTGCCTCAATAAAATTCATCTTTACGAACTGTTCTGTTTTGACAGATTCTGCCTTTTATTTCGCATTGCCTGTTTTGCTATGCTTGATGGATTTTTCGATTCCATTGACTTTTAGTAGCTTTGTGCAATGTCCAGAAGTGTTAAGAATGATTATGTCACCTCTGAACATGTAAATTTTAATTGTGCACTAACCCTCTAATGAGTTGTTTTGAGTTTGGTGTGGAGGAAGTTTTCAAGGATCAAGAGAGGGAGATGATACAATATGATCAAGGAGAGTGAAAGCTCTAAGATTGGGGATGCCCCGGTGGTTCACCCCTGCATATATCAAGAAGACTCAAGCGTCTAAGCTTGGGGATGCCCAAGGCATCCCCTTCTTCATCGACAACATTATCAGGTTCCTTTAGTGAAACTATATTTTTATTCCATCACATCTTATGTACTTTGCTTGGAGCGTCAGTTTGTTTTTGTTTTTGTTTTGTTTGAATAAATGGATCCTAGCATTCTTTGTGTGGGAGAGAGACACGCTCCGCTGTTGCATATGGACAAATATGTCCTTAGGCTTTACTCATAGTATTCATGGCGAAGTTTCTTCTTCGTTAAATTGTTATATGGTTGGAATTGGAAAATGATACATATAGTAATTGCTATAATGTCTTGGATAATGTGATACTTGGCAATTGTTGTGCTCATGTTTAAGCTCTTGCATCATATACTTTGCACCTATTAATGAAGAAATACATAGAGCTTGCTAAAATTTGGTTCGCATAATTGGTCTCTCTAAGGTCTAGATAATTTCTAGTATTGAGTTTGAACAACAAGGAAGACGGTGTAGAGTCTTATAATGTTTACAATATGTCTTTTATGTGAGTTTTGCTGCACTGGTTCATCCTTGTGTTTGTTTCAAATAGCCTTGCTAGCCTAAACCTTGTATCGAGAGGGAATACTTCTCATGCATCCAAAATCCTTGAGCCAACCACTATGCCATTTGTGTCCACCATACCTACCTACTACATGGTATTTCTCAGCCATTCCAAAGTAAATTGCTTGAGTGCTACCTTTAAAATTTCTATCCTCTACCTTTACAATATATAGCTCATGGGACAAATAGCTTAAAAACTATTGTGGTATTGAATATGTACTTATGCACTTTATCTCTTATTAAGTTGCTTGTTGTGCGATAACCATGTTCCTGGGGACGCCATCAACTACTCTTTGTTGAATATCATGTGAGTTTCTATGCATGTTCGTCTTGTATGAAGTAAGGGAGATTTACCACTAAAATGGTTAGAGCATGCATAATGTTAGAGAAGAACATTGGGCCGCTAACTAAAGCCATGATCCATGGTGGAAGTTTCAGTTTTGGACAAATATCCTCAATCTCATATGAGAAAATTAATTGTTGCTACATGCTTATGCATAAAAGAGGAGTCCATTATCTGTTGTCTATGTTGTCCCGGTATGGATGTCTAAGTTGAGAATAATCAATAGCGAGAAATCCAATGCGAGCTTTCTCCTTAGACCTTTGTACAGGCGACATAGAGGTACCCCTTTGTGACACTTGGTAAAAACATATGCATTGCAATGATAATCCAGGTAATCCGAGGTAATTAGGACAAGGTGCGGGCACTATTAGTATACTATGCATGAGGCTTGCAACTTGTAGGATATAATTTACATAACACATATGCTTTATTACTACCGTTGACAAAATTGTTTCTTGTTTTCAAAATCAAAGCTCTAGCACAAATATAGCAATCGATGCTTTCCTCTTTGAAGGACCTTTCTTTTATTTTTATTGTTGAGTCAGTTCACCTATTTCTCTCCACCTCAAGAAGCAAACACTTGTGTGAACTGTGCATTGATTCCTACATACTTGCATATTGCACTTGTTATATTACTCTATGTTGACAACTATCCATGAGATATACATGTTATAAGTTGAAAGCAACCGCTGAAACTTAATCTTCCTTTGTGTTGCTTCAATACCTTTACTTTGAATTATTGCTTTATGAGTTAACTCTTATGCAAGACTTATTGATGCTTGTCTTGAAGTACTATTCATGAAAAGTCTTTGCTTTATGATTCATTTGTTTACTCATGTCACTTACATTGTTTGGATCGCTGCATTCATTACATATGCTTACAATAGTATGATCAAGGTTATGATGGCATGTCACTCCGAGAAATTATCTTTGTTATCGTTTACATCGCTCGGGACGAGCAGAAACTAAGCTTGGGGATGCTGATACATCTCCGACGTATTGATAATTTCTTATGTTCCATGCCACATTATTGATGATATCTACATGTTTTATGCATACTTTATGTCATATTTATGCATTTTCCAGCACTAACCTATTAACGAGATGCCGAAGAGCCGATTCTTGTTTCTACGCTGTTTTTGGTTTCAGAAATCCTAGTAAGTAAATATTCTTGGAATTGGACAAAATCAACGCCCAGGGGCCTATTTTGCCACGAAGCTTCAAGAAGACCGAAGAGAAGACGAAGTGGGGCCACGAGGCGGCGCCACACTAGGGCGGCGCGGCCCAGGTGCTAGCCGCGCGGCCCTAGCGTGTGGGCCCCTCATGACTCTCCCGACTCTGCCCTTCCGCCTACAAATAGCCTTCGTTGCGAAACCCCCAGTACCGAGAGCCACGATACGGAAAACCTTCCAGAGACGCCGCCGCCGCCAATCCCATCTCGGGGGATTCAGGAGATCGCCTCCGGCACCCTGCCGGAGAGGGATTCATCTCTCGGAGGACTCTACACCGCCATGGTCGCCTCCGGAGTGATGAGTGAGTAGTTCACCCCTGGACTATGGGTCCATAGCAGTAGCTAGATGGTTGTCTTCTCCTCATTATGCTTCATTGTCGGATCTTGTGAGCTGCCTAACATGATCAAGATCATCTATCAGTAATGCTATATGTTGTGTTTGTTGGGATCCGATGGATAGAGAATACTATGTTATGTTGATTATCAATCTATGTGTTGTTTATGATCTTGCATGCTCTCCGTTACTAGTAGATGCTTTGGCCAAGTTGATGCTTGTAACTCCAAGAGGAGTATTTATGCTCGATAGTGGGTTAATGTCTCCGTGAATGCTGGGGAGTGACTGAAGCCCCTAAGGTTATGGATGTCTTGTTGCCACTAGGGATAAAACATTGATGCTATGTCCGAGGATGTAGTTATTGATTACATTACGCACCATACTTAATGCAATTGTCCGTTGTTTGCAACTTAATACTTGGAAGGGGTTCGGATGATAACCTCGAAGGTGGACTTTTTAGGCATAGATGCATGCTGGATAGCGGTCTATGTACTTTGTCGTAATGCCCAATTAAATCTCACAATACTCATCATATCATGTATGTGCATTGTCATGCCCTCTCTATTTGTCAATTGCCCAACTGTAATTTGTTCACCCAATTATCTTATGGGAGAGACACCACTAGTGAACTGTGGACCCCAGTCCATTCTTTTACATCGAATACAATCTACTGCAATACTTGTTCTACTGTTCTCTGCAAACAATCATCATCCACACTATACATCTAATCCTTTGTTACGACAAGCCGGTGAGATTGACAACCTCACTCTGTTTCGTTGGGGCAAAGTACTTTGGTTGTGTTGTGCAGGTTCCACGTTGGCGCCGGAATCCCTGGTGTTGCGCCGCATTACATCTCGCCGCCATCAACCTTCAACGTGCTTCTTGGCTCCTACTGGTTCGATAAACCTTGGTTTCTTACTGAGGGAAAACTTGCCGCTGTACGCATCACACCTTCCTCTTGGGGTTCCCAACGGACGCGTGCTGTACGCGTATCAGCCAGCAGGTTCCTCAACGTTTTCAAAGGCGGCATGAGATCGAAAGAAAAAGGCAAGTGACCAAAAATCAGAGGGTGGAAAATAATCCAAGAAAAGAAACTTTTATTGTGCATACAGGATGACATGCGGGTCCTATTTTGCAGCAGCGGTCCCAACGTTTCAAATGCGACTTGAGATCAAAAGAAACAGAAAGTAGCCAGAAATTAGGGGTCAAAAAAAATCCAAGAAAAGAAAGTTGATGGACATAGAGGATGACATGCGGGTCCCATGAGCCAGCAGGTTCCTCAACGTTTCAAACGTGGCATGAGATCGAAAGAAAAAGGCAAGTGGCCAAATATCAGGATCCAAAAATAATTCAAGAAAAGAAACTTGATTGTACATAGAGGCTGACATGTGGGACCTATGAGCCACGAGAGTCCTCAACGTTTCAAAGGCGGCAGGGGATCAAAAGAAAAAGGAAATAGCCAAAAATCAGAGGGTGAAAAAAAACCAAGAAAATGAACTTTTATAGTACATAGAGGATGACATGCGGGTCCCATGAGCTGCCAGGTTCCTCAACGTTTCAAACGTGGCATGAGATCGAAAGAAAAAGGCAAGTGACCAAATATCAGGAGCCAAAAATAATTCAAGAAAAAAACTTGATTGTACATAGAGGATGACATGCGGGTCTCAATTAGCAGCAGCGGTATCACCGTTTGAGAAGCGGCAGGGGATCGAAAGAAAAAGGCAAGTGACCAAATATGAGGTGCCAAAAAATCCAAGAAAAGAATTTTTTATAGTACATAGAGGATGACATGCGGGTCCCATTTAGCAGCAGCGGTCTCACCGTTTGAGAGGCGGCAGGGGATCGAAAGAAAAAGGTAAGTGACCAAATATGAGGTGCCAAAAAAATCCAAGAAAAGAAAGTTTTATAGTACATAGAGGATGACATGCGGGTCTCATTTAGCAGTAGCAGTATCACCGTTTGAGAGGCGGCAGGGGATCGAAAGAAAAAGGCAAGTGACCAAATTTGAGGTGCCAAAAAAAACTCCAAGAAAAGAAAGTTGATTGCTCATAGAGGATGACATGCGGGTCCCAATTAGCAGGAGCGGTCTCAACGTTTCCAAGGCGGCAAGGGATCAAAAGAAAAAGGAAGTAGCCAGAAATCAGGGGGTCAAAAAAATCCAAGAATAGAAAGAATTTTGATTCATAGAGGATGACATGCGGGACCCATGATCCTGCATCGTAAACGGCTCGATCGGAGAGCGTTGAATGAGATGGCGCGATCGAGGAAAAAAAACAATGCCAGAGAGGCTGCCATCTGGGCCCTACATCCCTCGGAGGTGCAGATTTGCGTTAACTCGGCAGGCGAACCCGAGAATTCGAGATGCACCACGTCCCGGGCCACCATACGCAACGTTTTGGCCGTTTTCGTCGGGCTAGGTGGCCTCAAAAACGAGAAAAAACGTTTTGACATGCACAACGGACAGACCCAAAATCGTCGGCCATGGTACACCAGCAACCACGGCGCGACTTCAACTTCGTCGGCCATGGCAACTTTTCTTGTAGTGTGTTTTTCTTGGCTATAGCCCTCGCCATGAGGGTGTAAAATGTCTTGATATGACTATAGGTTGTGTTTATATATCTCGTGATGTTGTCTTTGATGAAAATATTTTCCCCTTTGCCTCCCTTAGACCCAATGTCGGCCCCCTCCTTAGAAAATAGATTTTACTGCTTCCATCATCCACGTTGCATGAGGGTTCAAATATTGATGATCATATTTCTATTGTGCCTATTACTAATGTGTCACATGTTGCTGCAAATGCTCAAGCAAATTTCAAGGAAAATACTAGTGAAATGGCTCCTGAAAAATGCATCTGAAATTCTACCAGAAAATAACGAAATTCGCACGGATTCCGAAACTGATCCTAGTGCAGATTCCTTGGAACATTCTTCTGGTGCGTCTGATCCCGAGGTGGAAGCTCCCGATACAGATTCTCCCGCCGTTGGGGCGCGTGCTGGCGCCAGCGGTCAGGCTGGCCGGTCCCCGTTGGTGCATGCTGACCACGCGCCCTCGTCCCATCCTTATGCAGCACGTGCAGGCCGGTCCCCATCTCTGCATGCGGAGCGTGGTGAGCACACGCCTGCGCCAAACCATGGCGCGCCACCGTCACCTCCTCTGCAGGCTATGCTCCCCCGTCGCCCCACTCACCCGTGTTGTCGGCTACTATGGAAGATTCCTCCGGATCCTCTGTGGCACCGGCTGGTGGGGCTGATTCTGCACCAAGATCAAGCTCAAGTGATGATACTCAACCCTCTCCTCCACATGTACCTCCTCCACATGTTCGCACTCGCTTGCAGCAAGGTATACTTCAACCAAAACAGTTTACTGATGGTACTATTCGATTTGGGATGTTTTCCTCCACAGGTGAAACCATGCTCTCTGTCTGAAGCACTTTGTGATTCTAAATGGCGTCAAGCAATGGAGAAAGAGTATAATGCACTGATGAAAAATAAAACCTAGCATCTTGTTCCTCCATGCAGAAATAAAAATTTGATTGACTGTAAATGGGTATACCGTGTTAAGAGGAAGGCAGATGGTACTATTGATAGATACAAGGCATGTCTCATTGCAAAAGGATTCAAGCAAAGATATGGAATTGATTATGAGGATACTTTCAGCTCAGTTGTGAAAATTGCCACCATCAGGATTGTCTTGTCTATTACTGTTTCTCGTGGTTGGAGTCTTAGGCAACTAGATGTCAAGAACGCGTTTCTTTATGGTGTTATGGAGGAGGAAGTTTATATGAGGCAACCCCCTGGTTTTGAAGATCCACATGCACCAAATTATATTTGCAGGCTTGATAAGGCACTATATGGGTTGAAACAGGCGCCTAGAGCTTGGTATTCTAAACTAAGTTCTAAACTATGTGCTCTTGGCTTTGTACCATCAAAGGTTAACACTTCCTTATTTCTTTTCAACAAGTCAGGTATCAGTATATTTGTTCTGGTATATGTTGATGATATTATAGTGACAAGTTCCTCTGGTTATGCTATCTATGCGCTTCTTCAAGACTTGAACAAGAATTTTGCTATTAAGGATCTTGGTGATCTACACTTCTTTCTTGGCATTGAAGTTAAAAAGGTGCCTAATGGTCTGCTATTGACACAGGAAAAATATGCTACATAGTTACTTGATAAAGTGGGTATGAGAAATTGCAAGTCAACTCCAACACCACTGTCTACTTCTGAACCATTGTCTCTTACAAGTGGTACACCTCTTGGCTCTAATGACTGTACACAGTTTAGGAATATTGTTGGAGCACTTCAGTATTTGACCTTGACACGTCCTGATTTAGCATTCTCAGTTAACAAGGTTTGTCAGTATCTTCATGCTCCAACAACTGAACACTGGACAGCAGCAAAACGTATTCTTAGATATGTTAAGGATACAGTAAAACTTGGCATCACTTTTACAGCCTCTTCATCCACTTTTCTTAGTGCTTTCTCTGATGCTGATTGAGCAGGTGATGTTGATGACAGGCATTCCACATGTGGTTTTGCTATTTTTGTTGGACCAAATCTGGTCTCTTGGAGTGCCAAAAAACAGGCTACAGTTTCTCGGTCTAGTACTCAGGCTGAGTATAAAGCATTGGCTAATGCTACTGCTGAATTGATTTGGATTGAAGCTCTGCTTAAGGAAATTGGTGTTAGACTGAAGCAAAAAAACAAGTATTTGGTGTGATAATCTGGGTGCTACTTATCTGTCAGTAAATCTTGTGTTCCATACTCATACCAAGCACATTGAGATTGATTTTCACTTGTGAGAGAAAGAGGGAGTTGCCAATAATCAGTTAGCCATTCGTTTTGTCTCAAGTAATGATCAAGTTGCAGATGGCTTTACAAAGGAACTTTCAGTCAAGAAGCTTGATGAGTTTAAGCGTAATCTCAATATCTACAGGTTGAGATTAAGGGGGCTGTTAGATATTGTATTAGGGTTTTCCTATACACGAACGTCCCTTGTATTCTGTATTGTACTCTGTCTCCATATATTAACATGCAACCCGTACGAGGCCAAGTACGGTTCCCTCATAACGTTTGACACATCATAGCATGCCATCAATACTAACCTCACCTACCGAATTCTCTTGATTGAATCAATCATAGTTTATAAGGTTTACACAAATATGGTAAGGTTGATGTTCTCACACCTCCCTTAATCAAAACTTGCACAATTTTAGATTAATTTTAAATTTCTCTAAATTGGGTCTCTAATAATCTTGGTCCGGCACCAAGGAAGGTGACTGCGTCCCCTTCCGGTGCCTTCCATGTCTCTCCTCTCTTCCCCATGCAGACACATCGGGAGTGCCATGAACGCAATTGATGACGTGGATGCTATGGACTGGAGTTGGGTTGTGGACGTAGTCGTGATGTCGATGTCGAGGTAGCCGACAATGTAGTATATGTGGTCGAGGTAGTCATGGACGATGTAGTACTCTGATACGCGTACAGCACGCGTCCGTTGGGAACCCCAAGAGGAAGGTGTGATGCGTACAGCGGCAAGTTTTCCCTCAGTAAGAAACCAAGGTTTATCGAACCAGTAGGAGCCAAGAAGCACATTGAAGGTTGATGGCGGCGAAGTGTAGTGCGGCGCAACACCAGGGATTCCGGCGCCAACGTGGAACCTGCACAACACAACCAAAGTACTTTGCCCCAACGTAACAGTGAGGTTGTCAATCTCACCGGCTTGCTGTAACAAAGGATTAGATGTATAGTGTGGATGATGATGTTTGCATAAAACAGTAGAACAAGTATTGCAGTAGATTGTATTAGATGTAAAAGAATGGACCGGGGTCTACAGTTCACTAGAGGTGTCTCTCCCATAAGAATAAGCATGTTGGGTGAACAAATTACAGTTGGGCAATTGACAAATAAAGAGGGCATGACCATGCACATACATGATATGATGAGTATAGTGAGATTTGATTGGGCATTACGACAAAGTACATAGACCGCTATCCAGCATGCATCTATGCCTAAAAATTGCACCTTCAGGTTTTCATCCGAACCCCTTCCAGTATTAAGTTGCAAACAACAGACAATTGCATTAAGTATGGTGCGTAATGTAATCAATAACTACATCCTCAGACATAGCATCAATGTTTTATCCCTAGTGGCAACAGCACATCCACAACCTTAGAACTTTCCGTCACCGTCCCAGATTTAATGGAGGCATGAACCCACTATCGAGCATAAATACTCCCTCTTGGAGTTAAGAGTAAAAACTTGGCCAGAGCCTCTACTAATAACGGAGAGCATGCAAGATCATAAACAACACATAGGTAATAAATTGATAATCAACATAACATAGTATTCTCTATCCATCGGATCCCAACAAACACAACATGTAGCATTACAGATAGATGATCTTGATCATGTTAGGCAGCTCACAAGACCCGACAATGAAGCATAATTAGGAGAAGACGACCATCTAGCTACTGCTATGGACCCATAGTCCAGGGGTGAACTACTCACTCATCACTCCGGAGGCGACCATGGCGGTGAAGAGTCCTCCGGGAGACGATTTCCCTCTCCGGTAGGGTGCCGGAGGCGATCTCCTGAATCCCCCGAGATGGGATTGGCGGCGGCGGCGTCTCTGGAAGGTTTTCCGTATCGTGGCTCTCGGTACTGGGGGTTTCGCGACGAAGGCTTTAAGTAGGTGGAGGAGATAGGTCAGGGGGGCGCACGAGGGCCCCACACAATAGGCCGGCGCGCCAAGGGCCAGGCCGCGCCGCCCTGGTGTCTGGCCAGCTCGTGGCCCCACTTCGTGACTCCTTCGGTCTTCTGGAAGCTTCGTGTGAAAATAGGCCCATGGGCGTTGATTTCGTCCAATTCCGAGAATATTTCCTTACTAGGATTTCTGAAACCAAAAACAGCAGAAAACGACGAATCGGCTCTTCGGCATCTCGTTAATAGGTTAGTGCCGGAAAATGCATAAATATGACATAAAGTATGCATAAAACATGTAGGTATCATCAATAATGTGGCATGGAACATAAGAAATTATCGATACGTCGGAGACGTATCATACTCGTCGTAGTCGATGTAGCTGCAATTTTCGGAGGTACAAAAGAATATGTGTTTTTTACGGTGATGCAGTCGTGGAAGAGGCGCCTTGCAAATATCATAGGGTGCATTCCGGGGACGTCTTGCAGATGTGAGGACACGGTCGTAGGTGAGACTACCAATTTTGCTAAGACTCGAGGAAGCTCACGGCACAACGATTTGACAGAACTGTGTGAGTTGTGTAAGGGCTATCATAATAGTGATGTCGGTATGTCAATGCAGTTGCCCAACGTAGGACGCGGTCGATGATGTCTCCAGTGTCGCGTCATGTCTCAGAGGACGTGTATCCATCCTTGCGGCGATGTAGCAGTGACGTTGTGTTGACAAGGATGACGAAGAAGACCATCAACCTTCTCGCCCGGTGTTGAGGTTTGTGTCGGCGTCGCGGTCGTGGTGGCCAATGCCGATGCCATTACCGAGACAGTCGACGATACCGTCATTGAAGCAGTCATCGGTGCATTCATTGACATCATCGCAGACACTATCACCGACGTTGTCGCAGACGCGGCTGCTAATGTCGTCACCGTCGTCGCCCTTCAAATGGCAATTTCTTGCAAAGTCATGTCGGGGTAAGAAAAAATGTGCCACCTTCACCTCGGTGTCCATTGTTGAAGTGTCGGTGGTCAAGATCCTAAACTCCTCCTTCGTTTTCTTCACAGCGGCTCTCTCCTTCTCTTCTTACTTTGACAACAAGGCCTTCCACCTCACGTTACTCTTTCCGCCTTGTATAAAAAAGTCCATCGAGTCATTGGCGAGGCATTTGTCAAACAACACATGTTCCCTATCGGAGGATGCCGCTTCAGTCACGGCTAGCTTGGCTTTCTTGTTGATGATAAGGCGTCCCACCGAGGATGCCAGTGGCGCTTCCAAATGAATGACGGCGTCAGATGACTTGGCCAATTGAATGCGTATTTGCCTCCACTTCTCACACATTTTGAGATTGGTATAGCAATGGAAAAAAGTTAAATTGTTGCCCTTTATTTTTCTACCGGTACAAGGCTAATGTGTGGTCTAAATAAAGCAAGAAAACAAAACAAAAATGCATAGCCGATCAAGATGACACACACAATAAGGATGGCCAAGAGCTTACCATATTGCCCCGTGTTCATGCCACTTTTCCGTCTTTGTTCAATATGTTTGTATGGTATCAATGGAATAGGTTCACCGCTAGTTGTATGATACCCCACCGGATTGGCGTAGTCTTTTGGCTCCTCTTCATTTGCTTGCAAAGTAGTCCTTGTCGTCGATGACCTTGCGCTCATCAAACTATGTTTTGACCATCTTCTAATATGCGCCACCTTTTTGATTTGCTATGGTAATCTGCTCATCTTCTTCCAAGAATCACACAAACACATATCTTCCAATGTCTTTCATTTGGGGCCGCGTGTGCTGGCCACTTGCGGTTTCTTCTTACCGTTTGCTGGCTCTCCCCTTCTTCCTCTTCCTTATCATCTTTGTCATAGTCTTCCTCATCATCTTGTTGTTCCTCATCATCTCGCTCTTCCTCGTCTTCCGCCTCTTCTTTCCACACGGCCCAGGTGCATGTGCTCCCAGGCAGGCGTGGACCTAATCCCCGGGGGGGGGGACTTTTGTATTTCATGCTGGGCTGGGGGGGGGCAACAGCCCATTTCGCCCCCGAGAAGGTCCGCAGTGCTCCTAGGCATTCCGTCGCACGGTATACCGGCGCCATTCTCGAACTTATGCGGACCACGCCGTAGAGGCAGTGACAAAGAGCCTGTGTAGGGAGGTTGGGCCCGGCCTTTGGGACCTGTTGCCGCCACTCGTTGTGCGCCAGGGAAAATACGGCATTGGGGTTGAATCTAACATGCGGCTCGTTGTCGGTGTACTCTGGCGAGAACTTCGACGATGATGTCATGGTGGCGCCTTGGTTGAAGAAGGTCGACAAGGACGGCAGGCACTCCCCGACACGTATGTGCCACTTCCACGCCCCCTCCCCTCCGATGGCGCCCGAGGTCAACATGGCGACGTGCACCGCATTGACAGTCGCCTCCTCTTGATGCTGGCCTTCACGCGCTATTCTCTCCGTGTCGCCGCATCGAACCGGTGGCGCAACATGTCTCTGACCCTATCTTCTTGCGACCATGAATCCGGCTTCAACTTCGCCATCGGCGCCTTGTGGCTTTCTAAAGGGATCCGCCGCGCCCTCCGGGGCGACCGCCTTCGTCTTTGATGCCGGTTTAGGAGCTTTCTGGCGAGGTTTGGGTGGAAAAGCCTAGCAACGGGCGGGATAAATGAAAGATGGCGCGGGAGAATGAGAATTGTGAGACATATGGCTCAACCGTTGTGCCAATGAGGAGGAGATGTGTCTGACTCAACGCTTCTGCTCTGGCGACTCCGGGGGCGACTGGGAGCTCGCCCTCCCGGAGCGCCGCCGCCGCCGCGCTGCCCGCCGCCCTGGGGGTCGTCGGGTGATGCGTGCTTCCCCGGCGCGCAAGGGGAACCGTTTCTCCCCCCTCGCCACCGTCGTCGCCGAGGCCGAGGGCTCGGAGGTAGCGATCTCGGAGTTCTCGGAGGTCGAGTCCGGGGATCTTGAGGTTTTGGCGTCGTGGCCGCTGCCCCACTCGCCGGCGAACCGCGGGAGGTTCCGGCAAGATCTGGTGGTTGGCGCGACGCTGGGGCCCGCCCGTGGCTCCTCGCGGGAGAGGAGCCTCTCGCCGGCGCCGCCCCCGCCGCTGGAGTCTCCGTCTCACTTCCCGCCGCTGCCTGGTCAGGCACCCCGGGGAAGGGACTTCGCCGTTGCTGCTCTGAGGTCCTCCGGGGATGGCCAGATCCGCATCGGCGCGCTGGTGCTGGAGCTGCCGCAGGCCCCAGGGCGGCCGAAGGCGAGAGGGACGCCGCCGCCGCTAGGGTTTGCCTCAGCTTCCGCGGAGCTGACGCTGGGTGCTGCGGGGCCTGCTGGGCCGGCCCATTCCGTGGCTGGGGCCAACGCGGCCCAGTTGCGGCCTGTTCGGGGTGCGGCCGTTGGGTCCGGCCCGGTCCTGGGTGCGTCGGGACCTTTTCCACTGGGTGCCCCTGGGTCGGACCCGTTGGATGCGCGCCACGTCGCCCCTTCGGAGGATGACCGGTTGGGAGGCTCTAGGGTTCCCAGGTGGGACGGTTTTACCCCTCAGCCGCCGGTACTTAAGTGGATTTGGCTTCCTCCTCTTACCCTAGATCCGTCACTTGGTTTCCCCGCTTCCTCTTCGGACGTTCGTCGCAACCGCGCCGCCGCCAAGATCTTGTCCTCCCACCTCGATCCCGTCTCCGGCGCTCGTGTTCCTCTTCTCGTGGCCATGGAGAGGGATAGGAACTCGCATGGCAAGCGCCCCTTTGAGGAGTTCAACAAGGGCTACTCCCGCTCCCGCGATCAAGATCTACGCCAACGCCTGGACAGGGAGCAGGAAGAACATCGCCGTCAACAGCGTCTGCGCGACCGCGAGGCGGAGCGTGCGAGTTCCTCGTCCTGGCGTTCCGAGGGGGAACGGCCACGACAGGAGTCGCGTGCACCTCCTCCTCCGCCGCCGCCACCTCGTGGGCGCGACTCTGGACGTAACGCGGGCAGAAGGCAGCCGCGGCAGCCGCAAGGGACGCCTGGGGAGGCTCCTCTCTCGGGGCAGGCCTCCGGCCCGGGGGGGTCTGGGGTGCCCAACCAAGACGCGGCTCACATCACTTGTTACAATTGTGGCAAGCAAGGACACGTTCAGGCCGCCTGCGTCGATGAAGCGTTCTGTGTCAACTGCAAGAAGGTGGGCCATCTCTCCGCCATGTGCGCTGCGGTCTCTAAGGCGCTGGCCCCCTTCTGGGCCGGCTACAGTGGTGGTCGCCCAGGCTTTTGCTGCCTTGAAGTGCCAGATGAAGAGCTCCAGAAGCCTATCTCCAACTCAGCGACAGTGATCCTTGGGGGAGGGCAGCTTTCCGCGGAACAGGTGGAGGATGAGTTTAAGGACCTAGTGGATGAGAATTGGGACTGGCAGGTTCGCCAGCTTGGCCCTACGGACTTTGCTGTGGTGTTCCCGTCGAAGGAGAGCTTGCGTATCGCTATCCGTGGGGGCGGCCTTACCTTGCCTTGTACAAAGCTTAAGGCCATTGTCACGGTGCCGCTCGGCGATCCTCTCGCTGCTGAGTCCCTGGAGGAAGTATGGGTCAAGCTACTGGGCGTGCCTCCTCCATTCCGCCATGCCGACCGCCTCCTCCTCGCTACGCGTGAGGTGGGACGCCCTATCGGGGTGGACGTGGCCTCGCTGGCGCACCCAGATGCGCCGGTCCGCATGTCCTTCGGCTGCCGCAAAGGGGAGCTGCTGCCCGACCACATTACCCTCTTCGTCAACATGCAAGGTTATCGCATACAAGTCATTCGAGAAGACCAAGCAGTGCAAGACTCTCCGCCACATGACTTGCCAAAATTTCCCCCTGGAGATGGAACTGAAGACAAGGATGAGGACTTGGAGGAGACCGACGAGGAACGCTGGGACGGGCGCAGGGGTAAACACGTACACAAGGATACCCGCGGCTCGGCGTCTGCCCCAGGTGGGGGCGGGGGCCCCCGTAAGTCTGTGCCTTTGGGTTCCTCCCCTGCCTCGCCGTCGGCCTGCCTACCGCTCAACGCCTCGGATCCCAACCTCCAGATCCCAGCCTCGGCCCGCAGTCAGTACGGGTCCAACTTGACCCCCACAGGCAACATTTTCCCGCTGGTGGCACAAATCATCAAGTCTGCTCTCCCGCCAACCTCCGCAGTGGGTTCCCCTCCTGCCGGCGACCTCAGCATCGATTCCATCTGTGAGGAACTCTCTGAAGACCCTACCCCGGTTGGCCGCGTCTCGCCTACCCCTGGCAAAGCTTTGAACCTGTCCTTGGAGGAGCGTGAGGAGGTGGGGTGGTCCAGTCCGTCGCAGGGTGCCTCGGACCAGGAATACTTGCGCAACAGCGAACAGAGGAGCAAACTGAACCACGACCGCCCTTCACGGAAGCTCATGTTGGAGGCGGCTGCTGCTGAGATTTCCTCTCCTCCCCAGGTCTTGGCCCTCCACCAGGCCCCGGCCATCAACGACGCCAACCCTGCGGAGGGGCAGCTTCTCCTCCTGGACGCTCCCATTCCGGCTCTCGGGGCGCCGGTGGCTCGTGCCCCCCGTTCCAAGGCTTCCCCGGCGGAGGCGGTGCGCAAAAGTGCGCGTTCCAAAGGTGCTTCTGAGGGACCGGTCCTGGAGCGGGCCATTCGCGCCACGGCGGACAAGAACAACCTCACCAAGAGCGCCATCGACACGGCTACCCCCTCATCGTCAACCCCCGCCCCAGGTACTTTCCCCTCCCCAGCTGACTTTGTTGCTTTTCAAGATTCCTCGTTGGCCCATCTGCTCAAGGTGGCCAAGGATAGCTGTATTCTGTTCAAATCCACGGAAGGGTCACCGGCGCAAGCGGTGGCTCTTCTCCAGGCGCGTGAACGCGCGCAAGCGGAGCTCCTGGCTGCAAGGCGAAGACTTGAAGAAGAAGAGGCTAAGTCCAAGGGGGAGGCCGCGCAAGCCGAGCCGCAACCAGATGCTTTGTGCGGTGGTCCAGAGGCTGGCTCCAAGGGGGAGCCACCCTCGGACGCCGGCATGCCTTATCCTAAGGGTTCAGTGGGGGAACCTCTGTCGGGCTCGGGCAAAGCCAAGAAGTCTACTGTCTCTAAGCGTCGAGCTGCTCGCAGGCCAACGCCAGTGGGTCACAGACCTGTCACCCGCCAAGCACGGGCTTTGAGTAGAGTGTCCCAATGAGAGCGCTGTTCTGGAACATTCGAGGGTTCGGCCGTCCGGGGAGGCGAACCCTGCTTAAGGAATACCTCAGGTTGCATCGTATTGACTTAGTTCTCCTGCAAGAAACCATCAAACAGGACTTCACGGACGCCGAGCTTTCAAGCCTTGAGGTGGGCGAGAAATTCTTCTGGACTTGGCTTCCAGCTAACGGCCACTCGGGGGGCATGCTACTGGGAGTCAGGGACAGCCTGTTCGAAGTGGGAAGAATGGACAAGGGGCAATTCTTCCTTAGTTTTTCGGTCCTTCATCGGGTATCTAACAAGAAGCTGGAGGTGATTGGGATCTACGGGCCGGCTGACCACGCTCGTTCCAGGGGGTTCCTGGACGAGATTTCGGGCAAGATCGCTTCGTGCACCCTGCCCATCCTCATGGGAGGGGACTTCAATCTGATTAGAGCTGCTGAGGATAAAAGTAATGACAATCTCAACTGGCCACTGATTGACCTGTTCAATAACTCCATTGCGTCCTGGGCTCTGAGGGAGATCCCGCGCACGGGAGCTCGGTTTACTTGGTCTAACCATCAACTCAATCCGGTCCGTTCTGCTCTAGATCGCGTGTTTGTCTCTGCCTCGTTCGAAGCGATTTTTCCTTTGTGTTCCCTGAGTGCTGAGACCAGCCTGGGATCCGACCATACGCCGCTTGTCTTCGACACTGGAGAGGGTTTCCCAGTGCGCTCCAACAGATTTTTCTTCGAAACAAGCTGGTTCGAGCGCCAGGAGTTTATCCCCTTGTTCCAACAAGCCTGGGAGAGATTGTTGACCAAGGTGGGCGGCCGCGACATCATTGATTGGTGGAACTTCATGTCCTCTGGCCTCAGGCAGTTGCTTAGGGGTTGGAGTCAGAACCTTCGTAGGGACTCTAAGGCTGAGAAAGCCGCACTGCTGACCAGGATCGCCGAACTCGATGTGCTGGCCGACGCCACAGGCCTTGACGAGGACGCCTGGGCCTCGAGATACCACCTGGAGGAGCAGCTGCTGCATATCTATAGAATGGAGGAGGAACATTGGCGTCAGCGCGGCAGAGTGAGGTGGGCGTTGCAGGGGGATGCGAACACGGCCTACTTCCATGCGGTAGCCAATGGGAGAAGAAGGAAATGTAATATTGCTAGGCTGCGCGCTGACGGTGAGATCATTTCGGAACCTAAGCTGATCCAAAAACACGTTTACGAGTTCTATAGGGACCTCCTTGGTTCCTCAGCTCCAAGGGTTTGTGGACTGGCGCCTTCCTCCTGGGGTGAGGAAGCGTGTGTTTCAGAAAGGGAAAATAGGGAACTGGTGCGTACCTTCTCTGAATCGGAACTCGAAGTCATTGTCAAAGAGATGAAAACCGACACCGCTCCGGGCCCGGATGGCTTCCCTGTGGCTTTCTTCAAGCGCTTCTGGCATCAGACCAAACATGGCATCCTGCACATCCTCAATGACTTTGTGCTGGGGCGCATTGACATTTCCAGGCTGAACTTTGGCATTCTGTCGCTCATCCCGAAAGTTCCGGGGGCGGAACAAATCTCTCAGTACCGACCGGTGCCACGATCAATGTTATCTTCAAGATTATCTCCAAGGCGTATGCCTCCAAGCTTGATCCTATCGCCCACAGAATCATTTCCCCGAACCAAACTGCCTTCATTAAGGGAAGAAATATCCTCGATGGCCCTCTCGCTCTCTTGGAAATCATTCACGACATCCGGAAGAGGAAGCACAGCGGGGTGCTGCTCAAGCTAGACTTTGAAAAAGCGTACGACGAGGGTAAGCTCGGGACTTCCGGGGAAGTTCTCCGCTGCAAAGGCTTTGACGCAGGTTACATCCACAGGATTTTGCAGCTTGTCTCCGGGGGGCAAACTGCGATCTCCATTAACGGTGAGGTGGGTCCGTTTTTTAGGAATAGGAGAGGGGTTCGCCAGGGAGATCCCCTTTCCCCTTTACTCTTCAATTTTATCGGAGAAGCGCTCTCTGGAATTCTTTCTGCCGCGGCGTCGGCAGGCCACATTCACGGGTTAGTTTCTCACTTGCTGCCAGGAGGTGTCACCCACCTGCAATATGCCGACGACACGCTTATCCTCATCCAAGGTTCGGACGAGGATATTGCGAATCTTAAGTTTCTCCTGATGTGCTTCGAAGATATGTCCGGGCTCAAAATAAACTATCACAAAAGTGAAGTGTTCGTCATGGGACAGCGTACCAGCGAGAGGCACAGCATTGCCAACAAGCTGAACTGCAAACTCGGCAGCTTCCCGTTTATCTATTTAGGAATGCCAATCTCAGACAGGAAACTTACGCTTGAGCAATGGCTGTTCTTGGTTAGGAAGCTCGCTGGGAAGATTGAGCCCTGGGTGGGTAAGCTGCTGTCCTCTGGGGGGAGGCTCATCCTCTCCAACTCCTGTCTTGACAATCTGCCAATCTTTGCGATGGGATTGTTTCTTCTGCATAATGGGATCCATGCCAGGTTTGACTCGCATCGGTCCAAGTTCTTTTGGGAAGGAGCTGGCCCGAAGAGGAAATATCATCTGGTGAACTGGCCGGCGGTCTGCCGCCCCAAGGAGGTTGGGGGTCTAGGCCTGCTTAACACCAAGAAAATGAATCTTGCTCTTCTCCTTAAGTGGATCTGGAGGTTATATCAGGAAGTTGACACGATCTGGGCTCGAATCATCCGTGCCAAATACGTTGACGCCTCTGACTTGTTCTCGGGCTCAGGCCGCGGCGGTTCACCCTTCTGGAAAAGTCTGCATAAAATCAAACATCTCTTTAAAGTTGGTGCAAAACATGCGGTTGGGAATGGCATCCGCACCAATTTCTGGAAGGATTGGTGGATCGGGAGGGGCCCCATCATGGATACATTCCCTCTGCTCTTTGCCATCTGCGATAACCCTGACATCTCGGTTGCAGACGCCCTTCACCACGACGAGCTTCATATCCGCTTCCGGAGATCCCTGGACCAGGAAGGTTTGCGCCTTTGGGGGGAGCTGCAGGGGTTGCTAGCCTCGGTGTATCTTAGTACAGACCATGACCAAGTGACCTGGCACCTTGACCCTTCTGGTTCCTATACAGTCAAATCCATGTACGCCCAGCTATCCCGGGGCACGACGGTTGCCCATGCTAAAGACATGTGGGAAGCCAAGCTCCCTCTCAAGATTAAGATCTTCTCGTGGCAGCTGGCGCTCGATAAGCTGCCGACGGGCCAACAGATCCTGACCAGACATGGCCCGTCCAATGGCCTCTCGTGCGCTCGTGGTGCGCCGGAAGACACGAGTCACATTTTCTTTGCTTGCTCTCTGGCTTCGTTCTCCTGGTCGGCCTTGCGTCAGTTGCTTGGGTGCAATTGGTGCCCGGCCAATTTTGCTCAGTTTCATGCTATCCTCTCGGGTTTTTCGGGTTATCCTAGGAGGTTGCTGTGGGTGTTGTTCTTAGCTCAGTCTTGGGCTTTATGGAATGTGCGCAACAAGCTTGCGATTGAAAAGAAACTTATCTCTAACCCAGCTGACATTCTTTACAAAACTATCATTTTTTTTGCAGCTGTGGAGCCTAAAGGCCAAGGCAAGAGAAAAGGAGGGGCTAAGCTGGATGGCACGCGAGCTAAGGGAGCTGTACGTGCAGCTCAAGCCGCCGGTGGTTTGAAGAACTAGGCCGTGGCTCGGGAAGGGTCCGGGAGTGCGAGAATCTACCCAGGCGTGCTTGTCTCCAGGCTATCTTTGCTGGATCTAGTGGCTTGTTAGCTCTATCTTTATCTGTTTTCCTGAACTTCATGGTGGCCAAGCTGTAAAGCCCAGCAGTGTGTAATCATAACCTTGTTACCGTGTGGCTTTATTAAGTTAAAGTCGGGCAGTGTTGCCTGGTATCTAAAAAAACCGTTGTGCCAATGATAGGGAGGGATCGCCACGATGCCCATGTTGCGCTGTGGCGCACCAGCAAGGAGCCCTGTGTACTGGGTCACGCCATATCGAAAAGGGATTATCTGTCTGCCGCGCTCAAAGGCGTTTCGTGGATCGTTCGCGGGATATGACTAGAGATGCTCTAACGATCTACCGAAGAGAGCATGGTAGGCTTGGCGGGAAGCTCCTGCACCGCAGCCATGTTGTCACGCGGCATTTTCTTTGCTAGGCGCGCGCTCGGCTACGGCTTTGCTCCGGAGAGGGCCACCGCCATGCATGGTCCTGAGAGGAGAGCAGTGGCGCTTGCAGCGGCTCTTGGCAACCGCGTTGATGAACTGCGCTTTAAGGTCCATGAGTCCAGCACGTCCGCGTACATCTTGGGCGACGTGGTCGAGCCATGCGGCCTGCCCGGCTGGCGAGCGAGGTGGGCTCGAGATCACCGGAGTAGCCACGCCGAGAGCGACATGCAAACATGTGAACGTAGCGGAGAGCGTACTGGCGGCGTCGTCCATGACGTTCGAGGAGACGGGCAGAGCCAAATTCTGGGGCATCCCTAGACCCGCGAGAGGCGAGACGTGTTCCACAGAAAGCGTCGGCATCAGCGAGACGTGTTCCATGGAAAGCGTCGGCGAGACATGCTCCATGGCGGTGAGCGTCGGCGAGACGTGTTCCATGGAAAGCGTCGGCGAGACATGCTCCATGGCGGTGAGCGTCGGCGAGACGTGTTCCAGGGAAAGCGGCGTCAGCATCAACGCGACATGTTCCATGGAAAGCGTCAGCGAGACATGGTCCACGGCCGTGAGAGGCATGCGGCGTCATGAGGACGAACCATGCCAGGAGAGGGCGGAACAGAGACGAGGTGCCCATCCAGACACATCAACACTGGCTTTTGAGCTCTGCACAAAGGAACGCCCCGTGCTGGACGGCCGCGGTCAGCGTGCCCTGCACACCTCCTCGGCGAGCACAAACTGCCCAGCCAGCAGCGCCACAGCATCGTAAGAATGAGCAAGGGGCCACCATGGCCGGATGGGCACGAGCATGTCTCCCACCTTGAGTCCTTGACCCTACATCTCCTAGTTTCCTTGCAGAGGACAAGCGCGATATTTCCTGGCACCATTCAACTTGAGATTATGCTCATCACAGCAACGGTGCTTTCCTTAAGCACAATATGCGCAACAAAAACATTAGAATTGCCTGAAAGCTTTCAAACAGAATATCATTGACTACAGCACCACCGTAGTGCTAACCTCTGTACAAGAAACCACTCATGGCCGCACACTACCTACCCAAAATACCAATGCAGCTAGCTGCACTGTCAATGCAACCTAAATGGCAAGACCAATTGCTTACAAGTGGGCATGCAAATTCTGCTAGACTAATCCACTCTACTAAGACCTGATTTTCTGCATAGACTACAAGAAGATGTTGCGGGACTGCGAGAGCACATCAGCCTTTCACTTGCTGGTGTCTTCGAGAAAAGATGCAGGAATTTCTTCCGGTGCAGTAACTGTAGCCACGCACCCGAACTGCACAATAATCGAACAAACAAACTTGATCAATGCATGTAACAGCCAAAAAGAAATACAATGGGCAGAACAGATCTTACCTTGCGGTCACCATACTTGCTTTTGCTGGCTTTCAGGGTTGGATACTTTCTGCCCAACTGCAAATCATGTATCCTCAAGATGCAACTCTTGAGATCAGATACCTTGTAGCCCGTGCTCTCTTGCAGCGTCAGGTTCTAGCACAAGCGAAATGGAAGAAAATTAGGAAGTAGGGCATAACTGAACATTCAGCAAAAAATCAACGTCTCTTACCCAAGGACGAGTCTTTGGGCTGATTGTTAGCCTGGCTACAAACAGGCAGGCAGCAGCGATAACTGATGGCAGGAACTTTATGCAGTCGTAGTCTATCAAGCTCAGTTCAGCGAGATAGCTGCACGTAAGCTCCAATCTTTTTGCACTTGCAGACTGAAGTTTGAAGGGGAAAACATATTATAAAAATAACATTAAGAGAAGCAATTGTTCAGGGTTCTAAAAAATGTGCTTACGTTGGCTCCACGACAAGAAGTTAAGAATTTCCTACAGCAGAAATGTATCAAAACATTAGGCTTTGGATTGTTCAGCCCATTATGGCAGTAATCATGGTACAGTACTATTTTGTAAGTGATTTAATCATGTAAATAACTTGATACGCCGATGATAGGTATCTGTAAAGTTATTCTAAATACCCAGAAAAAAAGATGAAGGGTGTACCATAGAAAAGTTCTTATGGTGGGGCCCCCCACCTGAAAGTTGAGAAATTTCAGTATGTCAGCCTCCATCTTCACCACCTGCAGTGCATAGCAAATACAAATTATAAAAGAGTGCCTCACCATTCAAATCACAGTCCTAGAAAAACATAAGGAAATTGCAAGTTTAACAAAAGGCTACCTGTTGTTTGGTGTATGTGCCATCAGTAATCTCACTGAACTCGTTCACCTTAGGAAGATAAATTTCTTCATACTTCCTGCAACATCCCATCATGCAAGCTGAACGATCATGCTAAGAGATAACAAAGAGGCACAGAAAAAGAGACAAGCGAACGTACGCAGCAACAAGCAAAGAAGCAACGCCCAGCAACTGGAGCTTGTTCCGGCTGACGACACTCACTGTGAGGAAGCGGTCAATATACGAAACCGCGAGGTAGAGTGTGTCAGCCAGAAGCTTGAACTCGTCAGCCACATCCACCAGCCAATCCACCAGGATCCCCCTCATGTTAGCGCTGATGTCGTTCTGTATTGTCCCAATATAGTCATCCCTCGGCCTCCTCAATTGTTCTGCCTGCAAGCAATGTCACAAAATGCACCAAAGTCAGACAAGATGTCCCTTATCTTCGTCACTGTAACACTGATATATAACACATTTGATTCGCGGCAAAGCTAGTAAACTTCAGACAGTCAAGATGTTATTCACAATTTAGTTCCAAGGAGTTGTTTTTTCTGCTAGTACAGATGGGAAACACCTGGAAATGTACCCCTCTACCAAATTGCCCCAATATAGTCACCCCTGGGCCTACTAAATTGTTCGTGCTGCAATGTCATACAATTCAACAACTTCACACCAAATGTCCTACATTTTCGTCACCATGACACCGGAATGTGCACATTTCGTTCCTGGCAATGCTAGCCACTTCGGGCAATCAAGATAGCATGCATAATTTAGTTCCAAGGAGTTGTTTTTTTTCTGCTAGTACAGGTAGAAAACACATGGAAATATCCCAGACTCGCAGCCAAAACACCTAGAAACCACCCCACTCAATGAAACAGCCCACACATTACAGAGTACATGCCTACGCCATGATAAATCCCCAAATGTGTGATGGCATTTATCATCCAACAGGACTAGTAGATCCCACAAGAAAACCACCAAATACGCCCCCTAACTAGCCCCCCTCTAAAATGACTCGGCATGCTCGACCGAGAAATGGAATCGAGAAACCCTCACCTCGAGGGACCGCAGGTACTGGTCGATGTCCCCGACGTACGGGGCGACGGACGCCTGCGCCGCCCCGGCGTCAGGCTGCTTCGAGGGCGCCGGGCGGGGGGCAATGGCCGCCGCCTCCCGCTTCCGCGCCTCCTCCTCCACCGCCTTGGCCGCGGCCTCCCTCGCCGCCGCGCGCGTCGTCCGCTTGGACGCCTGAATCGGCGCCGGCGCCGCCGACGCCGAGGCGTTGTTCGCGGTGGTGGGGACCTCGGCCAGGGGATTGCGGCCCGTGCGCGGCCGCTTGGGTGGCGGCGCCGCGCTGGCGCTGTTCTCCTTGTTCCCCATCGCCTCCTCCGGGTCCGTCGCCTGCTGCTTCCGCCGGCGGCCGCGTGGCTCCATCGCTTTGGTGTCGAGATTTCGGTTTGGGAGGGTTTGCACTTTGCGGCCTGGAGATTTTGAAGCGGTCGGTGACGCGGTTCGGAGTTTCAAACAGGCGTCGAGCGGGAATTCAAATTCGTCGTACTAGCGTTCGACGTTACGACTTGCTGCCTGCCTGTGCCTGGTAAATGCCATTTAAGCTCGCCGTCTTTTGTTCTGGAAAAACCGACTACGACGACCGACGCGACGGCGCGTGACATCTGGCCATCGCTGCCAGTGGGAGTCAAAAAGAAAACTTGAAGGAGTAGGAAAAAAGTTGTAGTGGAAAAGAATATACTCTTCCTCATTTGGCAAAAAAAAAACAATATACTCTTCCTCAGTACCTTTTGCAAAAAAAAATGCATCGCAGTGGAAAAAAATATACTCTTCCTATGAAAAAAGTGCATTGTAGTGAAAAAAATACTTCCGCTATCCTCAAATAAGTGGACATCTAGCTCCAAACTTTATCCACAAAAGAGTGTACTATTATCTTTCTAATGTACTTTAATTTTTTCTCTCTCATCGTACAGAAATCAAACTAAATAATATTGAGCACATGTTCTCGTTTTTTTACAAGCACTTAGCTCATTGGAGGTGAAATAATTAAAGGGGAGAGATGATCTTCCCAATGCATTTTTCACTTCACTTCATAATTTATGTTGAAAATCTCGCATGTACACTTATTTGTGGATGGAGGGAGTATACTCTTCCCGTTGTAAAGTCAGATTACCTTCGCAAAAAATGCATCGTAGTGGAGAAGAATATACTCTTCAAGTCGTAAAATCAGATTACCTTTGCAAAAAAAAAAATGCATTGCAGTGAAGAAGAATATACTCTTCATGTGGTAAAATCAGATTACCTTTGCAAAAAAATGCTAGAGGAATCTTTTCGATGCAGCACGATATCTTCCTTTACCTACGAGCAAGACAACTATGTTGGCATCTGAACCTAAGGGCATGGCCAACAGGTAACCTCAACTCGCTGCCCCGCAGGGCCAACTAGGCTCGAATGACGTATTGTCAGTAAACTGGTCGCTTGAAGGTGGTAGGTATAGAACTTGATACAAAGAAGCAAAAGAATTTCGAATATAAATATGGTAGAAGTGAAGGTGTAAATTCTCAATTGCACAACTTGTTAGACATACGATGTTAGGTGATTAGTTAGGTCATGTCCTACATGGACAGTAGGTCGAGTCCGGCAGAGACTCGATTCCTTTGTAAACTCCTGCACCGCGACATGCTTTATATATTTCAAGATTAGGAGCTCGGTCTCATCCGAGTAAACTCAACTCATCGTTTTTACACGGTATCGAGAGCCAAGCTCTTCGGTACGTCGCCACTGCTAGGCCTCACCCTTGGTGCGCACCCACCCACCCCACCCTCAGATCATCATCGCCATGGCTTCATCGAGCTCCAGCCCCATCAATCTCGGCGCTCCTCCCTCTGCCAAATTGATGGGATCCAACTACCCAATGCGGGGGCACAAATTCTGGCTGCCATACGTGGCACCCAACTCGTCGACCTCCTGGATGGATCCGGCGTTGCCCCAGCGACAATGTTGGTTCAACCAGCCGCAGAAAAAGATAATGAACCCACGCTCATTCCCAACCCCGACTACGCGACTTGGCTCGCTCGAGATCAAATAGTGATCTCCTACATCCTCAACGCATTATCACCTGAGATCATGACGCATGTTCTCCGCTTTGAGCACACCACTCCCGCTTGGAAAGAGATCGAATCCATGTTCGCCTCAGTAAGTTAGTCCAAGATTACCAAATCAGGTTGCCATTGAGAACACGAAGAAGCTAGACATGACCACCTCGGAGTTTCTCGCCAAGATGCAATGCATTGCTGAAGAGCTTGCGGCTGCCGGATGTTCTGTTCCTGAAGATGAGCAAGTATCCTATATTCTCTTGGGGGCTCGCTATAATTCCTTGGTTGCTACCCTTGGCGTGTCCAAGCCGATCTCTCTCAGCGACTTGTACGCCCATATCCATCCCTATGATGAGTGCCAGCTAATGCTTCAAGGACAACCTGAATTTGGTTTCGAGACCTCGGCTAATCTTGTGTCTCGTCAGCAGCGTCATGTAGCTTCAACTGTGGGAGGGGCGCGCCCCGTGGAGATTGTCGTGATGATCGCTGCCTTTTGACCACCGCGATGACAGACGCGATGAGCGGCCCTATACTCAAGGCAGAGGAGGCAATCGTTCTCAAGGAGGTCGTCGTGGTCGTGGCCTACGTCGCAATACCCCATGGGTGCACGTGACGTGCCAAATATGAAACAAAGAAGGTCACCCCGCCACTGATTGTTGGCGCCATATTGATGAAGATTACGACACCTACGAAGAAAAGGAAGTCAATGCAGCCTCCTATGGCGCCATATTGATGAAGATTACAACACGTACGAAGAAAAGGAAGTCAATGCAGCCTCCCTATGGTGTTGATACCAACTGGTACGGGGAGGTGCTACACACCATATTACTAGTGAATTCAATAACCTCTTTGTGCGTGACAACTACAAGGGCTACGACAAGGTCAACATCGCCAATGGGAAAGGTATGGATATTACTCATGTTGGTCAGTCAATAATTCATCACCCTGTTCGGAATTCCCATCTTCGTGATATTATTTATGTCCCTAATGCTTCCAAAAATCTACTCTCTAGTCATCGGTTTACATATGATAATATGGTGTTCACCGAATATCATCCCTTCTATTTTTTGATTAAGGATCGGGTCACAAGGAGAATCCTTCATAGGGGGATGCGTTGGCGGGCTATATCCTCTCATATCATCCTTGATATCGTCCTCCTATTTTCAAAAGCATGCCTTTGTCGCTGCCAAGCCCTCTCAAGAAAAGTGGCATATATAGTCATCTTGTCATCCATTGTCTACCATTGTTAGTCAAATTATTAGAAAAAATAAACTTCTCTACATTAGGTATTCTACCATAGATCTAATTTCTGATTCATGTCAGCGAGCTAATAATCATCAGCTTCCATATCCCGTTGATGGCTCCAAGTGCTGGAGATCAATTGTAGTACTTTTCAATAAAAAAAAGGTTGTCAAATCTACAGGATCTGAAGGTATTGGTTAGCGAATTTGACAAGCAAACAATAATAATAAAGCAGTAGTTTTGGTGTTTTGTGTGTATAGTTTGCAAGAAAGTAAAATACAGAAATTAAAATGTAAAAAGTAAATTACAGTATGTAAATGCTCTCAATGAGAGAAAGTCCAATCCTCTATGCAGCAAAAGTACAAGCTCAAGTGTGTGCGTGATTATATGAGACAAATGTTCCCGAGGGCAGCATGGATTTACTAGCATCAGAGTTCTACACAACATGGTAAATATTTTGTCAAGTTTCATTCAATTAGGGGCGGAGCCTAAATTAAGTGCATCCATAGATATGAGCAAGTGCATACCTTATGATGGGTCCTAGAGCCATTTTCATGAGCAAGTATAAGAATCATTAAGACATAAATTTCCCACCATATCAATAAGATCATTGGTCTCCGACATAAATCCCTCTAATGCAACTCATAGTATTGGAAAACAGTTTCTGTCGGTCCATCCCTTCCAACACACATTCTTTACATTGAAGTGAAGCCCTATGAGCCCATATAGGTGAAGTAATATGCACTTAACGTTCGCATAAAACCATCATAGAACAACATAAAAGATAGAAAACTTGACCAAATACTCATTGCACATCATATAAAATTATAGCTAGATCATCATATGCCCTTATGAACGTGGGAAACTATTCACAAGTGCCAAACATGATATGGACAAGAGGCACAATGATTACAACAAAATCTGAATATATAATCTCTCCACCAAATAAAGATAAAGTACCAATCACAAACATGCAACTAGCCTCAAAACGATATCCGGGGTTCAATTCAACACAAACTATGAGGGGGATGAAGTTGATATCGTAGATGGAGATGGTGGTGATGATGGTGCTAATGGATATGTTGATGAAGATGCCTCCCCCAAGCCAAGGAGGAGTGGTGATGTCGATGGCGTCGATTTCCCCTTCACCGGATATGTACCTGTGCTGCAGGATCTACCCTCTCCCGGCGTAGGAGAGGACCTTCTCCGCCGCCGCCGTCTCAATAAATATTGGGAAAAATATGGCTTAGGTTTTTGGGTGAAACGGAAGCTTTGGTATAAAAGGGGGGACGAGAATATGCACGAGAGAAAACGAGCCAGGGTGGCGTGCCCTACATGTCTGGGCGCGCCACCTGGTGCCGTTTGGCCCTCGTGGTCTCCCTCACGTCCTTCTTTCGCTCACAGTCCTTCTCCGGGTGAAAAACTAATCTTTCCCTCAATTTTTAGGTATCCAGAAGGTCCCTGATACAATAAAAAAACGAAAAAGTAGGTTTTCTGCCTCCGAGAAATTAAATACCATGGAAGGGGACTTTGTAGGAAAGTCCCGGAAATCAACTAAAAATGCATAAATAATGGTGTATGATGACATATATCAATGAAAACTAAACATATATGTAGCAATAATAATGATGAAAATACACGTATCACATATCAGTTAGTTTTTTCTTATGTATGGGGTCATGCTACCACCTCTCTTGGTCGCAATGCCTATTATGTAAGTTTTATTGATGTTTATAGCAAATTTACATGGATTTACCTTCCGAAGAAAAAGTATTATGTGTTGAATGCTTTTATAAACTTTCAAAAACTAGTTGAGCGCAAATTTGACCCGAAAATCCTCACTGTTTAGTCATATTGGGAAGGCGAGTATGTCAACTCAACGGTTTTTTTTCCAAACACAAGACATTTCTCACCATGTCTCCTGTCCTCATGCACATCAACAAAATAGTTCCGCCGAGCGTAAGCATTTCCACATAGTCGAAGTAGGACTAGTTCTTCTTGCCAATGCTCATATGCCTCTTCAATTTTCGGGCGAGGCTTTTCTAACCGCCACCTATCTTATTAACATGCTCCCTAATCGCCTTTTACACACCAAACCAGATTACTCTTATTTGCTTGTTTTTGGCTGCGCGTGTTGGTCTAATCTTCGCCCATATAAATAAACGCAAGTTAGCCTTTCATTCTACCTAGTGTGTTTTTCTAGGCTATAGTCCTTGTCATAAGGGGGTCAAGTACGTGCCTTGATGTGCCTTCCGGGCATGTCTATATTTCAGTGATGTCGTGTTTGACGAGGCCATGTTTCCCTTCAAATCACTTCATCTCAACGTCGGCACTATCCTTTTGCTTTCACCTACGTTGCTTAATTCGGAACAAAGGTGAATTTGTTGATGATTTACACATGTCTAGTGTCCCTACTGATCATGCCTCTAGTCCTGCTTGTATTGTTCCACAGGGTTCCTCGCGAAGAATCATGCAAATTTGTGAAGATACTACTCAAAACAGCGGACAAAATACTACAAATTCCTTTCTAGAAAATGACAACAACGCTGGACACGAAGTTGATTGTCCGACGCAATCCTCATCAGGATCGAGCACTAGATCCGCCTCTTCCCGCCCATCGCGGTCCTCAGCTAGCACTCCTGCCACTGACACTACGGTGGCACAGCAGCGCACAACACACGAACTCCGAGCACCGCACGCACATAGTTGCCTTCTGTCGGGACCACGGAGGATTTTATACACCGATACTATCCACTACACATGCAGATGGCCACACTGCAGCCCACAAGATCCTCTGCGATATCTCCGTCTGATTCCATAGAATCGGATGATACGGAATATTGTGCACATGTCAGCGACATTGTGACGGGATCAGTTGTGGTGCCTCCTTCTGTGGTCCCTCATGTGCAAGATTCTGCCAGAGCAATCACATGTGCATCCTAAGGTATTGTTAAACCCACAGAGTACACAGATGACATTGTTCGCTGGTGATTGTCAGCTTCAAGAGAGGAACCTACTAATCTCATTGATGCACTTGCTAAAACAAATTGGAGAGAGGCTATGGATGCAGAATATGGCGCTCATATGAAGAATAAAAGCTAGAGATTGGTTCCACCACGACATGGTACTAATGTCGTCGATTGTCGTTCGATTTATAAGGTAAAAAGGAAGTCAGGCGACTCTATTGATATGGACAAATCTCGGTTAGTAGTCAAAGGTTATAAGCAACGTTATGGTATTGACTATGAGGATACCTTCAGTCCAGTGGTAAAGATTGCCACTATTCGACTTGTTTTGTCAGTTGTTATTTCCAGGGATGGAGTTTGTGACAGTTAGATGTTAAGAACGCATTTTCTACATGGTGTTCTCGAAGAGGAGATCTACATGAAACAACCACTAGGATATGAAGACAATAACATGCCAAATTATATTTCCAGACTTGACAAAGGATTGTATGGACTGAAAGAAGCACCTCGAGCGTGGTATTCTCGACTGAGCTCTAAGTATTTTTCTCTTCGTTTTGTTGCTTTCAAGTCCGATACTTCCTTGTTTATCTATCACAAGTCATCTATGACCATCTTTATTCTTATCTTTGTTGATGATATAATGGTGGTCGGCTCTTCTCAGGGTGCAACTTTTGAAGGAATTGAGTAAGGAGTTTGCACTGAAAGATCTTGGTGATCTTCACTATATTCTGGGTATGAAAGTTCAGAAGATTAATGATGGATCGATGGTAGTAAGCCAAACAAAGTATGCTCAAGATTAATGATGGATCGATGGTAGTAAGCCAAACAAAGTATGCTCAAGATTAATGATGGATCGATGGTAGTAAGCCAAACAAAGTATGCTCAATATGTATTTACACGAGGTGGTATGTCATACTGTAAAGGCTCTCCTACACCCCTACTATCCTCTGAAAAGATCACAACACATGAAGGCGAGTTGCTAGGTCCTAAGAATAGTACCAAGTACATAAGCATGGTAGGAGCCTTGCAGTATCATATTCTTACAAGACCTGGTATTGCTTATGCAATTAATAAAGTATATCAGTATTTTCATACTCTCACAACTTTGCACTGGACAACTGCCAAGCGCATTACAAGGTATGTTAAGCATACCATCGGTGTAGGGATCACGTTCATGAAGTCTACATCTACATTGATAAGTGCCTTTTCAGATGTCGACTGGTAGGTTGTGTATATGATCGTCGACCCACTGGAGGGTTTGCAGTCTTCTTTGGTCTTAATCTCATTTCCTGGAGTGCAGAGAAGCAATCAACAATTTCTAGATCCATCAAGTAGAGTATAAATCTATAGCAAATGCCACATCAGAGATCATTTGGGTACAATCAGTGCTTGAGGAACTTGGGATAAAGTTGTCCGAGACGCCTTATTTGTGGTGTGATAATCTGGGAGCGACGTATGTGTCAGCAAATCCTGTCTTCCATGCAAGAGCAAAGCACATCAAAATAGACTGCTTTGTCAGAGAACGAGTGATGAAGAAACAACTAGAAAGTCAGATTGTTCCTTCCAAGGATCAAATTGCTGATGGGTTTACAAAAAACCCCTCTTGTTTATAGTTTGAAGAGTTCAAGCATAACCTCAACTTAGTTAAGTTGTGATTAAGGGAGGGTGTTTGACATACGGTATTAGGTGATTAGTTAGGTCGTGTCCTCCATGAATAGTAGGTCGAGTCCGACAGAGACTCGATTCCTTTGCAAACTACTGCACCGTGATGTGCTATATATATGTCAAGATTAGGAGCTCGGCCTCATCCGAGTAGACCCAACTAATCGTTTTTACATAGCTAGTTAATCTCAGAAAGTCAAAGAGCAATCGAGGAGGGACGAACCAAGGAAGAAATGAGCAATCGACTTAGTTGCAACTGCACCAGAATCTAGCTTAACCGGCGCACCATATATACCATTTAGTTTTGCTTTGAGATCCCTACGCACTTAAGTTAGGTAGCTGAAGATATAAATTTTCGAAATTATGACATAGACCAAAAAAATTTGTAATTTTTGTGGATGTCACAAATGGTAATATTTATGTTTCAAACTCGGCACATCTATACCAGCAACCATTATGTAGGTGTGTGATTTTATTCATATTTTTCTGAAACATGGAAATACACTTTAGCACCCTAAAAGAAACTGCATAATTACATGTAGTCTGTCCTCATCTCCTCCCGTTGACTTCCAAGTTGGATCAGCATAAGCCCACTTTGTATATTCCCCCTAGCAACTACTCTACAAGAGGAGGTGCCGGTCAAACATTAAAATTGACGTTTTCCTACATGCACAGCGTCCAGCAACCGGTCAGGGCATTTTTGCTTACATGATTTTGTCAATACACAAAAAACTAGAGATATTGAATAATAAATATACTCCGTACTAATACAGACGGAACAATCATGTAATTAGCAGACAAGACAGGTGTGGCCTGACAAGACATCGACATGAAAGTTTTTGACTCCTAATATTCTTCCACAATGAACTTAACTTGATGCATAGTTTATTCATTGAAAAAATACCATTTGCTGAAAAACAGCATAGAGAACCAAAACTATGGTTCGGTCTAGTTGGGTTGAGATTACAATAATTCACCTAACCATCTAACAAATGGTATCAAGGAACCCTTCAGCAAGTACCAGCTAAGCGAGGAGTTCTCTTGCATTTAGCCCCACCAATTAGAATTAGAGGTTTTTCCACGGAGATAAATTCTGAAGCATCGGGAGAAACTAGGTGAGTTTCTGTGTCACGACACTTGAACATAAGCATAACCATGGAATTTCAGGCCGTGCCCACAAGTACATATAACAAAATTCATAGATTGAGAGGTTTGCTTGCATGGATTTATTAATACAACAACGAGGGAAACAAATTACATATACTAATACCGAGAAGATAAGATAGGTGTGGCATGGAAAGCTATATCGACATTAGAGTTTTTAACAGACATATCACTTCTTTGATAGAGTACAAAAGGTAAAGTTTGGTCTATGTAACTTCACATTGTGTGTGTTTGCATGTTAACAAGGAAATATGTTGTTACAAAACCAAAATAGATGACGGATGATATATCTACCATATACTCATAAGATCATGCCAATGGTGAAGGTGGCATGCTAGGGGTTGAGGCTGTTGCAGATCGAACACCACAAGACAATGAAGGCTCTCTCGAATTGGTTGATCTGACACTCAAAGACGTGGCGCACCGGATATATGAAGACATAATTCAGTGATACTTTGAAGCCAACTGAGCCATTACCAATTCCCTAGGTTACTACTTGTTGCACTTGATATGATACCTAATTTGGATTTATTCCAAGCACTAATGGAGCTTACCTTGGCCTTCATGGAGGAATGGCTACTATTGATGTTGAATGGGAAGAATGGTTTTTGATTCGTGCCACAAATACTTGTTGTTATGTGATAGTTAGGAACTTGCAATCCTAGTTACTATTTTGAGAACCTGTCATTTGTGTTTGCTATCCTAGGAACTTGCTATATTGCAGTATTGCGTATGAGACTCTAATTTATGATGAGAATTATGCATGAGGCTTCTTAGTATGCTGTTGTCATTTGTGACTGAGATTATGCATGCCACTTGTATCTTTTTCATATTCGCAACATGTTATTTGCTTACTATCAAGATTACCGCGATGTTGTGGTTGTGGAGTTCATTTTTCAGGCCATTTTCCATGTTTCTTTTGGAACTTCTATGATAGCATGATCATTTTACATAATATTTAATTTCCCTTCGTATTGTTAATAAGTGATATACAAGTATTCAAATATATTCCATGTTGTATGGAGAACATTACTTTTAAACATGTAATGGTTGTAATGATTGTACTCTCGTACACATGCAATTCAACAAATTTACCGTTGAAACAGAAACATTGACGTCGCTCTTCCCCTTCGGCGGCGTTGTTCCTCGGAGCTCCGCCGTCTTGCGCTCGTTGTCTTCGTGCTCGGTGGTCTTCGGATTCGTCAAGCTCGGTAAGTCCTCGTCGGATCTGGGTAGTTGGCAGATCCGAAGGTTGAAGAATAATGTGGACATGGTGGTAAACTTCGCGACGGATTCGATGGCGCTGGGTGTAGGTTCTCTGGGACCGGTGACTGGTGACTTCCCGGCTGTGGAGGGGCTGCTCCGTCAATCCAAGGCGTTAAGTGGAGCAGTGGCAGCGGTGCACCGCCGGCTCGTCCTCGTCGTCGGCAATGTCGGGGTCCAGATGGATCTGGTTGTAATTTTTCATTTTGTTCTGGACCTTTCTGTAAGTTCGAAGTTCTAATATCATCTTACTTCCCCGCAAAAAGAAAAAAGAAACAGAAACATTGACATCCGACCTCAATGTAAGTATCATGTGATGTTGGCATTGGAGCCAAAACAATACAAGCCTTTGATTGTTGAGATCAAAGCAACATCCTGGAGGCTTTTACATACAGATGAACTAACAAGCATCACGGGGAAACCAGGGAGTTTTGATAGCATGACACTTTTGATCAGAAGCAGACTAGACCTTGCACACAAGTAGACATACAAAAATGCATGAATTGAGAGGTTCCCTTGCATGACTCTATTATTAATACAACAAGGAAAATCAAAGACATAAATATAGTGTAATAAGGCTACAACAATCATGTAGGTGACCGAAAAGACAAGACAGGCAAGGTAACGACATTAGAGTGTTGGGCAGGCAATATCACTTCTTGAACAATCAAATCAAATTGAGGAGTGTCACACGTCTGACGATTTTGTCGAGGGCATCGACGTCGTTGGGGATGTAAACCGGCGTCGGGACAGTCACGGGGGTCGGGACAGTCCCGAACAAGCACTTGGGGTGCAATTTGATGTTGCAGGGAAGGCACTGGTAGCGCCCATAGCAGCTGGTGCGGCAGAGCGTGCACTCGACGGGCGCGCCCACGGCGAGCACGAAGGTGTGCGCCATGTGCATGGGCGACGCGGCCGTGGGTGGCAGCTGAGAGCAGATGGGGTGCACGCAGACGTCGCACCCCCAGCAGCTGTAGTTCATGCCCTTGATGGGCTCCTCGCACATGCTGCATGTAACCGAGCCATCCAGGAACCCGGCTCGGTCGAAGGTGAGAGGGTGCTGGCCATGGAAGGCGAAGGTCGAGGCCGGCGGGCAGGTCGCGCAGAACTCGTGCATGTCGAAGTCGCAGAGGTCGCAGCGGTAGTGGGAGCCTACGCCGAGGCAGCCGCAGCCGTCGCAGCGGAAGCTGCTGCCGGTGTCGCGGAGCACCAGGGGGTGCTTCCTGTGAGCGATGTGGTGTATCTCCCTCGACATTGTGAAGAGGTGTGTTAGGGGAATGTGTGAGAGGTGGAGTTGAGCTGAGCCAAATACGTGTTATATATAGAGATATCATCCGTGGGCTGGGCAACAGCTCTGGTTCTGGAATTTGTTTTCTAACAGGCGGAACGGGAGACGGGAAGATGAGGCATGGAGGCAAGTCATCACGATCACGGCCCCCTGCAGCGCTCAGCAGGGCAAGGGTGCTTTTCTCTCGTCTCATTCAGTCTGGTTGGACGACGTGTTCCGCACTGGCAGCCCTCTCCAATTCTCCATTAGTTTTGAGCAAGTTCCGTACAGACTGTAATCTACGGTGGTACAGTACACATTATTGATGGAACCACACGCACACACGAGGTGGAGCACCATGCCTCCTTTTTTAAGTTGATACCCCACTTGTTTGATTATTTCATATAGGGCATAGGCTGCATGCTCCTTGACTCGCATCGGGTCAGCAATTTTCGGTCCGTTTGGTTGCCTGGGTCGAGCCGCGTTCTTCTCAAAGCAGCATCGGGCCAGGCCCTAGAGGAACGTCCGGTTCGGCAGTTTCCAGCGGTGCAGACAAATCTCTACGCCAGGTTGATGCAAAAGAGAATCTTCGGCGCACGCGCGAAGACGAGAATAGAGATGGCGGGAGCTGCGGCGCGCATCGGCGAAAAACAAAAGGGGGCGGGAAGGATTTTGTCACCTCCCACCGCGCCCCATGGCCTATTTCTACCCCCTCCTCCACTCTCCCCCAAATTTCGAGCTCCTCCTCCCGTCGGCAAGCAGGTAA
>NC_061510.1:52873876-53025887 GCF_022539505.1 Lolium rigidum | reverse complement strand
AAATACAAAAAAATTAGTTGCTAGTTTTACTTTATTTGCTATCTTGTTTGCTATATCGAAAACACAAAAAAATTAGTTTACTTGCATTTACTTTACTTATTTCATCATGTTTCCTTTTAATTTTACCACAAAGAACATACCGGTAGGACGTGGGTCTATAGTTGGGAGAAATAATATAGAAGAATTCTTCAACCATGTTAGTACTATTGATGATTTGGAGGATAGACACTTGGTAGACCTTGCGCCTACTTATGAAATTGCTGCCGCGCATTTAGTTCGCTCTGTTGGAAACTAAATTTGTTAATCTTAATCCTATAATCCAACACATGTTTTTCACACTTGGTGATATGGAAGAAGGGGAAAAGAAAGATTTTGTATTAGAAACCCTTCTTAGAGAATTTGGTGGTCTAGCAAGAGAAGCTAGAAAGGTGTTTGCTAAATTTAATATGCTTGGTTCCCCTACTAATTTTGTTAGTCTCCTTGAAAAGATGGACATGGATAGAATAAGATACACTAATAATATTGATGATGGTGGGGAGATCAAAGCACCAATACCATGCAAACTCCTAGCTATGAATGATGCACTAGAAAATAACTATGCTTGGCTTGTTCCTGAAAATTTGTTTGATGAGAGTAGCACGCCTAAGACTAATGAAAAGGGAGATGCTAGAACTTATGTATCTAATATACTATGCCTGGTTGAGAAAAGCCCACACCCCGCTGTAGAAGTACCACCCTTCGATAATACTTGATACACACTTTCTGCGCCTAGCTGAAAGGCGTTAAAGAAAAGCGCTTATGGGAGACAACCCATGTTTTTACCTACAGTACTTTGCTTTTATTTTGTGTCTTGGAAGTTGTTTACTACTGTAGCAACCTCTCCTTATCTTAGTTTTGAGTTTTGTTGTGCCAAGTTAAGCCGTTGATAGAAAAGTAAGTACTAGATTTGGATTACTGCGCAGTTCCAGATTTCTTTGCTGTCACGAATCTGAGTCCACCGCCCTGTAGGTAGCTCAGAAAATTATGCCAATTTACGTGCATGATCCTCAGATATGTACGCAACTTTCATTCAATTTGAGCATTTTCATTTGAGCAAGTCTGGTGCCATTTTAAAATTCGTCAATATGAACTGTTCTGTTTTGACAGATTCTGCCTTTTATTTCGCATTGCCTCTTTCGCTATGTTGGATGAATTTCTTTGATCCACTAATGTCCAGTAGCATTATGCAATGTCCAGAAGTGTTAAGAATGATTGTGTCACCTCTGAATATGTCAATTTATATTGTGCACTAAACCTCTAATGAGTTGTTTCGAGTTTGGTGTGGAGGAAGTTTTCAAGGATCAAGAGAGGAGTATGATGCAACATGATCAAGGAGAGTGAAAGCTCTAAGCTTGGGGATGCACCCGGCGGTTCACCCCTGCATATATCAAGAAGACTCAAGCGTCTAAGCTTGGGGATGCCTTGGGCATCCCCTTCTTCATCGACAACATTATCAGGTTCCTCCCCTGAAACTATATTTTTATTCCATCACATCTTATGTGCTTTTTCTTGGAGCGTCGGTTTGTTTTTGTTTTTTGTTTTGTTTGAATAAAATGGATCCTAGCATTCACTTTATGGGAGAGATACACGCTCCGCTGTAGCATATGGACAAGTATGTCCTTGGTTTCTACTCATAGTATTCATGGCGAAGTTTCTCCTTCGTTAAATTGTTATATGGTTGGAATTGGAAAATGATACATGTAGTAATTGCTATAAATGTCTTGGATAATGTGATACTTGGAAATTGTTGTGCTCATGTTTAAGCTCTTGCATCATATGCTTTGCACCCATTAATGAAGAAATACATAGAGCATGCTAAAATTTGGTTTGCATATTTGGTTTCTCTAAGGTCTAGATAATTTCTAGTATTGAGTTTGACCAACAAGGAAGACGGTGTAGAGTCTTATAATGTTTTCAATATGTCTTTTATGTAAGTTTTGCTGTACCGTTCATCCTTGTGTTTGTTTCAAATAAGCCTTGCTAGCCTAAACCTTGTATCGAGAGGGAATACTTCTCATGCATCCAAAATACTTGAGCCAACCACTATGCCATTTGTGTCCACCATACCTACCTATGCTACATGGTATTTTCCCGCCATTCCAAAGTAAATTGCTTGAGTGCTACCTTTAAAATTCCATCATTCACCTTTGCAATATATAGCTCATGGGACAAATAGCTTAAAAACTATTGTGGTATTGAATATGTAATTATGCACTTTATCTCTTATTAAGTTGCTTGTTGTGCGATAACCATGTTCACCGGGGACGCCATCAACTATTCATTGTTGAATTTCATGTGAGTTGCTATGCATGTTCGTCTTGTCTGAAGCAAGAGAGATCTACCACCATATGGTCAAGCATGCATATGTTAGAGAAGAACATTGGGCCGCTAACTAAAGCCATGTTCCATGGTGGAAGTTTCAGTTTTGGACAACAAACCTCAAATCTCAAATGAGAAAATTATTAATTGTTGTTATATGCTTATGCATAAAAGAGGAGTCCATTATCTATTGTCTATGTTGTCCCGGTATGGATGTCTAAGTTGAAGAATAATCAATAGCGAGAAATCCAATGCGAGCTTTCTCCTTAGACCTTTGTACGAGCGGCATAGAGGTACCCCTTTGTGACACTTGGTAAAAACAATGCATGTGATGATCCGGTAGTCCAAGCTAATTAGGACAAGGTGCGGGCACTATTAGTACATTATGCATGAGGCTTGCAACTTATAAGATATAATTTACATGATGCATATGCTTTATTACTACCGTTGACAAAATTGTTTCATGTTTTCAAAATCAAAGCTCTAGCACAAATATAGCAATCGATGCTTTTCCTCTATGAGGACCATTCTTTTACTTTCAATGTTGAGTCAGTTCACCTATTTCTCTCCACCTCAAGAAGCAAACACTTGTGTGAACTGTGCATTGATTCCTACATACTTGCTTATTGCACTTATTATATTACTCTATGTTGACAATATCCATGAGATATACATGTTACAAGTTGAAAGCAACCGCTGAAACTTAATCTTCTTTTGTGTTGCTTCAATACCTTTACTTTTAATTATTGCTTTATGAGTTAACTCTTATGCAAGACTTATTGATGCTTGTCTTGAAGTGCTATTCATGAAAAGTCTTTGCTTTATGATTCATTTGTTTACTCATGTCATACACATTGTTTTGATCGCTGCATTCATTACATATGCTTTACAAATAGTATGATCAAGATTATGATGGCATGTCACTCCGTAAATTATCTCGTGTTATCGTTTTACTCGCTCGGGACGAGCAGTAACTAAGCTTGGGGATGCTGATACGTCTCCGACGTATCGATAATTTCTTATGTTCTATGCCACATTATTGATGTTATCTACATGTTTTATGCACACTTTATGTCATATTCGTGCATTTTCCGGAACTAACCTATTAACAAGATGCCGAAGTGCCGCTTGTCGTTTTCTGCTGTTTTTGGTTTCAGAAATCCTAGTAACGAAATATTCTCGGAATTGGACGAAATCAAAGCCCAGGGGCCTATTTTTCCACGAAGCTTCCAGAAGTCCGAAGACGAGACGAAGAGGGGCCACAGGGGAGCCAAACCCTAGGGCGGCGCGGCCCCCCTTGGCCGCGCCGGCCTATGGTATGGGCCCCCTGTGCCGCCTCTTGACTTGCCCTTCCGCCTACTTAAAGCCTCCGTGACGAAACCCCCAGTACCGAGAGCCACGATACGGAAAACCTTACTGAGACGCCGTCGCCGCCGATCCCATCTCGGGGGATCCAGGAGATCGCCTCCGCACCCTCGCCGGAGAGGGGAATCATCTCCCGGAGGACTCTACGCCGCCATGGTCACCTCCGGTGTGATGTGTGAGTAGTCTACCCCTGGACTATGGGTCCATAGCAGTAGCTAGATGGTTGTCTTCTCCCCATTGTGCTATCATTGTCGGATCTTGTGAGCTGCCTAACATGATCAAGATCATCTATCTGTAATTCTATATGTTGCGTTTGTTGGGATCCGATGAATAGAGAATACTTGTTATGTTGATTATCAAAGCTATGCTTATGTGTTGTTTATGATCTTGCATGCTCTCCGTTACTAGTAGATGCTCTGGCCAAGTAGATGCTTTTAACTCCAAGAGGGAGTACTTATGCTCGATAGTGGGTTCATGCCTGCATTGACACCTGGGACAGTGACGAAAGTTCTAAGGTTGTGTTGTGTCGTTGCCACTAGGGATAAAACATTGATGCTATGTCTAAGGATGTAGTTGTTGATTACATTACGCACCATACTTAATGCAATTGTCTCGTTGCTTGCAACTTAATACCGGAGGGGGTTCGGATGATAACCTCGAAAGTGGACTTTTTAGGCATAGATGCAGCTTGGATGGCGGTCTATGTACTTTGTCGTAATGCCCAATTAAATCTCACTATACTCATCATGATATGTATGTGCATGGTCATGCTCTCTTTATTTGTCAATTGCCCAACTCGTAATTTGTTCACCCAACATGTCGTTCGTCTTATGGGAGAGACACCTCTAGTGAACTCGTGGACCCCGGTCCAATTCTATTTACTCGAAATACAATCTACCGCAATACTTGTTCTACTCGTTTTCTCGCAAGCAATCATCTTCCACACAATACGGTTAATCCTTTGTTACAAGCAAGCCGGTGAGATTGACAACCTCACCGTTTCGTTGGGGCAAAGTACTTTGGTTGTGTTGTGCAGGTTCCACGTTGGCGCCGGAATCCTCGGTGTTGCGCCGCACTACATCCCGCCGCCATCAACCTTCAACGTGCTTCTTGACTCCTACTGGTTCGATAAACCTTGGTTTCTTACTGAGGGAAACTTGCTGCTGTACGCATCACACCTTCCACTTGGGGTTCCCAACGAGCGTGTGCTTTACGCGTCATCAGTGGCGCCGGAACCGATCGTGATCAAGATCTTCTACGCGCTTTTGCAAGCGGCAAGTGATCGTCTACCGCAGCAACAAGAGCCTCATCTTGTAGGCTTTGGAATCTCTTCAAGGGTGAGACTCGATACCCCCTCGTTGCTACCGTCTTCTAGATTGCATCTTGGCTTGGATTGCGTGTTCGCCGCAGGAAATTTTTTGTTTTCTATGCAACGTTATCCTACACTTTTTGCTTCAGCAAGCCGTTGTATAGGTTAGCGAAGCGGCGCTCGGAGTAAGCGAGGCAACAATCTTGAAGAAGGTCAGACAACTCTTTGCTCTTGCATGCCCGGTAGAAGTTTGCACAAAAATGCCTCATGCACCATCGGTGATGCAAGGGAGCATGCCCGGGAATTGCAAGCTCCACCGCATTGAGAATTCCTTGATGACGATCGGAGATGACACACACTACCTTTGAGGGTGGTATGACCCTCATCCTCAATATATGGAAAAACCATTCCCAGTTATCATTGTTCTCAATCTCTACCAATGCAAAAGCCAATGGTACTAAACGGTTGCTCGCATCACTTGCTATTGCCACCAATAGTGTGCCCTTGTACTGCCCGGTCAAGAAGGTACCATCCACGGCTATGACGGGCCTACAATGTTCGAATGCCCTCGTGCATTGCTCGAATGACCAAAATGCACGGTGAAATACCCTCACTCTTTTACCATCATGCAATGTCATTTTGGTTGCGGAAGGCTCCACCACATGCACCATGCCCGGGTTAGTTGCGGCCATCGCTAACAACAACCTAGGGACTCGGTTGTATGCTTCCTCCCAATCACCGTACAACATCTTGAATGCGGCTTGTTTGGCCTTCCATGCCTTCCCGTACTTGACGTCGTACGCAAACCGGGATTTGACCGTATCTTGCACGGACCGAATGCTCATGATAGGAAGTGATGAGATCTCCACCGAGAGCTTGTATGCAATGAACTCGGATGTGAGTTGACGGTGGTCCGGCTGCGCATCCTTGCCATCAAGCTTCGGCCCCCGGCACATGTGAGTGGCTACACAACTTGTTATGTGCCAAGAGGGCCCTTTTTGAAAGGTCTTGCACGGACAACCCATGGGCACCTTTTATCCACACATTTTAGCGTGTACCTCTTCTTCAAGTCCGAGTGAACAACGAGGTAAGGGCGATGATGCTTAATGGAGAACTCCTTCAACCATATCTTCAATTCCAAGAAGGTATCAAACGTGAGCCCTTTAGAGATTATAGCCGTCCTACCATCCACATCTCTCTTGGATATTGGCCTAGCTCCAAGAAGTAAACTTTTGCCACCATCAACCACGGCTCCATCCGCAAGACTAACATCACGGAACAATGGTACCCCGATATCCCGTACGGTTACCTTCTTGAAGATCTCGGCTCTTTCGGCTTCCTTAGCCGTCAAGCCATCCTCGTCAACCTCCTCTTCGGGTCCATCATCATCCGAGTCCGACGCATAGCATCGGGAATAAGGAATGGAGTGGTCCATCTCCTCTTGCGTCCAATATTTATCCAAATCACCGATATTGTTGCCATTCATCTCGAACCCATCATCACCATCGTCATGCTCGTCATACTCATTATCCAACGGAGGTTGTTGGGCAATGGGAGATTGTGTGGCCTCTTCTTGGCTCATGGGTGGAGGAGTCCTCTCTCGAACGGGGGAGGAGGGCCGGTTAAGGTCAAGCTCGATACGAGCATCAACCGTCTTGGTTGCAAACAACTCCAAAGCCTTATCTTGTGACCCGGCCACCGTCTCCTTGTAAATGGACCAACGTTGCTCGGAGTTGATACGCATTGTCTTCCAACGGGTGTGCATTCCAAACCCCACATTATGCCTTCCCTCTAGCTCAACCCCATCATTTGGCTCATTCCAATTCAACTCAACCCTCAATTGTGCTACCACCTCCGCAAAGCTAGGGCTAAGGTCAAACACCAAGTCAACCTCTTCCGGGTCCGGCTCTATGTTTCCCTTCAAGAAAGCATCCTTGTCCACATGATGAACATGAACAATTCTTTCCATCCCCCTAGCATAATTGGAACAACACATACACACATGTGTTCATTAGTTACCATAATCAACATAATCTACCCATACAAACTAGCACACTACCATTTCTCCAACTTCAACAACCCTAACATCCAACCAAATCCATCTCCACCCTCAAATCAACCAAATCCACATCTAGGGTTTCACATGTAGATTGGAGCAAATACACAAAATCAATGGATGAAAAGAGGGGGAACGGAGGAGATTACCTCAAGCAACGACATGGGAACGATCTCCACGGACAAATCTGATGATTTGGTGGTGGATTTGGTGGGGGAGAGGGGGGAGAGAGAGAACCGGGCGCCTTGTAAGGAGAGAAGAAGAACAGAGAGATGAGAAAGAAGATGGTCGGGCTGGGCTGGGCGCGCGCGGCCAAACTTAAGTGCATGTGTGGCGCCCTTGCCACGGGCGCCACACTTTCAAAGTGTGGCGCCGGCGAGAGCGGCGCCACACATGCTGCCACGTCGGATCGGGATCACCAGCTCAGCGTCGACGGGCCACGTCGGATGGGTGTGTGGCGCCGGCACCAGGGGCGCCACATGGGCACGTGTGGCGCCCATGAGAGGGGCGCCACACAAAAGGGTTAGATGGGTGAAATAGTTTCGCCGGGGGGTCATTCTGTGCTTTTCTTTCATTTTTGGGTTATTTTTGTGCAAATCGCCGGATTACTAGCAGCAGGGGAGTGGGGAGGCTCGCCTCAATCCAACGGCACATATGGATATGGGGATGCAGAGGAGGAGACACGGACAAGGTCGCCGAGCAGAGCGCCTCACACGTGATCTTCGGCAAGGAATCGTGGAAGGGGCCGCGGCCCGCGGGGGAGAAGTGTGAGGACATGAACAACAAAGCTCCCGAGAACCATTCTCCAACCAGAAAAGTGTTTCGCCCCTACCCGCTCCCGCGAGCGGCAGGGCGAAACCCTAGCGAGCGCCTCCCCGCCGCCCAGCCCCCTCTCCTTCCTGCCCCCTCCCTCGCCGCCCCCGATGGGCATCGCCGAGCAAAGCCCCAGGACGCGGGCGGCGGCGGGGCCCCTCCTTCTCCCTCGTGTGGCGGTGGTGGTGCGGGCCGTCGCGGTCGGCGGGGGCGCTGCGCTGGTCGGGGGGGGGCGTGGCGGTGCGGCCGCTCGGCGGCGGTGCGGTGGCTCTGTGGTGGTACCTCCATGCGCTCAGTTGCCTGGTGGAGGCAAGGCTCCGCCCCGGCGTGGGTTGACACCGGCGCGACCTCTTTTGACGGCGGATCTGGCTGGCGGCGGCGCGCTCTGTGCGTCGGCTCTGGCCACCGTACTTCGCTCCTCTCCCGTCGGCGTGGACTCCGGGCTGCAGCCTGGTCGGCCGCCTCGTTCGGGTCGGGGCCGGGGCCGTGGGCCCTGGCGAGCCCTCATGTTCCCCACCTCCAGATCTACCGCCACCAGCCATGGGGGTTGCAGGCCGTCGATCTGGCGGGATGTGTTTTGCCAATCCCCCTCCCGCCGGATCGGACCCGTATTACATCCATGGGGGCTGCAACACGTCGATCTTGGGTTGGTGTGCGGGGTAGCATGGGTGTAGTGGATGGTGTGGTCGTTTGCCTCTTGGTCGGGGTTCGGTAGGCCAACGATGGAGGTGTCGCTTGGTCTTCGGCTCGGTCCAGCGGTGCGTGGAGCTTGGAATTCGGGTGGCGGCCCTGGAAGGTGGGAGCTTTCTGGTGTGTGGGCGAGCTAGTAGCTCAGGGGCTGGCCGGTGCCATGGTCGTGAGGGCGGCATGGTACTCGGCGAGCGGTGTGATGTGGGAGTGGCGCGAGTGTCGTCTTGGCGGTGGCCTGCTCCCTATGTTGGAGGTTCTGAGGCTTGCCGAGGGGAAACCCTCGCCCACCCTTGGGCCGCGGTGTCGGCGTCTGCGGACGTTGTTTCCTTCTTGAAGGCACCGTTGTGGTAACCTTGTCCCTCCTTCATGCTTCGGGCGAAAGCTTAAGATCCCTTGTCGTGTTCTTCTTGAAGACACCGCCTTCGAGCTCACAGCGTGCGGCTCTCCGTTGGTGGCGTGGTGGAGGTGCGTTCTTCAACGAGCTAGGCGCTTCGGGTCAAAACCTAAGATCCTCGGGTCGGACGGTGACGGCGCTCTTGTGTCGTGTTATTCTTGAAGACACCGTCTTGGAGCTGGCTGTTCTTCGGATGACATTGTCTCTTCGCGTGGCGACCTCCGGCAAGTCTTGCGTTGTGCCCTGCCTCCTCTTCGAGTTTCCATGGTGCTGCTTGTTGAGGTTTGAACGGCGGTGGTCGATGCACAATGGTGGTCGGCTGCTGGTGGCGCTACCTGCGGCGGGGAGTTCTGTTGACGGCGTGCGTGTTCGTTGGCTCTCTCTAGGGTGAGCTTCGGCCCGACACTGTTGTTGTCCGGTGTTTTCTCCGGTTCCTCTTAGGTTTCATAAGGGTCGTGATCGCCGTTCGGGTTTCGGTTGTAGCCGTGTTAGTTTTTCGTGTGGGTGTGTGGGTGTGTGTAGTAAGCTGGGTTTAACTCCTTGTACCTGTCGCCGATGAGGTTTATTATTAATTTAACATCGGACCTTTTGGACTTTGATCTAAAAAAAAGTGAGGACATAATCTCCAACGAGGAGCCATGTGCAGGCATAAAGCTATTCATGAGTATTCAGCTGAATACCCATTAATTTTGGCTAGACAAAATCGTGTAGTATTCATCCGTCTAATGTAGCAAATCTAGCTACTCTTCTAATCGAACAGCAGCACTATTAGCCCCCATAATCTCCATGTGAGGCTAAAACAGTCTAGCTCCAGCGACAGAGCAAGGACGAGGCAGCTCTCGATTGAGTTCATGACCGGAAGCAGGCTACACTCAGCCACAAAAGCCAGCCGAGCCAATAAATTCGTTTTAGTTTTGAACAATTATCAATCTTTGTGTCATGTACTTCGCTGTTAAACAAAAAATGTGAACCTTCACGGTTTCAAATTGGATTTTTTTTGCTGACTTTGAATACCCATTATCAACAATCTGTGACCGCCCATGCGAGGAGCCACCATCGGGGGTAACCTCCGACTACAAACGGATGTGCTCGCGGTCGCGGAGAAGGAGCGGATGACATCTCGAGCGAAAGCAGATTTTGTATAGTGATTTCGGGCTGGCGGATCCCAGCGAGTAGGCGTACTGAGGCAGGATGGAGGACGACAACTAATCACGTCGAGCGAGGCGAGGTGGCGGCAGGATAGATGCGCCCCGGTGGCGTACGGCGGCGTGACCGCGTGCGAGGAACGGGGGCTTGAGGGCCTGTTTGGTTGGTGCCATGGGCGTTGCATACCTGGCCTCGGCTATGAATGTGCCTGAAAATTGTTTGGTTGGTACTAGGACAAAACCCGTGCGTTGCTACGACATCACATTAAATAAATAAATAACATGAAGTTCTTAATTGACCTGTCTTTTACTTTCTTACCAAAGAAACTGATATGTTAACATATATAACATTAAGAGAAGGGAGTCTGCATCCAACATAATAACCAGCATCATATCAGGCTTTTGGCTATATGAGAAGCATACACTACATCAATAATTCAAGTTCTAAATTGTAGAAAAAAATATAAATATATAGTCTAAATACTCCGGTAATACCAAGTAGTTACTGCACCGCAGTCTTCTTATACAAAAAAAAATATATAGGTATGATGGCTCTAGTTAGGCAAAAACAAAAAAGGTGCTCAAAAAACGTAGATCCTTGCAGGCAAAAAAAAAAAATCATCAGGTCATTAGCTTCTACAGCACAAACATTTCAAATTTTGCCTCAATATTTCCGCCTCAAATTTACTCGTATGGTCATAATAAAATTCTAAAGCTGAGGCACTCCATGATTTATCTCATAGTCTAATCAAATCTACAACACACACTTAGGAAGGTGAATCAAAAAATCAAAAGGGAAACCAAATTGATTTATCTCATAGTCTAATCAAATCTATTGTAAGATCGTGCATGTGCACCCAACAACGATGGCCTGCAGCAGAAAAAATAGCCCGGTTCTCTTGGGCGTTCTCGCGTGGTAGCGGAAGCCCCAGGCGATCCCGACGATTCCAACGAGCCGTCGTTTTTTTCCTTTGTCTTTGGTGCATCTGGCAACCGGCCGTTGGTGAGGAAGCACCTCCCAGCGCCGCCACTCGCGACGATCCCATTGTGCGTCTGTGCTCCTCCGGCAAGAAGGTAGGTCACCTCGTCCATCCGGGCTCAAATCTCGCTCTGGTTTATGTCTCGGCTCACATTCTTAGCCCTCCCGGCAGGCACACCTCATGCTTCCCGATTTCCGTTCAGCGCAGCCTTTCTTCCATAGTTCCATCTGAGCATCTCTGATCTCTCTCTTGCCGTCCTTCATTGGCTTGCTCATATCCACAAACTTATCATATATAAACCGGTGGAAGTCCCTGTATCGTAGCGAGGTGGGACTAACCAAAGCATCTTTTTACCTAGCAACTGACCCAATTAGTTGACGTCGGTACCAGGCTCACCAAAATAGCAACGTGCCCGGTGGCACATGCGGGATTAGAGACAGAAGCAGCGCAAGCAGCTCTTCCAGCTAGCAACTCTCAGTTAGACACGAGTAATTAGGTCCAACATTTGATACAACAACTTGACTTGCTTGCATTCCAGGGCAGCTACTCGTGGCAGGTAACTGCATCTCTCCCAATATTCAGCAGGCAATTCAGGAGAAGATTCAGGATATGTACGTTTACCTGTAGCTTAGAATTTTTTTAAGCTGGTACTTTAGCCAAGGCACGACTAATTCAGTATGCCCATAATACAGTGTAAGTTCACGAGAAGATTTAGATTCGCTCCCGCTGTCCCGCATCTCGTTGAGAAGAAAGACCGACCAGTCGCGAGCAGGACCGGCTGCAGCTGTTGTTATGCCATTGAGCCATTTAATCGAGCATCCTGCGCGCGGTGTTGACCCGATCGTTGTCAAACAACAACCTACATGAGCAGGTTGTAGGTTCGGCTCCACACTGTCCTTCCTCTGCCTGATCTCCTGGAGCATCAAATCGAGCACATGGTTGTACACCCGCACGGAGGGCCTGGCCGGCGGCGGGAGGCGCGCAGGAGGGGCGCTGGGGGCGAGGGCCTGGCCGGCGGAGCGCTGGCGGTTGGCGAGGGCCCGGCCGGCGGCGGGAGACGCGCAGGAACGGCGCTGGTGGTCGACGAGGGCCTGGCCGGCGTCGGGACAGGCGCAGGAGGAGCGCTGAAGGCGGTCGGCGTGATGCACGGGGAAGAGGAGTTCTCTGCTCGGTTAGAGGAGCCGAAAAGAAGAAAACGAACCGGTACAAGGGCATTTTGCTGTATTATGTATTTTGGTGGGAGGGTAAAATCGGAAAATAAAATGTTGGACGAAAATTTTGGCAGAAACCTTAGCTCCTTTATTATTAGGGGTATAGACTAGGACAATGCCCGCGCGTTGCTGCGGAAGAATTTTTTTTTTGTTGATTTAGAAAAATTGAAATGCTCATTAGCAACATATATCTAGAACATTTTACAATTACATATTATCATCAATCTTTATAATTCACAAAGTGTCCTCGGTCTTTATAACAGTTGACATGTTTTTTTTATAACATTTTACAATTATATATTGTCGTCAATCTTTATAATTAAAACAATCAAGGTCCATGGGCAGCTCGTTATTCAGCACACCTTGTAGTGTTTTGAGTGTTAAGCTAATGGTATATGGCTCGGAGCTTTGTACCCAGACTTGCCTGTAAATCATTATTATCATAAAAAAATAAGATAACATATGTTGTCAATTACATGCAATTTCTATAATAATTATATGCAAAAAAATGGCTTACTCTAGAGCTTCTGGAGAATTGATTGATTTGATGTAGTTACAAAGTCCACCTACTAACTCATGCATACTTAGGTTAGAAAGAACAGACATTATGAACCTGCTTGACAAACTACCAAGCAATGGCCGTCCTTTATGTGATGTGTCGATCAGCCGGTTCGGTTGTGCTAGTCCTAGCTCGTGGGCAGCTTCTTATTGGGCACACATTAGTGCAACACCATGTTTATAAGCACCCATGCAAGGTTTCATCATCCGTTCCTTTTTTAATTCCATATCAGGCAGCGTGCGGGTCTTTTTTTTATTCCATATATATACTCGGCAGCGAACGGGACTTCCTTGTATCTCGAGGGATCTAGGCGTGGCTCTCTCCCATTATTTGTTGCTTGTTGTTTCCAAGGCTGCTTGTTTCTACCGAACTTTGAAAAGCATATAAACAGGTGGGAGTGGTATAGAAAGAGCGAGGTGGGACTATTCCTTTGTCCGTTGCTCTCCTGCATGTGGATGACTCATTAGGATTTCGTGTGACCGGTTCCATGTTGGCCCGTTCAATCGGTTCCCAAACGCCCAACCATCGGAATAGAAATATCGAACCGAACGTTTTCACTTAAGCGGTGGCAGAACGTGTAAATAGCCCAGCAACTTAGGGGTAAAATCGGGAAATGATGTCGACGTACCGTTTCACTAACTGGTGTCAATATTGTGATATATGCGATTTGGTGGGAGGGCAAAACGGTTCAAAAAATTTTGTTGACGAAAATTGTGGCAGAAACCTTAGCTCCTTTATTAATAGGTATAGACTAGCAAAAGTGCCCATGCGTTGCAACGGGTTTAAAATAATTTAATATGTGCTCACAAACCTAGATAAAAAATACGATATAGTTTTTAGGACTCAATTTTTCTTATATTTGACTTTGATTATTTATTTGTACTATTTTAAAATGCATTAGGTTTTGCTTTAGATTTAGTTCCCTTGTATGCAATACACATCAATCATCTCAAAAGAGAAATATAAAGAACTCTCGTCGCCTAATTTTCAATCTTCTTTGTGTGCATCTTGGTTATGTACAACTACAAGTACAAAATACCAATGCATAAAGTATTGAGCATACAATTAATTCATTAATCTTTAAGTTTGCTAATTTACATGGTAAAGTCAGTACATAAACAATACGTTACATGGTAATAAAATTAGGCTCACATGGGAAATTTAAAGTTCAATTATTTGTACAAGCAATTCCTTGAGAACACGCTTGTGCGGGTAATCGTCCTATACGGAAAGTAATCATTGATACCTCCAGGTAAATCATAGCTGCATCAACCAAACCAAAAGAAATGAAAATATAGTAAACTGCGTACAACTTTAAAAACAAGAGCTCTACGGCAGAAAATTTCTCATTGAGTTTGCTCTTCCACATCCTTAGAAGCAATGCCAACCAGATCTGGTTCCAAAAGCAAGGCCAACCGTTCAACATTGACTCCATGGTGAGACTTCGATCCATCATGTTTAGGGAGAAGGAGAAGTTTGACTGTTATAGATCATATTTGGTTGTAAAGAAGCTATGTCATCTACAGTCATAAATGGAGTGATAAGTTGCAGCAGTACATTAGATTCCTGTAACGCATCTTGGAGCCTTTGTTTAGAGTTTTTCAAACATCCCTCTTATTGTTTTAAAATTTAAAATCAGGCTTTCGAGCCTTATGTTTACAAGAAGTACTCAAATTATGTTCTCTTTTTCTCTAATTCATCTTCCATTTGTATAGTATGACATGAGCAACTTGAAACATTGACATCCGACATCAAGTTTCAATGAAGCAGTGCATCCAATCTAGCAATCATCTCTCATCAGTTTCGCTGTATAGCAATATGAAAATACTACAGAATTTCGGGATTTCGTATTTTCGTTGTAACTGCTTCTGCTTTTGAAGGTCAATTGACTCGTCAGGTTGTCCTTTTAAAGAGAGCAGGAGGCAGCAGCATGAACGCACACTTAAGCTCAACACCACGCCTCAAAGATCTGAATATTCTCAGTGAATGCCTCCTCCGTGTCCAGCCTGACCAAACCGTCCGAGAGAATAAGGGGCACCATGTCGCGGCAGCAGTCCGACGGGGTTAGCCACTTCTTCAGCATGACTGCCGGCCGGGAGATATGGAAGCGTTGAAGCTGGGTGCGCAGGATGAGCAAGCGCTGGACCTAGGTGGTCCTCTTCTTGCGTCAACGCCGCGCTGTTGTCCTCGTCCTGGAGGTTGCTGGGTTGCGTCCGTGAAGCGCCTCGCCCTCCTTGATGTCCTCGTGCTCCTCCCCTTTCGTTCCTCAGGCCCAGGGCGGCAGGGCCCTTCTCCTAGCCCCTTCTACACGCGTGTGACCTCCGACCCCGACCACCGCCGCAGCGCACCCAATCGCCCAGCCCCGCCGACCCCCTCGTCAGGTTGTACACCTCCAAGTACTGGCTCGTCGCCTTCCTCGTCCGCCCCGAGCCAACACAGCGCATGCCAGGAGCTGTTGACGCTCGGGATCGCCAAGATATTGATCGGAGGAGGACCAGGCCGTGGAGGGATTTTGGGGAAGAATTGCGAGCGCTACGAGAGGATTCCTCTCTCATCTCTTCCTAGCTCGATGTGGAGCTCCGGCTCCTCGGGCGGGAGGATATAAGCAATGCATACGTACTGCGTTCATGTACGAACAAACCTCATAGTTTCCAGATCAAGACATCGGAGAATGACGCTGATCTGATAAGACAGAGCACCATGTATTATTACCTTCAGCTGTGCAACAGAGCGTATTGCGTAGACTGCAAAGCTGCGTCTACATCTTGGCCCTCCTCTTCCATCTTGGTGACGAACTGGAGATCGATCAACTTGAATGTGCGGACGTACGAATACACGGCCGGCGGCGACGACCGGATACGAACTCAACTTGCGACGGCTTGGAGTTCTCGTTTTCGTATTCGCACGCCTTACCTGGTACATCGACGTCGTCCTAGACGGCAGCAGCGATGCAGCATGTTAAACTCCGCCAGCAGTCTCCGTATGCCACCGGAAAAAAAACAGCGATAAATACTAGTCCGCATCCAGCAGGCAAGGCATCCTGGAAGTTGAGCAGCCCTAGCGTGTAAAGTCGGAATCGGCGGTGTCTGATCGGACAGAGGCCATGGTTACCAGGTCGTACTCCTATTCCCTGCCGTCTTCATCCCCGTCGACAGCGCGTCTTCATCCCCGTCGGCTTGGAGTTCTCGTTGGGGGAGCGGTGGAGAACGATGACGGCGGGTTCGGCGGTGCGGGAATCGAAGCGAGCTCTAGGGTCTCAACGCCCGATGTGAGGGTTCTGCTCGCGTGGGAGTTTTTGGGGAGTTTTTTGAGAGTTGACAAAAAAGAAAGAAAAAACGAAAAATCAAAGTGGTACATGACTTAGGGGTGGCACGGTGGGTAATTTAATCTAACTTTAAGGGCAGTTTTAAGTTGGACGGACGACCGAGGGAGAAACCCTTTTGCTTTTATTATTAGGTATAGATTATGAGAAACTAGAGGCCTGCCTGGCCTGGCCGTTCCGATTAGCCTGGTCATTTTCGGAATAATAAATGAAAAGAAAATGCTTGGCTCATGCAGATTGATAAGCTAATCGACAGGCATCGGTTTTCTCACGCAGGCGCTCTGGATCATCTGCCTGGCACACACCCAGAGCAACTGTAGTACTCCCTCCGTCAGCGGGTGAATAAGTGTATGGTTATTTTAAAACTTGGAAGTCAAATATTGTTAATTTGACTAAATTTCCACAAAAAGTATCAATATCAGTGATATAAAAAATTACTAGTCTATCCATCTATAAAAACTTGCCATAGCACGTGTCCAAATAAATCTAACAATACTAACTTAATATCATAAATGCTGTTACTTTTTCATAAAAAATACTAGTTAAAGTCAGCAATAAAGTTTAACTTAACACATGTATATGTACATTTAATTGTGGACGGACGGAGGGAGTGTTGTTTATTTCCTTCAAATGCTAAAGAGCTACAGGCTAGGCTAGGCAAGAACCAACCAACCATACACCAGTATGTGCCTGCCTAGGCAAAAAGATAGCAACCAACTCACGCTGGATCGGGAGACTACACCAAACATGCCTGTTGTCATTTAGTTCAGCTCTCGTTCCCTCTCATCCCTTCAAGAAGACTTTGATAGTCGTCTCGACTGGCCGGCCCGATCCAGTGCCCCTCCCGGCATAAGCGGACCCAGAAATTTTTTTGAAGCGTGGGCAAATAGGCTTAGTGTGCTAATTTTGTATCAAATACATTAAAATAGGGACGAAAATAAGCATGTCGGCCAGCCGGAAGCCTGGGCGGCCGCCCGGGCTGGAGGGATGCTAGGTCCGCCTATGCCTCCCGGTGGCGATCGACCGAGGTTAGGGAGAGGAGCCTGGTTCTCTCTTGTACATAGTAGGGCTAGTCTAGGGTTGGATGTAGGTGAGTTGGGTGTTATGCTTGTAGTTGGCGTTATGCCAGTAGTTGGAAGTGCTTCGCCGGTTCTTTCGGGCTACATGCGGCGACTTCAGGTGGTGACTCTCTTCTCTGTGGAGCTCATGTGGTCGGAGGCAGAGGCGAAGAAGAGCTTCATTGCCGCCGGCATGTCCTTCAATAAGGCCGTTGGGTCTGCAGATCTGACTCTGGAGGCTTGGGGCTGTTCAGATGGCTATGGTCGACGTATCAGTCTCTTTTCTTCAAGCATCGGGGATGGAGGAGTGGAGAGGTTCGACGACAACCTCTGTCTATATGCACTACAAGGTTCTCAGGAAGCTTTCTCGTGGAGTTTCTCAGCTGGGGGCGCACGACGGTGATGGCCGTCTTACCTTAGCTTCATATGGCCGGTAGGCGGTCCTTAGTGTAAAAATGAAGGTCATGTTTGTAATTTTTGTTTTCTTCTTGGACTGTACTGTAATCCGTTTCTCACCGCTTTAATATAAGAAGCTCTGACTCTTGTTTTTTTTTTAAAGAAGGAAAACGCTGACGTTCCCCCGGGGGAACAGCGCTCGGATCCCGCCTCAACCGCTGGACGCGTATACCTTGGGCCCCGCATCTTAACTCTTCCACCTCCTTCGACAAATCGCGACGAGAACTCTGCGCCGCTCGCATCACACCCACTCTCCCTCGACCGGCACCTGCTCCTCTTCGCCGGCATGCCCCGGTGCTCTCCCTTGCCGGCGTTCCCCGTGCTCCACCTGCCGTCGGTCCCCCACCTCCTCTGCGCGCCACCGTCCCCTACCACCTCTGCGCTCCCCCGGCCCCCACCTTCTCCTCGCGCCATCGATCCCCCAGTAGCTCTGTGCGCCGCCGGGGCCCAGCACCTCCGTGCGCTACCGGACCCCCTCCTCCTCGCGCCGCCGGGCCCCCCAGCACCTTAGTTCATCGCCGGGACCCCAACCTTCTCCGCGCGCTGCGGGCCCCCACATCCTCCGTGCGCCGCTGGTAGGCCATTGATGCAGACCTTACTGGCGTTCCCCCATGCTCCTCCTGCTGCTCCACTAGCCGCCCGCCCCAGCTTCTTCCTTCGTTGGGGCCGTGTGTTTTTTAGGGTGTGACAAATCGGGCCTGAATTTTCCCTAGCGCTGCATTGGATTCTGCCCCATTTGTTTCCGGTGCCGACCGCCAACTCCTGTCACATTTGTTGCTACTTTTTTGTTCTATATCTTTGCTACAATTGTTATGTATTTCTGCTACACATTTGTTGCTCCGAGGTTTTCGGCGAGAGTTTTGTGATGAAGTCATTTTTTCTACTTTTGTTCTATATATCGTTGCTACAATTGTTATGTATTTCTGCTATAAGTTCTCCGGCGAGGTCTCGACGAGGTTGGTTTTGCTACAATAGCAAAAAAAAAAAGATGCAATAATTTTTTTTGTTTTTCTTTGCTACTTTAGCATTTTTTTTGCTACCATGTCTCCGGTGAGGTTTCCGGCGATGCCTTCGGCGAGTTCCCGGGTGACATCTCCGGCAAGTTTTCTTTGCGAGATCTCCGATGAGATCGGTGTTGCTACAATACCAGAATTTTTTTGCTACATAGTCTCCGGCAAGGTCCCCAGCAAGTCTCCGACGAGATGTGTGTGTATTATATATGGGTGAATCATTTTTTGCTACAATTGGGTTGATTTTGCTACAAACAAACTGTTTTTTGCTAATTTGGTACATTATAGTACTCCCTCCGGTTCATATTAATTGACTCTAATATAGATGTATCTAGACACATTTTAGTTTTAGATACATCCATATTGAAGTCAATTAATATGATTCGGAGGGAGTAGCAAAAGTGGGACTGAGGTATACTGTGATACGTGAAACGGTTCAATCGAGCTAATCCAACCTGTCCACAGCAAAAAAAAAAAACATGCCCGGAATCGTTGGAGGCGTGTGTGTCTGAAGGAGAGGCACAGACTGTGAGCTTGCAGGGGATTTTGTGGGAAGTTGGCCCTCCGCTTAGATCTAACAGTGCAGTAATTAGGGTTCCGATCTGAACTTTGCAGATCCCTCCCTGTTCACTCCCGTAATCGGCCAGTACTCACGCGCTCGCTCGAACCGCCTTTCCTTGCAGCAGAAGCCGTCTGCCTCCACTGCTGTCCCGCTCCACCATCCCTCTATATAAAGCACCACGCGGCGGCGGCGGCGTTCACCACAACCCGCACCCCATCCAATTTCTCTTCCGGCCTCCATTCCAGCAACGCGCACCAACTCCGTCCAGCTAGCGAGCCGGAGACGAAGCGGGTCCGATCGACATGTCGCTACCGGGCTCTGGCTCGGCATCCGCCGCTGCCGAAGCGGCCGCCGCCGAAGCGGCCGCCGCCGCGGCCACCGCCGCCGCGGCCACCGCCGCCGCGGCCGCCGCCGCTCCTGAGGTGGCCAGGAAGGCGTGGACCCAGGAGGAGGACACCGTCCTGCGGGAGCAGGTGCGCCTGCACGGCGGGCCGAGCAACTGGAACGCCATCTGCCAGGCGCTGCCCGGGCGGAACAGCGCTGCGTGTCGCCAACGCTGGGTTCGCTTCCTCAGCCCGACCATCGACGTCGACAAGCCCTTTACTGCGGCGGAGGACCAGATCATCGTCGCGAACCAGGCCAGGTACGGCAACCGCTGGACCACCATCGCCCACTTCCTCCCTGGCCGCACCGACTTGGCCATTTCCAACCGGTGGAAGTCCGTCCTCTCCACGCAGCACGGCGCCCACGCCTCCACGCCCGCTCCCGCTCCCGCCGCCGCACGCGCCGCGGGCCCTGTCCTACCGCTGGTCAGGGGCGGTACCTCGTCGGCTACGCACGCGACGCAGGAGGACTTGACGGGGGACGAGGCGCCGCTCATGGAGTGCCTCCAGCTGTTCCCTCTGGCTCCCGGGGATATCAGGGCCGATCCGCGCGCGGCGCCGTCCAGTGATTTGTCTTGCGGTGCAGATGACCCGCTCACGCAGCTGAGGCTCGCGCCCGCGCCAGCGGCGACGGTGGTCGATGCTATGCCGCTGTAGACTCATTCTAATGTTCCTTAATTTCGTTCTACTTCCGTCGCTTGTGGAAGTTAACTCAGGTGTGGGTGATCAAATAGGTAATTAGGGGCAATCGAAACTATCCTGGATGTTTGGAAGCTATTTGGGTGCCTGTACTGTGGATATATCTGGGTACCAATGGAATTCTGATGAACTCTGCAATTCCCTTTTATGGTCGTGCTGTGGATATCTCAGTATCAGTAAAACTGTGAATTCTATTGTTGGTATCAATAGACTTCTACTGTTGGTATAAATTTTAGTCCAGCAACATCCTAAGATCTATTAAGTTTATTGCGTTTTGGGATATCTTGTTGGATGGGAAACGAGAATTGGCCTGCTTAAAATGTTCATTGAATTTGTTTGCTTCACTTCTTCAGTTACAGGGATTCCATACGGAAAATATACTGGAGTACGTAGTTGTTACCCTGAATTTTACCGATGTCCAGTGCATTGCATTGCTTCAACTTTATACTTTCCTCATACTTCAGATTGGAAATCAGAGCCGGTGTGTTCAGTTGTTTGCATCGAACTCTGAAATTTTGAAAAAGCTGGGATTGGAACGCTCGTGTCTCATATAATGTTCTTGTGATTTCTTGGAAGATCTTTCTAGATGTTTTTATTTTAATATATTCTTGCTTCTTGGTAATCGAGAAAATCCTGAACTTCTTGTAATTTCCGTGGGCGCCTGTTGCTAATCAGTTACTCAACCTTTAGCAATCATCATGGAAAGTTTCGCATCGTCTTAATGTACTAGATTGTTTATTGCAATTAATCTGGGGAGATTTTTCGATCATGTACGTGCATTGCATTTTTCGTCCGTTAGCTGATATGATGGAAGAATTTGCCGGCTTTCTGTTTGATCATTTCCAACAAAATCTTTCATGCATAACATTTTTATCTGTATGCAAGATCAAATGTAACACCTTTTCTTGTGACTAGTGACCGTGACAAAATGTTGCTGAATTTTGAATACAACCGGGTGCCAAAAAATAAGCATGCGACAAATCCTCAATTGGTTGCAGCCAAACGTAGGAAAGGAAAGGGGGTCACAGTTTGCAAAAGTGTTGGTATTACATTGGCTCTAATGAAAGTATCCTGTGATATTGATATTACTGTTTAATGTCAATATTACTGTTTAATTGGCCATAGTGTTGAATTGTAAGAGTATGAGCATTATGCTGTTTTATTTATAGACGTTAAAAAATATTTCTGTATAACATGTTACATGAAAAAATTAATGGTGTGTACTGTGAGACCTGAATCTGGTGCAACAAATTTGAAGGCAAAGATGACAATGTTCAGAGTAATATTTTTCATCATTTCCTTCATATTTGCAGGACAGACAATTAACAAATTTACACGGTTTATTTCCAGTTGCAAAAATGTATCACCTCTGCGAACTGTAATTATACTCATGCTACTCCATCTGTAACGGATTATAAGGCCTTATCACTAGGTTGTAAATTTGACCAACGTAATATAGTACTAGAAAACATATATCATTAGAAAGTTCAGGTATTCCACCTTCTAATTATGTAATTTTTGTGATGTACAATTCATGTTATGCTGGTCAAAGATACTTTAGGAATTTGCCCCGGTCTTATAATCCCTTACGGAGGGAGTACTATACAAGGGGAAACTCAAAATGGAGGCCGAGCTACACATAGCACTTTATTTTCGAACATTTAAATTTCATAGTAATATAAAATTTAAAAAATGTGAAACAAAATTTCGGAGGTAGCTGCGGTGACCCAGCATACCACTGCATGTTGTAGTATACAAGTCGTTGATATGATCTTCATGAAGGGACTTCTTCACAAATATCACATCCCTCAGAGTGGTACAACAGAAACATTGCAGGTCATAACACTCGATAATATATTACAATCATGGTCTTAACAAGTTGGTATTCTCACAGGTCCGATGAGAACACCCTACAACATAAGGTACTTAGTACAAACCAACTAGATATGAAAAGAGCTCAGCAACTTATTTAAGTATGCCACTACGCTGCTCGGCTCTATGCTACTCGGGTATATCACTACTCCTCCACCTCCATGTCATCGGGTCCGTAGACTATCCCATAGTCTACGCCTTCAACTCCTCCGGAAAGATCGGGTTCCTCGTAGACCAGCTCGTAGCTTCCTCCCGGTGCTCCATCGGTCATGGCCTCCACTTCCGTATCACGAGTCTAGCAAGGGTGTCGAAATAAAGTGAGTACGGGGGTACTCGGCAAGTTCAAAAGAGTAAAAGGTGTTTGATGCACTAGCTACGACCTTCGATCGGAAAATCTTAGGTCAATGCATGTTTCGAAATCATTTCTTCAAAAGGTTTATTTTATTCGAAAACTATGCCCGTCGGTCTTCACGGGTTGACTAGAACTTCACGGAGTTCCTTTCTGCCGCGTTCGCAGTTCCTTCCCGGAACAGGGAGTGACGGCCACAATTTAATACACTCTGCAGAGGTGCGTTACTTTTCCCATAAGAGATCTCACCCTTTTTGCCATCCGCAGGGACTTGCCCCCGTTCACACTTCCTTGGTGTGAGGCCAGGTATAAAGATCCAAGCCCACACCGCCTTCTCCGCGACCTCGCGGACCCACCCTTTTGTAAGTCTTGTCCTCTCCTATATTTATGGGTAGACTAACCCGGGCACTTGTTCTCTCCTATACCATTAAGGTAGGTCGAGCCGAACAACTTATATGCCCTGTTCTATACACCATAGATAGACTGATCCGGACAACCCTTACAATCCTTCATAGACCAATAATAAGTCTACCCTCTCCTGTATCTAATGGTAGACTGTGCAGGACCACATGTCCCCACCTTTACCAAAGATAGACTGATCCGGGCAACCCTTATTACCAATCCGTTGGCATGCGAGAGGGAAAAGATACAGGTGGCTTCCCCAGAGCCATTATAGATCTTATGGTCAACGCGATATGTACGGCGCTAGAATCACTCGGGACGGCATTGGTACTTAGTCCTAGATGAATAGTACCCATGCAATGGAACCTCCACCAATCAACACATACCTTGGTTCCATTGCCAACCACATAGTCATATTCATAATTGGAAAAGTAACATTTCATTTTCAATGCGGGAATGATAAGTCATATAGCTTTGCATTAAATTAATAGAAAATACTCAAATTTGACATGAGCAAGGGTGAACTTGCACTGTGGACTGCGAGATAGTGCGGTTCAATGCGTTGGATGGAACCTGGACCTCGGGTTACGTAAAGAAGCATCATTGTCCGGTAAGGACAATGTTATAAAATCCAAATGATGCATGCATGGATGTATTATTTTTTTGTTGAATCCCTTTATCCCGATGAGTTATTACAATTTAGGGTTGAGTTAAGATTTATGCCTTTGGCGATAATTTGCAATTGTTTTAATGTATAAAACACTTTAATTCACACAAGGTAACATAATTCAAAGTAAACTACTTTATGTTGGTGATTTATTATTTATTCCAAAATAATTTGAAATAATAGAGTTGTCTCTATATTTTTGAGAATAAAAAGGAATAGAATATCTTCCTTTGGAAAATACCTTTTTCAAATAGAAATGATTTGGAATAATAGAATCTCATTTTGAAATGTTTAAAAATAAGTATTTTAACTTATTTGGGATTTTTCCTTGATTTATTAATTCAAGGAAATATAATTTGAAATTCCAAATGTTTATTTTAAATTCATAAAATTCACAAATTTAAATTTGTTCATCAAATTTTATTTCATATTTTATTCTTATTAAGAATAATTTTTCATTCACCAATCCAATTTTTAATGGATTTTTAGAGTTGTATTTTATTTATTAAAATTTGGTGAAATAATGGCCTTTTCTAAATTGTGAAAATACTAAAATACCCCCTGGACCCATATTGGGCCCAGCCCACTAACCTAAGCCCATGGGACAGCCCACTAAGGCGTGCCCATAGCGGCTCGGTGGAGCCGAACGGCCCACCGCTCTCACTCACTCGGCCCTCTCTCACTTTTTCCTAACCCTAGCTCCTCTCTCGCGACGCCCGTGGCGATGGCGTCGCCGCCATGGCCGCCGCCGCGCTCCGGCCGACTCCGAGCTCCTCCGCCGTAGCCACCTACCGAATCAGAACCGCCGCGAGCCGATCTATCGATCTGTCCGCGTGGTTTTCTCCTTCTCTTCCTCTCCTGGCGAATCGCCTCCGATCTGGATCTCGGGTAGAATCGCCGCGACGAACTCCGGCGAGATCTCGTCCTCGCCGACGACGGGTGCGCCTCCGAGACTGACCTGGCGCAGGTGCTGCTTGAGTACTTGTGCCGTCGTCGTCTCGTGCCGTGCTGTGGTGGTGTTTGTGCTCGTCGGCGTAACGCCGGCGCCTACCCTGGACTTGCAGCCGTTAGGGCCGCGCGAGCACTGCCTCGCCATGCCCTAGCCTCTGCTTCCAGGCGCAAGTAAGTGTTGCATCCACCTCTTCTCTGTGCGCCTCCTCTTGGTGCTGTTCTTCTTCCTCCTCAAGCTCTGCTGCTCTCTGGTGATCCTGTGATCACCCGGAGCCTTGCTATTCCGATGCAATTCGTCTATGTTTGGATTGATTGCAAGCACATGGTCCAATTACCATTACGGTACCGGCACTTCGTTGCTCGACATGCTGTTCATGTTGTTCTTGCTTCTCTCGTTGCTCCTAGCATGCTCTATACTTGCCATGCTCTACTGTGCTTGCTTGTCTAGGTGTACTTGTTTTGCATCCGTGACACTTGTGTGTGTGCCGGAGGTGCTCGTGATATGATTTAGTGCTACTCCTGTAAGCCAATGATCCATTGGATCATTCCTTGCTTGTCGGCTAACCTCTCTCGTGTAACTTGGCTTGCTATAATTGATCCATTTGATCAATTGATTGCCGATGATGGCTTACTTGGTTAATCTTGTGGCTATAAATTAACTATGCTGCTCAATAGTGTGCTACTGTCAGTACTAAGCATGGATCTGTAATAAATTCATGCTTGTATTAATTTGATTATGAAGAACTGCTTATGCGATGATGATTTTAAATAACTTGCTTGATATGAATTTGCTTGTTCATGATTATTTATCAAGCAATTAAAGTCTGAATCCATTTCTGGATAGTGATGCTTTGTATTTGGCTTTCTCTCAATTGGTGCTAAGTGTGAAGTGACCTCAGTAGCCTTGCTACTGATCGGTTGCTCACCTGGTTGGTTGGATCTTGTTGGCTACTCATCTTTGCTTGTATATTTGGGAATCATAGAAACTATGAATGCCAATATACTTACCTCGTGAAGAAATCTAGGGTTTCGATGGTTGTATGCTTAGGATTTATTGTGTAGTCATGGCTGCTAATCCTTGCCATCTACTGGTGCTACCTATGCATCAAATCTGGCTAGTGTGTGCATCCGTACATATGTGCTAGTTTCTTGTGCATAGGATCCGTACCTAGATGCTTTATATTTTAGTGGCTTTTGGATCGGCGGTAATCCTTGGTGAAAACCAAGTGATGATCTACCCATATGAGCATCTCGCTCATCCCATGCTCATGCATATGATGGATTAGATCCATGGGATCTTTTCCGGGAACTAGGTATACCTTGTTCCAGCTCCTAGAAAGAAATATTTGGTTGATGCGGACTTGGGTTTTGTGTACAGCTCTCCACCTCCGGGTCTTGGATGATCTTCTCAAGTCACCATGATTCCCGGTGGCTGAGTGGTTTTGTATGGTTTGGTTCTGTTCTTGCTCAAGAAGCTGGATGAAGCTGAGCTTGTTCTCGCTTCACCCTTACCTGGTGATTTGCATATGTGGTCGATTGTCATGGTTCTAGGGTTTGTGTGCTATTTATATGGTCTCTACTTCCTCTCCGGCCTTGACACACAAGCCTGGTTTGCTTGATGACTAGGCTAGTGCACTCGCCTTGTCTGTTGTGTGCACGACACACATGAGCAAGTGTGCTCATATGCCGAAACTTGAGCCCACGATGGTTGCTCGGCTTTGGTCCGCTCCTTCTTATCCTGGTGTTGTCCGGGTTTTGGACAAGCACAAGTGTCTATGACACTTGGTTAAGCTGTCCAAACCGAATCTGTCACACTAATCTGTCCAAACTGAATTTCTACACTTAACATTCTGTCTAGTATTGGTTTTTATGTTTTGCAGGTTTTGAATCATGGACATGGCCATGAAGAGATACTTCAAGGCACATAGTCTAAATTTTAGTTTAGGAACTATTTGTAATCTTTATTTTTATTTCTGTTTATTATTCATCAATTCTTGTATCAAGAATTACGTAAAGACAATGTAATTTGTGTTGTGTTATCAATAAAGCTCAAGTTTTTGTTTATGAGCTTTTGCATTATGTAAAGTGTATAATCTTGATTAAATATTGTATTTGATACTCACTTTGAAATCCAAAAGGATTTGAATAATATATTGTGTTTGAATTGTAAATTCATATTTATGTTGTGTAATGATTATTGTTTAATGTTTAACACTTGTCAAATAAAATCAATTTCCCAAATCAACAAGATACAAAAGAGATCATGTCGAAATTTCCCTAACTCACATTGCCTAACCCTAAGTGCAAAATGAGAGAGAACCTCGATCCCTCTTAGGTTTAGTTGCAATAAGGCGCGAAAATTTCCCCCGTTTTGCGATGAAATGCACATCCCATTTCTAAATCTACCCTTCGTTGTTCCTATGTTCTGGGTTATTACAGCCTCTCCCCCTTAACAGAAACTTCGTCCCGAAGTTAAGATTGGTACCTGAATAACTCGGGGTAGGACTTCCTGAGCTCTTCTTCGGTCTCCCAGGTTGCTTCTCGTTCGGGATGATGTTGCCATTGTATCTTGCGGTATTTGATTGCTCTATTCCTTAACTTCTTCCACTGTACTTCCGAATCTTTTCGAGCTTCTCCACATAAGTTAAGTCTGATTGTAGCTCTATTTCTTCATGTGTAATAGGATCATCAGGTGCCTTCAAACATTTTCCGAGTTGTGATACATGAAAAACATTGTGAATTAGACTGAGTCTGTTCCGGTAGTTCCAACTCAAAAGTCTGTTTCTCGATTCGATCGAGTATCTTGAATGGTCCTATGTATCGAGGACTTAGTTTTCCTTTTACTCCGAACCTTTTGAGTCCTTTCATTGGGCTAACCTTCAAATATACCATGTCTCCCACTTTCGGTTCCCAATCTCTTCTCTTTAAGTCGGCGTAACTCTTCTGACGACTACGAGCTATTTTGAGTCTATCCCCGATTACCTCGATGACGTCTTGTCTCTCCTTGATGTAATCCGGTGTAAACTCCTTGTTTTCTCCGGTTTCAAACCAACAAATTGGTGATCTACACTTCCTTCCGTACAATGCCTCGTACGGTGCCATCCGAATACTACTCGATAACTATTGTTATATGAGAACTCCGCTAAAGGTAAATGATCCTCCCACGAACCTCCAAAGTTCGAGCACAAGCTCTAAGCATGTCTTCAAGTATCCGATTGGTTCTTTCGGTTTGTCCTCCGGTTTGTGGATGATATGCTCTGTATCGAAATCCAGCTTGGATCCCAAAGATTCTTGTAGTTGTTTCCAGAATGCTGATGTGAAAATTGAACCTCTATCCGAGACTATCTTCTTTGGTACTCCATGCTTACTCACAATCTCCTTTACATATATATCCACAAGTTTTTCTCGGTATCCTTTGTGTTTACGGCTATGAAGTGAGCGCTCTTGGTAAGTCTATCCACTATTACCCATATCATATCCTTTCTCTTACTAGTCATTGGTAAACCAGTAACAAAATCCATTCCGATTTCATCCCATTTCCATTCCGGTATCTCTAGTGGTTTGAGTAATCCCGCAGGACTCTGATGTTCTGCCTTCACTCGTTGACATGTATGACATTCCGAGACATATTGTGCTATTTCTCTTTTCATGTTGTTCCACCGAACATCTCCTTCAAATCCATATACATCTTGGTACTTCCTGGATGTATGGAATAAGGGGTTTCATGTGCTTCTTTTAATATGATTGACTTCACTCCTGGATCATCCGGTATACGGATCCTTTTCGGAAGTATAATGAATCAAAATCCCCTAGGTGGAATTCCGATGGTTTTCCTTCGCCAATCCTCTTGATTTCCTCTTGAATGAACAAATCATCCGCTTGCTTTCGGATAATCTCATATTTCAAGTCCGAGTACATCTCATCCATAATCCTCATGGTTGCTATACTTCCTTTGATATCACCTTGAATAAACAAGATCTGAGCATCTTCTAACTCCTTCCGAAGTTCCTTTGGAATCTCCCATTCCGTAGGTTGATTCTCCGTACTTTTCCTACTTAGGGCATCTGCTACTACATTAGCCTTGCTCGGTGTATAGTTGATCTTAAGGTCGTAATCCTTAATCAACTCCAACCATCTCTTCTGTCTCATGTTTAATTCTTTCTGGGTGAAGAAATACTTCAAACTTTTGTGATCAGTGTATAACTCACACTTGGATCCATATAGAAATTGTCTCCAACTCTTCAAAGCATACACAACTGCCGCTAACTCGAGATCATGTACTTGGGTAGTTGTGTTCATGTGGTTTCAAGCTGTCTTGATCCATAAGCTATTACCTTCCGATCTTGCATAAGAACACATCCAAGTCCATTCTTGGAAGCATCACAATACACCGTGTAATCCTTTCCGGGTTCAGGAACCGCTAACACCGGTGCTTGTGGTTAACTTATCTTTGAGTGTTTGGAAACCGGCTTCACACTCCTCTGTCCACACAAATGGAGTATTTTTCTTGAGTAACTTGGTCATTGGTCCTGCAATCTTCGAAAATCCTTCAATGAACCTCCGATAATAGCCCGCCATACCAAGGAATCCTCTGATCTCCTTAGCATTCTTAGGTGACTTCCATTCCAATACTGACTGAACTTTGCTTGGATTCACTGCTATTCCCTCTTTGGTTATGACATGTCCAAGAAATTCAACACTGTCTAACCAAAACTGGCACTTGCTCGAACTTTGCATATAGCCGATGTTCCCTTAAAATCTGCAGAACTATCTTCAAATGCTTGGCATGTTCTTCTTTATCTTTGGAATAGATCAGAATGTCATCGATAAACACGATCACAAACTTGTCCAAGTACTTCATGAATATCTTGTTCATCAAATTCATGAAAATAGCTGGTGCATTTGTTAGTCCAAATGGTACAACCAAGTATTCATGGTGTCCATACCTTGACACAAACGCTGTTTTTGGCACATCTTCCTTCTTGATCTTGATTTGGTGATATCCCGACCTTAAATCTATCTTCGAGAAGACTCCAGCTCCTTGAACTTGATCAAAAAGATCTTGTATTCTGGGTAAAGGGTACTTGTTCTTGATGGTTACATTGTTAAGATTCCTGTAATCTCCACACATTCTCCTTCCTCCATCTCTTTTATCCACAAAGATAACTGGTGTACCCCATGGTGACACACTTTCTTGGATAAATCCCTTCTGTTCCAGTTCATCTATCTGAGCCTTCAGTTCCACTAACTCCTTTGGCCCCATCTTATATGGTGGTTGAGCTATTGGTGCTGTGCCTGGAATTAGATCTATGGTAAACTCGATCTCTCTATCGGGTGGCATTCCCGGTAGTTCCTTGGGAAATACATCTTGAAATTCATTCACTACAGGAATATCTTCAATCTTCACCTCCTTCAGACTATTCAGCTCCAATCCTATCTCCAACTGAGTGTACTTGTCTCCTTGAAACACTATCTGACCTCCTATGGAGTTTCGGAGTGATACTGTCTTGTCTCCACAGTTGATTACTGCGCCATTCTCCGTTAACCAGTCCATTCCTAGGATGACTGATATGTCCTTCATGGGGATGATGAACAGGTCCGCGAAATATACACAGTCACAAATGGTTATGACCTGTGCTTCTTTCACGTGGGTTACTAAGATCGTTCCCCCCGCAGATAAGACAGTTATAGGTGTTTCTAACTTAGAACATCTAAGCCCGAATTGTTCCACAAATTCCCGTGCAAGAAATGATGTAGTTGCTCCAGTATCAAATAATACTTTGCCAGGATGAGTAAGGATGCTGAGCGTACCTACGACTGCTTGATCCGACTCTCCTGCTTGCTCCAAAGTTGTGCAATTCAGCTTCCCATATGGCTTTCCCCTCTTGTTGTTGTTGTTGTTCCGGTTGTTGTTGTTGTTGTTGTTGTTGTTGTTGTTGTTACCTCCGCCTCGTCCTCCGGAGCTTTGTCCACTCCATGACGCCTTGTTTGGACACTCTGGCTTGATGTGTCCCTCTTTCCCACAACCATAGCATATGATCCTGGGCTTCTGACAATCCCTTTGAATATGTCCCCTCTGCCCACAGCTGTTGCATATGATCTGATTTCTTGGGTTCTGATTCTGACCTCCCCGGTTATACTGATTACCAGTAGGTCGGAATCGGGGTTTGAAACTCCGATCTGGAGTCGGTTTACTGACTGGGTACTTCCTTGGCTCGATACGAGCCTTCTTCCTTCTATCCTCCTGGACCTGCCTGTAGTCATCCTCGAAAGTGATTGCCGAATCAATCAGTTCCTGGAATTCTGCAGTCCGTGCCAACCTCAGTTGCATCTTCATATATGGATTCATGCCTTTCATGAATCGTTTCTTCCTTTTCTCATCAGTGTCCACTTCCTCAGGTGCATATCTTGACAGTCTATTAAAATCTCGGACATACTGCATGATAGGTGCAGTATTCTGATGCAGCTCGTCAAACTCTCTCTTCTTCAGCTCCACCACGCTCTCCGGAACATGGGCATCCCGAACTTCTTCTTGAATTCCTCCCAGGTGAACACCTTTTCTGGAGGGTGTACTGCCACAAGATTCTCCCACCATGATGCTGCTGGACCTGACAACAAATAAGTGGCATACCGAATCTTTTCTTCATCATTGCATCCAACGGTCCTCAACTTTCTTTCCGTGTCCATGAGCCGGTCTTCGCATCCATTGGTTCCGGGGCTGATGCAAAAGGTAGTGGTCTTGCATTCTGGAAGTCCGATAAGGTTACTCCCCGCCTTCATTACCCCTATCATTGATGACGTGGGTAAAGAAATCTTGCATGTTCTTGTTCTCGACTCTCCCGGTACCTCCTCCTATCTTCTTCCATTGCCCTCATGTACTCGTTGGAAATCTGGATGCATCATTGGATGTGGTGGTGGTGGTGCGTTCTCTGCTCTAGCTGCTGCATCTCGCCTCCTCTTTCTCTCTTCCTTCCCGCTCTCTGCGAGCATCTTCGGTTTCAACTAACGCCATTTCCCCCTAGTCCTGTAACAAAGAGCGATTACTCATAATTACACCATGCAAATGTTTTCCGAGCTCAACTCATTGCCCGAGTACTAGTCACATAATGAAATCAAGAAGCAAATCCAAAACAAACATTTATTATGTATATACACCGTATAATACATAACACACTCACAAACTTATATTACATGTGGTACATATAAACCACTTATTTGGCTCCAAGCCCAAGCCAACGGGAATTTAAAATACGTTCTATTACAATACCACCTAGATTACTTTATTCTTCCTTGGAGCTCTACTCCTCATCGTCTTCATTCGCCTCCGCGTACATCCTCGGGGTCCAACCGAGTACGACGACTAGTCTTCCGAACACCGTCCGGAACAAAGGTCCTTCCAGTAGGTATGTAATCTGAATCGGACGAAGTGCCGAGACAGAGATCTGTCATTCCAAAGTAACTAGATAAAGACTCATACATATCCCCAGTGGAATACAGCGCCTCTTCTCCAGTCATCCATGGAGGATTCCTATTCACTTGACCCCTCATCTTCTTCTTCTTCTTTTTCTTTGTTCCATAACTCTCACCTACTTCGTACTGCGATGGTTTAGATATACCCATCTCCAAATCTAAAGAAATGGAATCAGTACCTTTCTCTTCCTGCTCGTAGTGTTGGTTAACATTTGGGTTAACCGCATCACTCTCATCTCCTGTATCACATGGAATTGGCTCCTCCTCATCACCGAAAGGTTCCCCGAAACGCCAACCCGTCGAGTTTTCAATCGGTGACTCCGAGCAATTTATGTTCCATGAGTGGTCTCCCCCATATCCAGGTATCATATGATGCTGACACATGTGGATAGTGCGGAACAAAGTTAGGTGTAAGTGGGTCTCTTGTAGGTAGATTTCTCTTGAACCACTCGGTCACTCAAATCTACATCACTGTCCGGGTTAAAGAAGGGTGTAGTATGTTGTGGTTGTGCCCTCAAGTCATGCATCCGAGTTTGGACTTTATCAGAGGTCCGTGAACTCAGCTAGCATGTGGTCAATCTCACCTCTCATCTTCATGTGTAAAAGATACATCGTAGTCAATAAAGACTTACGGCTATCCATGTGCTGTGTCTGCAGCCTTCAGGACTTCGTGGGCTAACACCAAATGATTAAGAGTGGGATCCTCATCTTCCTCGGCATGAGGTATATGAGAAAACTCCGAACATAGGAGTTCTATCGACTTGTGCTGCCTTATCTCAAGGATTGCCTTGAATAGGCCCATATGGTAGGTCTGTGGTGATAGTTTTGGCTTCTCCGTATGGCATTATACGACTCATCAGCAGCTTTTCCGGTAGTTGGACCGATACTCTGCACTTGGCTAGGATTTCCCCATCATAGTAAGTATACTTGATAACGAGTATCCGTGGATCGCAATGAAGTTCCTTCAAGCATCCCACACGGGAGAGCTGTTATTGGTCCATCATAATCACCAAGCCAACCCTCAACTTTCCTCAAAGTCCTCTTGGGAAAAGTGTTCGCCATTATGGCTGTATACAAAAACAGAATATTAGTAGTGATAATGCATCATAATAGCTATAATAAAGAATTATCGCACTAAAATATATGGTTTTGCTATTCTCAAGTGAATAATCACCATACTTCTAGAGAATCCTTTACTATTTCTACTAGACTCCTACAGGTTTCTTCCCTATACTAGGTTTTTCCAACCTAAGGTCGCAACATTTGCTCTGATACTCACTGCGGTGACCCAAGCATACCATCGCATGTTGTAGTATACAAGTCGTTGATATGATCTTCATGAAGGGACTTCTTCACAAATATCACATCCCTCGAGTGGTACAACAGAAACATTGCAGGTCATAACACTCGATAATATATTACAATCATGGTCTTAACAAGTTGGTATTCTCACGAGTCCGATGAGAACACCCTACAACATAAGGTACTTAGTACAAACCAACTAGATATGAAAAGAGCTCAGCAACTTATTTAAGTATGCCACTACGCTGCTCGGCTCTATGCTACTCAGGTATATCACTACTCCTCCACCTCCATGTCATCGGGTCCGTAGACTATCCCATAGTCTACGCCTTCAACTCCTCCGGAAAGATCAGGTTCCTCGTAGACCAGCTCGTAGCTTCCTCCTGGTGCTCCATCGGTCATGGCCTCCACTTCCGTATCACAGTCTAGCAAGGGTGTCGAAATAAAGTGAGTACAGGGGTACTCAGCAAGTTCAAAAGAGTAAAAGGTGTTTGATGCACTAGCTACGACCTTCGATCGGAAAATCTTAGGTCAATGCATGTTTCGAAATCATTTCTTCAAAAGGTTTATTTTATTCTGAAAACTATGCCCGTCAGTCTTCACAGGTTGACTAGAACTTCACGGAGTTCCTTTCCTGCCGCGTTCGCAGTTCCCTTCCCGGAACAGGGAGTGACAGCCACAATTTAATACACTCTGCAGAGGTGCGTTACTTTTCCCATAAGAGATCTCACCCTTTTTGCCATCCGCGAGGACTTGCCCCCGTTCACACTTCCTTGGTGTGAGGCCAGGTATAAAGATCCAAGCTCACACCGCCTTCTCCGCGACCTCGCAGACCCACCCTTTTGTAAGTCTGTCCTCTCCTATATTTATGGGTAGACTAACCCAGGCACTTGTTCTCTCCTATACCATTAAGGTAGACTGAGCCGAACAACTTATATGCCCTGTTCTATACACCATAGATAGACTGATCCGGACAACCCTTACAATCCTTCATAGACCAATAATAAGTCTACCCTCTCCTGTATCTAATGGTAGACTGTGCAGGACCACATGTCCCCACCTTTACCAAAGATAGACCGATCCGGGCAACCCTTATTACCAATCCGTTGGCATGCGAGAGGGAAAAGATACAGCTGGCTTCCCCGAGCCATTATAGATCTTATGGTCAACGCGATATGTACGGCGCTAGAATCACCTGGACGGCATTGGTACTTAGTCCTAGATGAATAGTACCCATGCAATGGAACCTCCACCAATCAACACATACCTTGGTTCCATTGCCAACCACATAGTCATATTCATAATTGGAAAAGTAACATTTCATTTTCAATGCAGGAATGATAAGTCATATAGCTTTGCATTAAATTAATAGAAAATACTCAAATTTGACATGAGCAAGGGTGAACTTGCTCGTGGACTGCGAGATAGTGCGGTTCAATGCGTTGGATGGAACCCGGACCTCGGGTTCTGTAAAGAAGCATCATTGTCCGGTAAGGACAATGTTATAAAATCCAAATGATGCATGCATGGATGTATTATTTTTTTGTTGAATCCCTTTATCCCGATGAGTTATTACAATTTAGGGTTGAGTTAAGATTTATGCCTTTGGCGATAATTTGCAATTGTTTTAATGTATAAAACACTTTAATTCACACAAGGTAACATAATTCAAAGTAAACTACTTTATGTTGGTGATTTATTATTTATTCCAAAATAATTTGAAATAATAGAGTTGTCTCTATATTTTTGAGAATAAAAAGGAATAGAATATCTTCCTTTGGAAAATACCTTTTTCAAATAGAAATGATTTGGAATAATAGAATCTCATTTTGAAATGTTTAAAAATAAGTATTTTAACTTATTTGGGATTTTTCCTTGATTTATTAATTCAAGGAAATATAATTTGAAATTCCAAATGTTTATTTTAAATTCATAAAATTCACAAATTTAAATTTGTTCATCAAATTTTATTTCATATTTTATTCTTATTAAGAATAATTTTTCATTCACCAATCCAATTTTTAATGGATTTTTAGAGTTGTATTTTATTTATTAAAATTTGGTGAAATAATGGCCTTTTCTAAATTGTGAAAATACTAAAATACCCCCTGGACCCATATTGGGCCCAGCCCACTAACCTAAGCCCATGGGACAGCCCACTAAGGCGTGCCCATAGCGGCTCGGTGGAGCCGAACGGCCCACCGCTCTCACTCACTCGGCCCTCTCTCACTTTTTCCTAACCCTAGCTCCTCTCTCGCGACGCCCGTGGCGATGGCGTCGCCGCCATGGCCGCCGCCGCGCTCCGGCCGACTCCGAGCTCCTCCGCCGTAGCCACCTACCGAATCGGAACCGCCGCGAGCGGATCTATCGATCCGTCCGCGTGGTTTTCTCCTTCTCTTCCTCTCCTCGGCGAATCGCCTCCGATCCGGATCTCGGGTAGAATCGCCGCGACGAACTCCGGCGAGATCTCGTCCTCGCCGACGACGGGTGCGCCTCCGAGACCGACTCGGCGCAGGTGCCGCTTGCGGTACTTGTGCCGTCGTCTCCGTGCCGTGCTTGTGGTGGTGTTTGTGCTCGCCGGCGTAACGCCGGCGCCTACCCTGGACTTGCGGCCGTTAGGGCCGCGCGAGCACCGCCTCGCCATGCCCTAGCCTCTGCTTCCGTGCGCAAGTAAGTGTTGCATCCACCTCTTCTCCGTGCGCCTCCTCTTGGTGCTCGTTCTTCTTCCTCCTCAAGCTCGCTGCTCTCGGTGATCCCGTGATCACCCGGAGCCTTGCTATTCCGATGCAATTCGTCTATGTTTGGATTGATTGCAAGCACATGGTCCAATTACCATTACCGGTACCGGCACTCGCTGCTCGACATGCTCGTTCATGTTGTTCTTGCTTCTCTCGCTGCTCCTAGCATGCTCTATACTTGCCATGCTCTACTTGTGCTTGCTTGTCTAGGTGTACTTGTTTTGCATCTGTGACACTTGTGTGTGTGCCAGAGGTGCCTGTGATATGATTTAGTGCTACTCCTGTAAGCCAATGATCCATTGGATCATTCCTTGCTTGCTGGCTAACCTCTCTGTGTAACTTGGCTTGCTATAATTGATCCATTTGATCAATTGATTGCCAGTGATGGCTTATTGGTTAATCATTGTGGCTATAAATTAACTATGCTGCTCAATAGTGTGCTACTGTCAGTACTAAGCATGGATCTGTAATAAATTCATGCTTGTATTAATTTGATTATGAAGAACTGCTTATGCAGTGATGATTTTAAATAACTTGCTTGATATGAATTTGCTGTTCATGATTATTTATCAAGCAATTAAAGTCTGAATCCATTTCTGGATAGTGATGCTTTGTATTTGGCTTTCTCTCAATTGGTGCTAAGTGTGAAGTGACCTCAGTAGCCTTGCTACTGACTGGTTGCTCACCTGGTTGGTTGGATCTTGTTGGCTACTCATCTTTGCTTGTATATTTGGGAATCATAGAAACTATGAATGCCAATATACTTGCCTGTGAAGAAATCTAGGGTTTCTGATGGTTGTATGCTTAGGATTTATTGTGTAGTCATGGCTGCTAATCCTTGCCATCTACCGGTGCTACCTATGCATCAAATCCGGCTAGTGTGTGCATCTGTACATATGTGCTAGTTTCTTGTGCATAGGATCTGTACCTAGATGCTTTATATTTTAGTGGCTTTTGATCGGCAAGTAATCCTTGGTGAAAACCAAGTGATGATCTACCCATATGAGCATCTCGCTCATCCCATGCTCATGCATATGATGGATTAGATCCATGGGATCTTTTCCAGGAACTAGGTATACCTTGTTCCGGCTCCTAGAAAGAAATATTTGGTTGATGCAGACTTGGGTTTTGTGTACAGCTCTCCACCTCCAGGTCTTGGATGATCTTCTCAAGTCACCATGATTCCTGGTGGCTGAGTGGTTTTGTATGGTTTGGTTCTGTTCTTGCTCAAGAACTGGATGAACTCGAGCTTGTTCTGCTTCACCCTTACCTGGTGATTTGCATATGTGGTCGACTGTCATGGTTCTAGGGTTTGTGTGCTATTTATATGGTCTCTACTTCCTCTCTGGCCTTGACACACAAGCCTGGTTTGCTTGATGACTAGGCTAGTGCACTGCCTTGCTGTTGTGTGCACAGCACACATGAGCAGTGTGCTCATATGCTGAAACTTGAGCCCCTGATGGTTGCTCAGTTTTGGTCTCGCTCCTTCTTATCCTCGGTGTTGTCCGGGTTTTGGACAAGCACAAGTGTCTATGACACTTGGTTAACCGTCCAAACCGAATCTGTCACACTAATCAGTCCAAACTGAATTTCTACACTTAACATTCTGTCTAGTATTGGTTTTTATGTTTTGCAGGTTTTGAATCATGGACATGGCCATGAAGAGATACTTCAAGGCACATAGTCTAAATTTTAGTTTAGGAACTATTTGTAATCTTTATTTTTATTTCTGTTTATTATTCATCAATTCTTGTATCAAGAATTCTGTAAAGACAATGTAATTTGTGTTGTGTTATCAATAAAGCTCAAGTTTTTGTTTATGAGCTTTTGCATTATGTAAAGTGTATAATCTTGATTAAATATTGTATTTGATACTCACTTTGAAATCCAAAAGGATTTGAATAATATATTGTGTTTGAATTGTAAATTCATATTTATGTTGTGTAATGATTATTGTTTAATGTTTAACACTTGTCAAATAAAATCAATTTCCCAAATCAACAAGATACAAAAGAGATCATGTCGAAATTTCCCTAACTCACATTGCCTAACCCTAAGTGCAAAATGAGAGAGAACCTCGATCCCTCTTAGGTTTAGTTGCAATAAGGCGCGAAAATTTCCCCCGTTTTGCGATGAAATGCACATCCCATTTCTAAATCTACCCTTCGTTGTTCCTATGTTCTGGGTTATTACAGTAGCCAATGTTGTATACTAGTATACTACAAAAGTGCAAAATCTCAATTCGAACTACTTTATATTCCGGACTACAGAAAAATGACAAAATCTCCGTAGATTTTGTCATTTTCTATTTTTTATTTGTGTAACCTATCATACAAAGTAGTTCGAACTGTGATTTTGCACATATGTAGTATACATCATTTTCTACGTCTAAAATAGTTTTTCCTATTTCTTTGAAATTTCAAAATACAAATTTGAGATGTTTTAAAATAAAAGGCTATAAGTAGCTCGATCTACACATGTCGGCTCCCATAATTTTTGACTGCACTATAATGTACGTACAATTGGGAGTAAATAAAAAGGACATGTGTTCTACAATACCATCACAATTAAACCATGCCACTCTTATTGCCGATTAAAGTTCTTCTACCAATTACATTTTAGTCCATTTTCAATTTCTTTTTTTACAGTTTGGTAGTTGCCTGTCTTTGATATGATGGAAGGATCATGGCTTCATCTTGTATCTTGCAAGATAGAAACAACATTAACTTCAAGTACCTTGACGTACATGGACTTCAACAAACGGGAACCTGGCAGCCCAATCTAAGATTCACAAGCTGCACTGGCCCTCGTGCCGCTTATGGGTTGCTCATCTCACACCCTGCTAGACGATGTTGCGCCGATCTTCCCGCCTCTGCTTTCCGCATGCTCTCAGCCTCTCACCACTACTACCAGACGCCGCAGAGCAGGTGAATCAGCGAAGTGATGGCCACCACCGGCAATCACCACGCCGTGTGCTGCAGCTATGTGTCAGAGGTGAGACTGAGAGTGAGAGGTACAAAGGAGGGCAGAGAGGACGGGCCAGGCTAGGTACACGATAATGCAACTCTACATGTCTTTGTACAACGCGTGTAACATGTCTTTGTACAACGCGGAAAACACCCTGTGTTATATTTCTTTCATGTTAGTAAGCCCCTCATTTTTTTACAGGAAACACCGTTATCTTCTAATAATCCATAATTTTAAGACGACCAAGAAGTTTTGTCTAGATCATGTCCATCGTTCTCCTTTTGACCAACCGAATTTCATGAAAAATAGATCTGAAGAAACGAAAAGATGAAAGCTACATCAAATTTCATGACACATCCAGATCTGGAAGAAACAATATCTAGAGGAAAGAAAGCTAAGAAAATCAAATCAATGGAGAAATGGAACGGAGGAATCCTCGACATCTAGGGGAGGTTGAAGAAGGAGGTGGCAACATCGCTTCTCGAGATGGCAGTTGGCGAGCTCGTCCCGCAGAGCACCATGTACGGTCCATGAAGAAAATAGAAGGAAATCACATGGAGAATCCATGGAAGAAAATCACATCGAAATTCGATTTACAGGTGCTGGTCTGCAACAGCCTGCCGCCGCCGGCTGCGAATGAGGCAAGGAAGGACAGGGAGGCAGCACCAGAGCTAGGAGGGTCGGTGCAGAACAAATTGTACCATTTACACATTTTTTTGAGATGGAAAACCAGACTTCCATTAACATGTGGTACCAGCACGATCGTTGTCCACGAAAACTCGTAGAAACTCAGGTACATCATCCGGCCATACGGATGGGGACTGATGTCCTAGTTTTTTGCACCATACGTCGCCAGAGCATCTGTAACTTTATTACAATCCTTTGGGCAGTACTTATTAGAGAAGTTTAAACGAGCTAAAAACTTAATCTCTCTAAAGATATGACCATTAACTGATAGATCATGAACCTTGATGGTTTCAACAAGTTTTTGAGAGTCCGTCTCCACTTGGATCATACCAATACTCCATGATTGCGCCCATTGTAATCCGGCCAGGCATGCAACAGCCTCTAGGTGCAGGGTTATAGGAGTGGGAAGATGGACTATGTACATGATCTGAATGTAAATATGCATGCGCGAATCTTGAAGCCACTGTGACCTTTGGACAGTGACACCCATCTATGTGGGAAAAACTGCCCATTGGGTAGGCATGCGTTGTAAATGGATTGAATCGGGTTGGATTTTTCTCGTACCATATCCTTTAACATATATTTTTCTCGGATTTGTATTCGAGCGTATATTGATCGGTTTCAAATTTGAATGCGGATATACCGTACTGCGGATTTGAATTGGAAATGAGGCAAATTCAGATCAGAAACGAAAAATAGTCGGATATATGCTCTGATCGGTAAACATTTATAGTTCTTGCAAATCTTGAGAGAGATTTAAATATTTAGTCTTGTGTAGTTAAGAAAAAAGAAACGCAATGCAACTCAAGCATTGATAGAGTTAAACATGCTCGCTAAATGAATTTGGTAACTCAATTACTAATAACATTGCAATATGTGCTTTCGCTTTGGACTAAAATAATCTGATTATCTAATTTAAAACCGTTGAATTATCCTAATTAAATTTTTGATAATCCATATCCGCAATTCCACATGATATTTGCTATACCATATCATATACCGTATCCGGAGCATCACATAGAAATCAGATATCCTTCTCTTCCAGATTGTTTAAAATCAGATATGGATACCTTAAAATGGATTTAGAGACAGTTTCGGTTCGGAAATTATCCTATCCGTTTACACCCCTAGGCACGTCGGACGCCAGAGCTTGTTGGAGCCCCCCCCCCGGTTTGGGGCTTGTTTGGCTGTTGGGAATCAAAACCCAGGGTACTGATGCTCTGGGTCCGTGGGCTGCGGCTATTGCGCCCCCACCATGGCCGTCACTGCCCTCAGTGGTCATTGATCTTCTCCGACACACTACCGTTCGTTGTCGTGCGGGCATGGCAACAAGGGGGCGTCCTTGATCTGCCGGCTTTTACCGGTGGATCGGGTGGCCGTTGATGGTGGGCTGCGTGGGGGCTCGAACTGAATAAAGGCGACAATCCTAGAGTTCCTCTTGCACCATGACAAAGATCCGTTTGATGCATGTCCTCCGGGATCTGGCCGGAGTGTCGAGTTTCGGAAGGCTCCACCGACGAACTCCCTAGTGCGCCTTATGCCTGGAGATTGTTGGATCCTATGGGATTTGGTCATGCGCACCCAAGTTTATTTCCCGATTGTTTGGTTCTGGAGGGAGTGGCGCGAAGCTCTGCTATCTGTTGCCATCAGGGGACATGTTTTGGTCCATGGTGAAGTTAGAGATGGAAAATGTTATGAAAGACGGGAATTGAGGACTAGTAATGGTAGTTCGAATCTTTGCGGCGATGAGGAATTGACTTGGTGGTTTAGGTTTCGTAGCAGCTGTATGCAAGTGGGGGTGGCAACAGAAGTGAATTTTTTTGAGAGCGGATACTACCTTCATAGAAAACCTAAGATCCTCGATAGGGCGAGGACAATGCTTGTGCACTATTTTTTTCTTGGAGGCAAGGCATTTGGATAACCTGGATTTCAGGTGTTGTTTTGGTGGTGTTTGTGTTGCTGCTGCAAAGACTGTAGCATTGTAGTACGATTTTTTCCTTTTTAGCTTTTTTTTAAACTATGCACGTCTATGATGCCATTAAGGTATTGCATTATTGCAAAAGATATGTGTAATTGATATGTTCACAATATTAATATATTTCCTTTATCGAAAAAAGGATAACTTTTCCTGGCATAGGGTATCCCCTCCTTCGCGTGGAATATCTACCCACGCCATTTAGCTAGCAAGGGGAAGGATATGTATTCCAAAATGTCCCCGTGCAAATAAAAAATGTATCATAATAAAAGAAACATCACACGGCCTATTCAAATAAAATCATCGAGACTCTTACTTCAAAAAAATCATCGAGACCAAATTATGAATAATTATATTTTCTCTAAAAATCTAGGAAATTCAAGAATAAAAAATAATCCAGAAAAGTGATAGGCCGATGGGGGTGCTCTTGGTGCGCGAGACGCCCTGGTTGGCACCAACAGGGGTTGGAGGGGAGACGCCGCGAACCTCCAGAGGGTCGTCGACGAGGCCACTCGCTCTATGGGAACGATTGGCTTGTCCCCGCTGATGCCGAGCCATGCTCCCGACAAACAAGTTGGTGACTATGCCATATTCTTCTCCCACCTATCTGGGCAGCTCCTTGAGATCAGGAAGACGATGAAGGGCGTTGTGGGCGGAAGGCAAGGAGGTGGTGAAGGCCACGCCAAGCTCATCTTGTCCCGGCCGCATCACCACACTCCCTCCTTCCCTGCCACCACCATCTTCGAGGCCATCGACTCGAAGGAGAGCAAGAAAGCGACTCAAGCAGAAGTAGCTCCTTTGACTGCCAGGATCGCCATGCTGATGGAGCCCTGCGACGACCCCAGTGCATAGCTACTCCGCGATCGTTCATGGACAGACCTGTGCTTCCCGTGTACCTGCTTTCAGTTGATTTGAACAATTTGCGTTAACGCTATTGTTGTTTTTTTTTTTTTTTTTTTTAGATAACTGCTATTGTTGTACTTTGTGCTTCTCGGGGAAAGCTTCTGTGTTTTGCAATGTAGCCTATCCATATTTTTCGAAGGGATCCTAAGCACGCAAATGACCCGACCCTAATCGCTGGGGTGCAATCTATTAGGAGCCTTAGGCTTCTGGAATAAGTAAGAGCATCTCTACTCGCTCTCCCCAACGGCGTCCGGCGCAACCGTTTTAGGGACCGTGGTGTGTGTGTGTGTGTGGGGGGGGGGGGGGGGGCGGCTGCAAAATGGGGACTGGCCGGCGCCCAGCCATGCACCCCATAGACGCCCCGCAATACAATTTTATAAATAATTTAAATTTAAACAACAAATAAATTGTGATAATTTATTATAACTTAAACAAATTTAAAAGTTTAAATCACAATAGTAGAAAACAAATAAACAAACTAGACACCGCCTTTGAGAATCCACAAATGCTCCACCAAATCATCTTACAGTTGGTGATGAGTGTTGGAATCTTGGACTTCTTGATGCCTAGCGAGAAAAGCATCGAAATGCAGGAGGCACATTGTGATCAACATCTGCAAGAGGACCCATCCGTTTATATAATTCATTTTTAAACACTGGAAATTTCTGCTCTCGATGATCATGTTGTGCAGTATGACACAAGCAGTCATGACCTTCTACGTCTGCTCTTTGGACCATGTAAGGGCAGGGTATAGGACAATGGCAAAGCGAGTTTGCAGCACACCAAATGCCTCTCCACATCCTTTCTGGCTGCCTCCTGTCAACACCCGGATTTTTAAGTCCAGATGCCTATTATACCATTCATCGCAATCCCAGGAATATTGTTTTTGCGAGACATAATAGCGTGATATCACAACACATCATTCATTACATACCATAATCGTCTTACAAATAAAGGATCACATGATCCAGTCTTATTACAACATAGGGGATCTAAGGATCCAATTACAAAACACATAGCGGAAGCGAAGTAGCGGTCATGGTCCATATGTTCCACACGCAACTGTTGACGTCAGGAGTAGTCCTAGTTGTCGTAGACGTCCTGCTGTCCTTCATCCTGGTACTAGGGCTTTTCTTCATAGTCTGGCCATTTGAATAGCCAGGGACACATCCATGAGTACTTTAAAGTACTCGCAAACTAATACCAATGTAAGAACTAACAATTATATCAATGGGGTTCTAAACTCTAGGTTCATTTGCATCAAGCCAGTTTTATTTCGTAAGCATTTAATAAACAGAGACTCCTCATTTGCCTAACTTAACTCAAGTGGGAACATTAGTGTCATTCCCACAACTCTGTTGTGATTCAAAGTCAAAGTCACCTTTCAAGTTCAAATCATAAGTCACCATTCATATTTTGGAAAAGTTCTGATGACGGAACAGTATGGCCTTTCCAACTGTCCATGACCGCGGACGCGGCTATTCGAATAGGTTTACACTCTACAGAGGTCGTACACTTGTGCCATAATAATTTCAATAGTCCGTCAGGGGTAACTGGTCCTGATTTATCGCACGCAGTGCGCGAATTACCAATCATAACCTTTCATTTACATACCCTAGTATAGGCACCTCTCCCCATGAGCTTGGCCTCCCGGTGAGAGCAGACCGCCAACCCGGGAACTGCACAGGGCTTGGGTCGTACATTCACATCATTTCACGTCATTTCACTTTCAAGGGAGGCAGCCTCCGCATAACCCCTATGACGCTTGTTCAGAGGGAACCCATACTAAAATACATAAGTTTCCATTTAAGCCTTACCCAGATTCAGGTATTGTGGGGATACTTAAGAATTGGAATGGTATCGCATCCGAACCCAACCATCAGTTTTGTAAATTTCACCAAGTCATTCACAAGTCATATTCACCTTCAAAATCTTTCAATAGAATGACTCATCATTCCAAGGTTTTCAAAGTCATTGGTTTTCACAAGTTCCCATCTAGAATATTTTAACTATAGTTTTAGCACTAGCATCTAGTCATGAGGGGTGCTAACTAACTTATATTGTTCTAGGCTAAGTTTGATGCTCTTGTACTCTTCCATAACTAAACTAAGTGAATCATGAATCAAAAAGTAACTTTGGTAAATCAAATTTAATAAAGCTTGTAAAGTAAAAACTTGGGATAGGACTATTAAGCATAAAGTAAAATGTAATGGTGTCTTGCTCTTGTAGAGCTTTGCACTTTGCAAGAATATTAGCTTGCAACAATATAACTTGCATTAGTCTAGCTTGCATTGATAATAGCTTGCCTTGATTGGGGTAGTGATCAAAGTTCTCTTCTCCTTCCTCTTGGTAGAATACCTCCTCCTCTTGATAGTCTCCGGTACTAGCGTCTATAAACGAATACGAGGATACAATCACCAAACAATGCTTAAGTAGACTTAATTAGCCCTAATGGCTCACACAAATGATCTAGCATCATCACTTAACATTACTCAACATTAAGCTAGGGTTTTCTGATTTAGTGTTAGGAAAATAATTTCCTCTCATTGAAATGTGGATTAGGGTTTCTCTTTAGTTTGGGAGAAATAATTTCCTCTCATTGAATCTTGTTAAAATTTAATCTCCTCAAATAACCATGTATGATCACATGTTGACCAAGGTCAACACTTCACACTTATAATTTGAGAAACATGATTTAAATGAGGTTCTATAACTCATGTAATTTCCTATTGATTTAATATCCTCAAGTGAGCAAGTATGAGACCATGCAACAAGGGTCATCATATTACTTCATAACACTTGAGAAAATGATTTAAATGAAGTGCTACACTTCATAGATTTGAAATCTTAAATTTGAAAAATGATTTAAATGGGCTAGTATTGACTACATAGCCAATTTTTGATGCTAGCCCATGATCATGTACAGTAATCATATCATATTTTTGCATAAACAATTAGAGTACTTGAAATTTGAATTATGAGAATTTGAATCATCTCAAAATTCATCATGGTTGATTTTATAAATTTATTTGAATTCTGAAAACTCTCTGTTTTGTTATTTTTACTATTCAAATTCTACCAAAGATCTTGCTTTGAAACCAGTGGGGTTGGATAGAGCATTTCATAAGCTTTCTAAATATATAAAATTTGTCAATTTTGGTTCAGTAGATTTGGAGTCATTTGATTTTGAATAGGGCATCTGCAAGCAATTTCAATGAAATGATTTAAAACAAATTCAAAAGGTGGGCCTAGGCGGGAAAGAGTTTGGGCCTCAGAGGGGGAGAAAGAGCTGGGCCAGCCCAACTAGCGCTGCTCACGCCACGGGCCGCCTGACAGGGTGGGACCTACACGTCAGTGTAGGGATACGTTGCATAGAAAACAAAAAAATTCCTACCGCGAGAACGCAATCCAAGCCAAGATGCAATCTAGAAGACGGGAGCAACGAGGGGATGAACGAGACTCACCCTTGAAGATTTCTAAAGCCTACAAGATGAGGCTCTTGTTGCTGCGGTAGACGATCACTTGCCGCTTTCAAAAGCGCGTAGAAGATCTTGACGGTGCCACAATCGGGCATCACCTCCGTACTCGGTCACACGTTCGGTGTTAATGAAGACGACGTCCTTCTCCCCGTTCCAGCGGGCAGCGGAAGTAGTAGCTCCTCCTTGAATCCGGCAGCACGACGGCGTGGTGGCGGTGTCGATGGAGATCTCCGGCGGAGCTTCGCTAAGCGTTGCGGGAGAGGTGGAGGAGTGGGGCGGCTAGGGTTTGGGGAGAGGGGTGGTCGGCCTCCAAGGGGTGCGGCCAAGGTGGTGGCTTTGGTGTGGCCGGCCCCCTCCCCTTGCCCCTCATTATATAGGTGGAACCCCCAAGTGTTGGACTACAAGTCTTCGAATAAGACCCCAACCCAAAACCTTCCATGTGTAGGGAAACCTACCCAAGGTGGGATTCCCACCTCAGGCCTTGTTCGGCAGGGGTGTATTTTTGGGTTTTGGCGTGTCTTACCCAGCCCATTTTCAGTCCACTGGAAAACACCTCTGGAGCGTTCGGTAGGCCGGGTTTGACGTGTCTCGGCCCGATCGACCCTCCCGATACACGGCGATACACGGTGGGTTGGAGGGGATCAGAAACGCTCGCCCCCACTCGCGTTTCTCCCTCTTGGCGACGCGAGCGAGCAGCGGCCGCCCGGACCTCCCACGCGGCGGCGGCGCGGACCGGCGCTGCCGACGTCGTCGGCCGCTCCACCATCTCGCAGCCAGGAAGCACGGAGCTCCTCCACCTACTTCTGCCCATCCTGCAAACGGTCGCACCTCCCTTTCCGGCACTGCCGCCGCCGCCGACATCCCTCCGACAACGACGGCCGCAGAGCTGGATTTCTCACCTATAAGTGCTACCAACTTCTTCCCCTCCTTTCCCCATCCACTGCTAGATGCGGATATAGGTTGATATGTATGTGAGATCTGGTTCATGATCTAGGTTTTTTGATCCAATTATTGATATGCATGTAGTAGGTGTTCAATTTCGATGTTGATCTAGTTCTTGATATACATGCAGTAGTTGTTCTTGAGTTCACAGTGGAGGAGTGGGGGTGAATTGTTGTATGGTCAAAGTCAAGGATTTGGAATTAGAGGAAGATGTTCGTTTAACATTAATTCGTTCTGATTTTGGTTCATGATTTTGCATGAAAGAGAATGTGTACACCCCAGAAAATAAGTACTTCTCGTCAGATTGGGAGTGCATAAAAAATGTGTGCTGAGTGCTCATGAAAATGTGGTGTAAAAAAGCATTGACCTGCTCACTAGGTTGATGTGAAACCTGGTGGCTATCCCCGTGTGCCGAACAGATCGAGTTGTGAAGGGTATTGACGAGGAAGTGGTTTGGGGCTGAAGCAAGTGTTTTTGGTGGACTGGGTGTTTCCACCCAAAACCTGTGGGTTAAGACACCCCAAAACCAAAAAAAAACACCCCTGCCGAACAAGGCCTCAAGTGGGACTCCCACCCTTCCATGAGGGGGGGTGGCCGGCCACCCTTGGTGGAGTCCACCTGGGACTCCACCCCTCTAGGGTTGGCCGGCCATGGGAGGTGGAGTCCCTTCGGGACTCCGCCTTCCAAAGTGATTTCTTCCGGACTTTTCTAGAACCTTCTAGAACCTTCCATAAATGCACCGGATCATTTTCAAACTTATAAAATGACTTCCTATATATGAATCTTATTCTCCGGACCATTCCGGAACTCCTCGTGATGTCCGGGATCCCATCCGAGACTTCGAACAAAACTTCGAACTCCATTCCATATTCAAGTTCTACTAATACGACATCAAACCTTAAGTGTGTCACCCTACGGTTCGCGAACTATGTAGACATGGTTGAGAACTCTCTCCGACCAATAACCAATAGCGGGATCTGGAGATCCATAATGGCTCCCACATATTCAACGATGACTTAGTGATCGAATGAACAATTCACATACGATACCGATTCCCTTTGTCACGCGATATTTTACTTGTCCGAGGTTTGATCATCGGTATCTCTCTATACCTCGTTCAACCTCATCTCCTGACAAGTACTCTTTAATCGTACCGTGGTATGTGGTCTCTTATGAACTATTCATATGCTTGCAAGCTATTTAGACGACATTCCACCAAGAGGACCCAGAGTATATCTATCCGTCATCGGGATGGACAAATCCCACTGTTGATCCATATGCCTCAACTCATACTTTCCGGATACTTAATCCCACCTTTATAACCACCCATTTACGCGGTGGCGTTTGATGTAATCAAAGTACCTTTCCGGTATAAGTGATTTACATGATCTCATGGTCGAAAGGACTAGGTAACTATGTATCGAAAGCTTATAGAAAATAACTTAATGACGTGATCTTATGCTACGCTTAATTAGGTGTGTCCATTACATCATTCATATAATGACATAACCTTGTTATTAATAACATCCAATGTTCATGATCATGAAACAATGATCGTCTATTAATCAACAAGCTAGTTAAGAGGCTTAATAGGGACTCATTGTTGTTTACATAACACACATGTATCAATGTTTCGGTTAATACAATTATAGCATGGTATATAAACATTTATCATAAACACAAAGATATATAATAACCACTTTTATTATTGGCTCTTGGGCATATCTCCAACAGTCAGTGTGTTTTAAGCGCCGAAGCGGTACGCAGCGCTGTGGGCCGTTGGATTAAAAGGATGATCAACGGCTCACGCTCGTCTCCTTCATCGACGGGGAGCAAACCCTGGGCGCGGCAGAGGGGTCGCGACGGAGGGCTTACCGGCGTCCGGCGGGGTCGGCGAGGCGGGCGATCGGCATTGGAGACGATGGCGGTTCGATGGAGGGTCGCGGGAGGGGCTGAGGTGGTCGCAATCGACGGCATCGTCGAGCTACCGTCGCGGCAGACTCCGACAAAATTGGGACTGGCTAGTTCACAATGTGGACGGGCGAGAGTTCGAGGAGATCGAGTGAAGGGAGGGGAGCAAGTTTGTTGTGGAGAATGAAGGCTGAAATGGCTTCTATTTATAGGAACGCGAGGTGGCCGTGGGGTGCGGGCGAGGTCGACGATGGTGATGGCGTTAGGAGCTGCGAAGGGGCAAGGTGAGGGGTGCGTGCGCTTCCTGGCATCATGGCGAACACGACGCGCGTGCTGGTGCAGCGAATGGAGGACGAGGGAGTGCGAGCGTCGTCGCCGTCCTTGCAGTACGGGTGCGGCAGGGTTTTGATCATGGCATCGTCTACGGCGCAGGCGACGCCCAATGGGGTTGTCTGGCAGTGTCCTGGTAGAGCGTTGAGGGAGCGTTCGCGAGGAGAGAGGGATAGGAGGACGATGGCGACGAGGCGAGGCAGAGCTCTGGCGTGTCCCGTGGCATACCAGTGCACGCTCTGGAGTGTCTGTGCATGGTGATCACGATGCGTCCAGGGCCTTGTCGTGGTGCTTTTGATTTGGGATCATGTCTAGCATGCTCAGTACTGTCTGGTGAGTCTAGATGACAAGGTTGGAGGGAGAGGTGAGGTCCAGGGACATGGGTGGCATGATGGTGAGCAAGTGGATGTCATGGAGTGGCATGGGGATGCTTTGAGCCTTTTTCTTTGTCTATGTGGGTTTGTCATGCATGAGTGAGGTGAGACCAGTGGGTTTGGCAAGGTGAGAGGGATAGGAGAGAGAGGAAAACCAGATTTGGCATGGTGAGGTCAATTCAATGGCATGGCTTGGCATTGGTCTTGTGTGCATGATTTCTTGTGTAACAAAGGTGCTGCAAGCTTGATTGTGATGAGTTGAGTGTGTATGACATGGAGCACAAGGTTGGAGAGGGCTAGATGTGTCCACATTGGATTAAAGTGAGAAGCATATGTGGTACATGCAAATGAGTGGCATGATTGAGCATGGTGATCATGGCCAAGGTGGTGTCACTTCATTGATGTGACTTTAGGGTACAAGGTGTACTATCAAGGAGGACAATGGAGAGAGAGAGGAAAAGTGAAAAGTGAGGATAAAGTGGTTGTACCTCCATTTCACTTTATGTGTACCTCCCATTTCTAAAGAAATGACCTCCCTTGTGTTTAATTTTGGACAAATGGCTGCATGGTTGTGTTCTAAATGATGTTGGGCAACTATGTGTGGCATTGGTTTGAAAATTTGGAGAGGTTTTGTGAAAATTCAAATAGTGGAGGGAATCTAGAATTTGTTTCAAAGTGGCATCTTAGCTTGACTAAATGGAGCAATGGTCAAAGCTTTGGTCAAAGTGGTCAACACGAAATATGTTCACCTTGATGAGGTCTTGGATGAGGTGCAAAGAGTTGTTAGGGTTTGGTTTAAGAATTTCTTAATACAAGGGCTCAAAGTGGGTAGGTTGTTAAAAATGGCACAAGTGACCATTATCACATGCCACATGGTTTTTGATTTTTCTTTGATTTGATTTGATTTCTTTTGACCCAAATGATGTTGTTGATTGTTGAAATGGTATAGAGGAGTGATCCAACCATTCACAACAAGTCTTAGGGTCAATATTCTAAATTTCCCAATTTGGCTATTTACTCTCATATGCCTCTATGGCATTTTTATTTTCTTTTTAATTTACTTTATTTTCAGCTTGGATTTGATTTTTTGAGCACTAGGTAGGGTTGATTAATGTTTTCAAAACCTCTACACAAGTTAGAAAGGTATAAATAAAAGTTTCACAAAAATAGTCATAGGCACATAGGCCCTTTCCTTATTTAATTTCTTTTTATTTGGTTTTAACTTGGATGGTGAAAAGAGGGGTGAGGTTTAGGGTTTAATATCATTTCAAAATACTTCAACAAACAATCATGGCAATAGCACAAGAATTAAGCATGAGTACTATGCATAGCACAATTTGCAATAAAAGTTTTTGTTGGTTCTCATTTTTGGAAAAAGGGAAATTCATTTTCTCTTTGTTTGAAAATTTGGGATGTTACACCTCCTGCATTTGAGCAAACCAAGCTTTCTTCCCTTCAGGTACAGGGTTTGAGATTGTCTTCACAAATGTTGACCATCTTGGATAGATGCCATCTGCAAGATAGTAGATCTTATCATACTGGTGATCATTGATCTCCAGCGGCGTCCCTGATAGCAGCCGCGACAGTGAGCTCCTCGTCCAAGAGCGTGATCATGACGTCCTCGTCGTCCGAGTCCATCGCCTTGGCAAATAGCCGAACACCTCGCGTGCAAGGTGGGAGGGTGGTTGGGATAGAGGTAGAAGTGGTGGCGGGAGCGGGTAAACAGCGACGGTGGGAATGGCCGGCGAGGTGGCGAGGGTTGCAGCGGATTGTATGCAGCGGTGGAGTGGGTTCCTACTAGCGGCAATGGACCATCGCGTCGAGGGTGGTTGTGGCGTCGATATCGGGGATGGGAGGTGGTCACGAGGCGAAGGAGAAAAATATTTATGTTTTTTTGGCTCTGGTCGCTGACAGGGCTGGCCCGCGATGTTTTCTCACCACGTTGGCGCCCCGCAAGCCCCCCTGTAAATTGGGTTCGGCCTGGAGACGCCAAATAGAGAGTTGGACGCGGCGGCGGAAAAACAAAATTTAGAGGCCGTGGCTAGGCGTCCGTTTTCACGCCAACACCCCCCAGTCAGCTATTAGAGGCCTTTAGGGAGAGCGAGTGGATATGCTCTAAGATAGCCTGCCCATGTTTTTCCCCAGGGCTCCTAAACACGCGAGTGACCATACCGTGACTACTCGACCAGATCCAAAGTGCTGCCACAGGGCGGGTGCATCGTCTATTAGGAGCCATGCCCTCTTAGAAATACACATTAGCTTGCCCATGTTTTTAAAGGCTCCTAAGAGCCACTCTAGCATACTGCGTATCGAACCTGTATCCACATAATAACCATCTTTTTGCGGGTTAAGAGGTAAGATGGGCCAGTCCAGACACCGCATCGAGCCCGCGTCCGAAAATATTTTTCCGGGCCATTCAGTTTCGTGCCGCGGAAACTCCAAATACCCAGTTTCGTGAGGCTGCCCGAGCGCGAACCCCATCCCCAACCCGCGTTGGCGCGCAGGAAGTTTGAGCTCCTCTCCTTCCCACTTCGGGCCCACCATCCGCCGCGGCAAGCTTGCACCGTGATGGAAGCCCCCAACCAGCCGGTGATCGCTGACCAGGCCGCGCCACGTGGATCGACCCCGCCAACCGGTTCTCGAGCCGCCACAACAGCCGCCGACAAGGAGCTCGTGGTCGACGGCGCCCAGGAAGCTATCCTCCCCAACGTCAAGCGGAATCGGCTGGGGCAGCAAGTCGTCGCAGCTGGGGCTGCTGCTCCTGTTCTGACCAAGCGGCGTAAGAAGTCAGGAAAAAGCCGCAGAAGAAGCAGACGATGAAGATGGTCGTCGTCACAATGGCGTGTCCTTGACATCTTTGACGGCGGTGCTGGGCGACGCGTCCTCCGCGGTCGCGCACAAGGTGCTCGACAAAAGTCCCTCCCTTGATGATGTGCCGAAATCGTATGTTGACATACTCAACTACGCGTCTATGAACATCGACTCCCCGTAGCTCGGAGATTACGAACACTGCACCGATGACATGGAGGATGGTCTCTAGGATGATGAATTCGGGGAAGAAGAAGCCGATGGTGAAGAGAAAGGAGGGGTGCAAGAGATAGAAGAGGAGGCATTCGAAGGGGCGGTGGTAAAGGCGAAGGGGAAGATGGCGAGGGCCGGCAACTATACTGAATTTGAAGATGTGATCTTGATCAAGGCTTGGGAGGGAGTCTCGATGGATGCCTTGACCGACACCGACACTAGTAGGAAAAGCCTTCCGGTCACGTGTCATTTTTGCTACCAGTCATGTGCCCTGGCCCGCCATTGGTACCTCGCCAGTGGTAAGTATTACTAGTCGTGTGTTAACCCGACACACGACTAGTATGGTATGTACTAGTCGCGTCGGTCCTGGCACGCTTCCAGTGAAGTACTAGTCGCGTGCACAGGTCAGGTCTGCTACTAGTGTCATTTTTCACATTTTTTAAAAATCTGGGACCATTGCCCAGCTGTCCACGTGATTTTACACAAAACACCCTAAAAACTAAAAGACAACAATCGAGTCCATGTCGTCTCCTTGTGGTGTTGACGAGAGGATATGGTGCGGAGGAGGAGGCGATCGCCGTCTCGGGAGGTGGTGCGGAGGAGGAAGAGGTCGCGGTTGTCGGAGGTGGTGCGGAGTAGGAGCCGGTCGCTGTCGCCGAAGGTGGTGCGGAGGAGGAGTCGATCATCGTCGCTAGAGGTGGTTTGGAGGAGGAGGCGGAGCAGGCTGCCATATGTGGCCAGAGGAGGCAGTCGCCATCGCTGGAGGTGGTGCTGGTCTTTGGGGAGAAGGAGGAGAAGTGGAAGAGGAGGAGAGGAGAAGGTGGAAGAGGAGGAGAGGAGAAGGTGGAGAAGTGAAGAGTAGGAGGGTATAAGGTGAAGCAAGGGTAGATGATGACTAAAAAGTTCGAAATTAAAGAGAGTGAATTTTTTTAGGAATTTTTCAGATTAGAATTTTTTTGCGTCGAAATCTAAAACCTGAAGAAAAAAATCTATTTTCCTTTTCAAATTTTGGTAATCTAAAAATTGTCTGAACGTCCGAGGGAGTTTCAATTGGATGTAAAAAAATTCGTAGATACATTTTCATATAAAAATATTTTCATCGAAGGTTGTCTGCAACCAGAAGAGTCGTTTTACCGAGACATGACCTTATTTTGCATTATTAAAATTCATGTTTGTTAATTTTTCATCTCGAAGGATTTTATTTTTTGAATTTTCTATCATTTTCTATAATTTTTTAAAAACTGAAAAGGCGATATCGATGCACGGGGGTGCAAATACTAAGATTAGTAATAGGGTGCCCAAAATAGGGAATGCTACTACTAAGTTGATTGTAGCAGCGTGCCCAAAACGAGGCAGGCGACTACTACTTTTGCTGATTTGCGCACATCAGCCCAATATATTGGAAGCGGGCGGGCAAAGACACACGCGACCAATATGGAGATAGCAGTCGCGTGTCTCATGGACGCGCGCTGCGGGTACTTTTTGGACCCTGGGTACAGCTAGGCCCCACATACTAGTAGCGTGCGTGTTTTTGGCATGCGACTACTAATATTGGTCGTGTGCGTTTAGACGGGTGTGTTGCCAATGAGTGTCCCCCTATAGCGTTTTCCCTGCTAGTGCAATCAAACCGGAAAGAGATGTTGGCAACGCATTAAGGATAAGTTCTTCAAGTTGATTCCACCTCTCTCTTCCACGCCAACTCGCTTGTACCGTTCGCTCCAAGGCCAATAGGATACCATCAAGACGGCTTGAGCCAATGGGCTGGTTGCATTGAGGCGGTGAGGAATGCGCCACCGAGTGGCACCAACGTGGGTGATTGGGAAGAAATTGTGCAAAGAATGTACAAGGACATGCATGGGTCGAAGGCAAGTCATTTACGTTCAAGCATTGCTATACCATTCTTGAGAACAACGAGGAATGAAAGATGGGGGAGCAAGAAGCACCACCACCGAGCCATAAGCTTGTCGAGTTGAAAGATGAGGAAGAGGATGATGTACTTGAGACCAAGAGGAACAAGAAGATTCCGGATGGAACAAAGATGACAAATGACAAGTCAAGAAGCAAGGCGAGACCGCAAGTTTGTCCCTCGAGATTGATGTTACGGTGAAGTCCAAACAATTGTTGGTGATGAAGACATTGGAGTCAAAGGAGGAGATGATGGAGAAGAAACACAAAGAAAATGAAGCTAAATGGAACATACTCCGGGAAGATGCCAAACGCAAGGCCGACTTGGAAGAGAGGAGAGCAAGTGCCGACGATAAGCGGGCCATGGCGGAGCTCATTGTGGCGGAGAATGTGACTATGAGGATGAACCCAGCCGAGATGGATGAGTTCCATCTAGAGTGGTGGAACCACGAGAAGATGGAGATCTTGACGAGAAGGAGTGAAGCAGCTCGTGCTGCCATGGCTGCCATGAGTGCTTCCCGAGGTGATGATGCTACGGCGAATGGTGCCGGCCATGTGGATGATCCAGCAATCATGCGCGTCTTGATAATGTGATGTTTGATCTTTTTTTGATTTCCTGTAAGATTGAGTACTTTGACAATGAATTTGCATAATTTATATTCCTACATTCTCGAATTATCGGATGATTTGTCACTATATTTGCATAAATCATGTGTTGCGCCTTTGGTTGGCGCCACCACCAAGGCTAGACATAAGCGCCACCAACAAGGTATAAGCTATAGCCCGGCTATTTTTTCAGCCCGCAAAACACGTTTGGGGTGCCCTCCATCAGTGTATTTTGGATTTAAGGTTTTAGCGAGTCTAAACAGGCAAACGTACCATCTATTAGGAATTGTGCACTTTCGGAGACACATGTCCTCGGAGTACAACCCACGTTTCCGGGAGGCTCCTAAGCACGGGAGCGAATGGACTATAAGCGTTGGACCGGATCCAAGCCGCTGACACGGGGCACACCGCCTATTAGGAGTCACTCCTTCTCGGAGGAGCACGGCTCGGCAACAAGGTTACTACTATTGTTGCCGCTGCCGCTACCACTGCTGCTACTGCTGCGGCGGCTACAACCTGCTACCGCCACCGCCGCCACCACAAATTTGGTTGACGAAAAGATAATTTGAATGGATCTGAAAAGTATATTACTACTATAGAGTTGAGGTAAGCCCTATACATTATAGATTTATTCTCTTTTTCGTATAGAGTAGTAGATACTAGTCCCACTCCCCGGGGCGCCGCGGTTACAGAATATTGTTGAATTTGACGTAGATGAAGAACTTCACTAACAAAAATGTTAGGGCTAGCGTTGATCAGTTTTTCGCAGATGAAGAACATCGTGGACAAAATTTGTTAGGAAATTTTTTGAATAACATTTTGTACGCAGGTTTTATCGAAAAAAATTTGTACGCAGGTAGCTTATTTAACTTTCACCTTAAATAACTCGTCGGTATTTATGTGCGCATTTTTCATGGGACATGGTTAACCATTTTCATTTGGAACTATAGAACCTACTACTACTATTTAGCCATAACGTGGGAATGGTAAAAATGGTTAACCACTAAATCATTAAACTTAGAAATGGTTTTTTTTTCGAAATGGGGGTATACCCCGGCTTCTGCATCATGACGATGCACACGGCCATTTATTGAAAAATAAGGTTCAAAAAACTATTGTTTACAACTCACGCATCACTGAAGATAGATACAAAAATTACGGCCATTAATTAAAGTTAGAAATGGTTAACCACTGATAATTAAGGTTCGAACCAATTTTAGCAGGCTGATCACAAATTGTTTATATACGCGTACCGAGCGACGCATCAGTGGCTAGCTAAATCTCCTAGCAGTTAGCTAACCACTACAGATAAGCTCGGTGCTTGCACAAGACTAGGAGAAGCTACCGAACTCTACTGACGTGCATTAGACTAGACTGAATCATGTCTACTGACACTTGCAAAGCTCGAGTTCCGAGTAAAGGTGGCGGCGGCCTGACCAAGTACATGGTGGTGCCTACGTCGAGTGCAACGTTGAGGCCGCTGGAGGTGTCAGCGGTCCAAGGAATGTGCCTTCCGGACGGGATGGTGACAGCGCTCGTCTCGCTCCGGACGGCAATGGTCCGCCTAGACGCCGGCGACGGTTATCGCGCTCGTCTCGCTCAGGACAGCAGAGGTCGGCGACAGTGACGGCGCTCGTCTTGCTGAGAGAGCACTGCGCGTGGTAAGTCTTCAAGACGGGCTGGCGGACACCGACGGCGTGGTGACGGACCTCACCCATCGCAAGATGATAGAAACTGGGCGAGACATCAGGGATTGAAGCAAACACGGGGAGAAGATGGATGGCTCATCAGCACTTGGCAGGGCGTGGAGGACTGGAGGCCGGCATGCAGTGGTCGGTAATCAAGAGGACAACAACGCTTGGGATTATATACTGTGAGATAAACCTTGGAAAAACCCATTGCATTTTATTAGGATTAAACCAAAGATATATTGGACTGTTTTTTAGGTTCGGTTAACCTGACTATTGGTTATACAGTAACCGAGTTCCACCGTTACGCGTGTTCAATGATAGAGGCGTAACAGTCTAACAGAGGTGCGTAGGTGAACGTTTGGTAAGGAAAGTGAAATAGAGGCGTAACAGTCTAACAGAGGTGCGTAGGTGAACGTTTGGTAAGGAAAGTGAAATAGTCTTAGTAGAAATCATGTATATGAGCAAGCTAAATACGCAATACTGCATAGGCCTAGAACATGATCATCTTACAAAGCTGTGGTACTCTAAGTAGATAGTATTACATTCCGCTTCACGTCAGCTTTACATAGGGGGCACTTTGCAACGCCGGTCTCAAACTACGTAAAAATACAAACGTTGTGGAAAGCATGCTTGCATTCAGGGAGCTCTACGACGATGTTGTCTGTTGCTTCCGACGGGGCAATGTCTTGTAGGCATATGCATATACACATTCTTCTGTCGTCTCAGATGCATTATTGTCTAGCACCTCCATGCTGCAGGCCTTCCTTATGGACGCCATCTTAATGATGAAACGTCTTTCCACATGTAAGCTGAACCTGAACTCGCACCCTCCACTATATAAGCTAGATCTTGGTTCCTTGCTTCCCGAACGATCTCCGTGATGACACCGTTGGGAATGATGGTGTCCAACTCCTGGTTGGTGAAGCGCAGGTCAGCCGCTTGACTAATCTGCTGGAGCCAAGAACGCATGAAGCGACGACATCCGAGCACCTTGGAGAGGCTCGAACCGTCGACTATGTGAAAACTCCGCTTGTACCTTGAAACCTCAGACGTCTCCATGTCGCTTGCACGGCCTGGCCTCTCCAGCTCGAACGTGGTGTTGACGTCCACATTCACGAATGACCAAAGCCGGGTTTGGTGGTGGTCAACTATGAACTTCTTGACCGAAAAGAAGGAAGTAGTGACCGCCGAAACACTGAAACGACGAACAGCTTCACCATCGATCTCCAAGATGCGTTCGGTGGAACGCACGAACCCGAGTTCCGCCATTAATAGCGAAAGAGAATAGCGACGCGGCAAGGCCACAGAGAAAACACTTGAGATACTTATATCTCTTAGAGGTGTATTGTGGAGAAGGAGCAGGGGGGAATGCCTTCGCTAGAGGTACTTATCCTGATAATAAGCGAAACATAAATATGGTGAATATTAATTGATAATTCATGGCCATAGATTTGGTTCGATAGAGAAATATTTCAATTGTTATGGAAAGTACACAATGTCGGAAAGCCTTCTAAATGTGTTCTCTTATTCCTATAGAAATATTGCTAATTCATTTTGCTCCCATAATTTATGTTACCTGGGTTAACCGTATTCCGAAACAAACGCCAACAACCCCCACGTCGCAGTCCAACTCTAGGAAAAACGAGGGCCGGCTGCCAAACGCCAACAACCACCGCCGTCTCCCTCTTCCCCCGTCTCGCCATTGCCTAAGGCGCCTCCGACCATCCATGGGTGGCACCGACGATGTTGGTGGCAGAGCTCTACCTCTGAGTCGCCCTATCCCGCTCCATGTCTGTGGCACCCCCGTCGATTGGAGTATGATCCCAACCTCGATATTGATCTGCGGCCTGCGGGAGTGATGACCAGGGTGAAGGGGTTCATGCATTTTAAATAAAAATTACCCTAGCATGATCACCCAAGATTTATCTATGCAGAAACATAAAACCACGAGTTGGATCATAGTATTCTCATCGAGAGGATTCTGGAAGACTCGGTGATGAACTTGGTGAAGAAATCGAACAGAGCTTTGCCTAATTGATGAAGATTCGAAGGCGTACACGTACAACGCTCCACCTTCCTTTTCTTTAGGACCGAACGCACGACCTCTCTGCAGTATTGCACTTGTATGTGCCCTCCATCCCGGCAAGACTCGTCGCCACGAACGGATCGTACCGAAATACTTTCTTAGATGCAAGCATGAGAGAGAGAAGAAAGCAAACCAATGGGCTAGTGAGTGTGGAGAGAGAGAGGAGGGGTCCACTTTATATGGGGCACTCCATCTTGGGGAGGAGGCCGTACACCAGCCACCCCTCCCTTGGCACCGACCCCTAGGGACAACCCTAGGGCGCCCCCACCAACCTAGGGCAATCCTAGGGCACCCTTCCACGTGGGCTGCCTTGGAGCAGCCTCGGAGAGGCCCGTTGGGTCCCTAGGCACCACCTATGTGGGCCCTTGAGAGATTCATCGGGCTAGCCCTTGAGGGCTGCCTTTTGGAGGGCCTTAGGGACTTGGGAGGCTACCTACATGGACCCTAATAAAGGAGGTACATGCGGCCATTATTTTTATTCAAAACAATTTTATTTGTTTAATTATTTGGACTAGAACAATTATTGTAGTATTGATTATTGTTGTATTGTGTGATATTTAAAACTATAAAATCTTAGTTTATGTTGCTACCATATTCATACTTTTGTAAAAATGTCATGTATATGTGCTGAAATGATGCAAAATCTTAGGTTGCGTTTTGCATTTGAGGTTTGGGAATGGTTGCGGTAAACCAGAACCCGCAAAACTAGTGCGAACCATTTTCGACCGAAAAAAAGCGTTTCGTCACTTTCGTGCATCCTGCATCCCCTCGTATCCTGGTTGCGGTTTCTGCTAGAGGTTCTTACAGGAACTAGATTTAGATGTGCGCCTCACGACCCCGTAGATCTCGTGTGAAAATTTATTTTGTATATAATACTCTCTACAATAAAAATCAGATGGTCCCCGGACCATCCGAACCGGGAAACAACTTGTAAACGCCATATTAAGTGTTTATAGAAATTGATGATAAGCAAGTAGCATCAAGCATGGCTTGAACATAGTTGATATAGAGCAGTACACAGAACACATGCAATAGATACTTAAGAAATAACATGCTACTTGAAATTATAAGGCACAACAACATAATACAATAGTTACTAAAGGGTTAATTTATACATGGCAACCACCCGCCTAGCACATCATGCTTCTCAGCCTAGGATTGCTTCCTCGTCTTCTCGAGACGCTTCTCCATATTGGGATCTCGAGATTGATTCTAAAAGCCCGGTCTGCAATATTGTACCAATGTTTATTATGTGTAGCGACAATATAAGTTAACTCCCAATACGTGAGATAAATAGTGTAATAAATTATTTTTGTTACAAATAGTATGATCGTGCTATTTAGCACACAATGCTCGGAACCAAGGGATTTTACAAAAAAGGTCATTCAGAAAATCATTGTAGGACAATAAGAGAAAAAGACCAAAACCCCCCCAAAAAAAGTATCATATTAGGTGCAGATATCTTTTTGGGACATGCCTCGACCCGCAGGCCCAACTTTCGCACTGATAAACGTTTTATATAATGATATAGTAAATATTTGATACATAGCTAATTCATCTCCTAGTTTAGGGTTGTAGTTAAAATGTAACATATATCCAACCTTCATTCTATGAATATTTGAAAACTTTCATCGTAAACCGTTGGATGATTAACAGATGGTGCGGAATGGAGGTGGGATCTCAAACAAGTAACTTAACCCATCTGGTCATATCTTTGGCAAACAAAAATTAATAGCAGGTTTTAAAGTAAGTAAGAAAGAAAATATTTTGTTCAAACCAAAAGAACATGGTAATCTAATCTAATATAAGCCCATATAAAAATAGCAACCCCATATATGCACACAGATGTGCAGACAGGCTGGCCACAAAAGCAACAACCCCCACTTGGAGTAACCACGGCTTCCCATTCCTAGGGAGCTTAGTGTTTTGAGGAGACCTTATTGTCAAGCAATAGATAATAGTCTGTGTTGTGTGTGTGTAACGTAGAGCTCCGCAACTGTGAATTTGAATTTACTTCATTAATATGAGATGATAACATATAATTTAGATTTTCATATGTAGTCCATTTTTATCTGAAACTCAATGGAAATAACAGAGGAGAATGATGAACAACACAATAGTTGTTACATTTTTAAATTTTAGTTTACAGCAGCAGTCGTAAATATTACTGACTAAATTGCAAACTATTAGCTTTCATGAGCATTGTGAAGTGGTTTGATGAAAATACCCAATCCCTTCATGGATTTGCTAATAATATACCATGTTTATACTTGCAAAGCTGCTCTAATAAATATATACTTCCCTAACTAACCAGCAAAATTTCTACCTTTTCTTGTTTCGAAGTGATATCCCAGTAACCATCTTGGCTGAAATCTAACTGGAAATACAAGTGATATTAGTTCCATAGGTGCTCTAATCAAAATTTTGCAGCTTTCAATTGCAACACAATTCAAAGTAAGTTTGTGAAGACATTTTTTATTGAATCACCTCATGATGTGTTGTTATTACTGATAATCTTTTTTATGTGGCGATCAAACTATAACCAAAGTGCTGGTATCACCTGTAAATACCCTTGTACGGCAGCAAGGCTGAAGCTAGAAAAATATGCAAATTGTTGTCGCCACTGATGTGAACCATGTGTTGATCCACCGTGAACCTGCGAGTACTAAAACAATAATAGGCTTATGTTATGTGATTATGTCTTCATGCAAGCTTGCCGCAATTTCACATTTGCAGTAGAAATGCGTAATGGGAAGGAACATGTTACATGCCAATGATGCGGAAAAGGGAGCAATATTTGGTGTTAGCTTGACAACTCGGGTACACCTTACCCGATATCGAAGATGTTCCATCTGAAAACACTTCGTTACTCGGAGCTGTTGTGTTGCTTTTATGTACCCAAGAGGCAGAGAGCGAGTCAATTTCTGATTCAGGAGCATAAACTGAAGACAATCCATCCTTTGAAACAGTATATGAGGTGCAAAAGCTGGAGACACTCTTGCAGATTTAGGAGGACGTCCTAGCTCCACTGGACTTCGTGTAGAAGACATGTCGTCCGATGTTCAATGGGATGCATGCATATTAACTCTTCATCATGAATCATGAATTATTACAGTATAACTGTACAAGTATACATAATGAAGGCGCTCCTGCAGGTATAGTTACAAACTACATAGCCTAGACAATAGCAACTTCTAGTGTGAATACAAAGAAATAGGTAAATGGCCAGGAAATAATCCGATCTTGGAAAAAAATTCTGATAAATCAGAGAAGTGATACTTATGGTAAAAAAAATGGTCAATGCCACTTACTGTTTTAATAATTCTATGATAAAAATAAAAAACACTGAAAACCAACTAATTCCTAGAATTAAACCTCTAATTTGGTTCCTCTAGTGCCTAGAATCTGAAATTTTGTACCAGCCAGTAACTTCCAACTCCATGGCCTAAGACCTACAATAAAACACTTTCCTTTTTTAGTTTAAAACTATGAGAATCCTTATACAGCCAATTATCCCTTTAGTGTAAAACTATGACAAACAACATAAATGAACAAAAAGATGAGGTGGCATTTGAAAACATTGCATCTCTGGAGCACCTCAACTACACTAAACAGAAAAAAAAACATGATGATAACTACCAGGATGGAGAAAAATATGACGTGGCTCAATGTATTGCATGTCACCAATACAAATATAGTAGATAAATAGCCCTAGCTTGGCAGCTCGGACACGTTGCCACCCAACCTAGGTGCTAGTTTCTTTTGAAGAAACATCAAAATCATATGATAAATAATTATATATCAATCGGTAAGATAATATAAATAGAAATACACTTTACATTGACATAATCAACACCTAAATGTTCAAATCTAAGTTGGAGAATTCTAGAAAATAGGGTAAGGTGCAGATTGCTCAATGAACCATTATCACTGTAAATTATAGATTATATATTGATGGTAAGATTTTATTTGCTCATTGCCGTTGAAGTACATGAAGAGGCGCTCCAAAAGCAAGACAATACCAAAAAACCTTCATTTCTTGAGTTTCAATTAGTGAATCCCATTCAATGCCAAAAATTTGAGTCACTCCAATATTGCAAGGGCATGGTTCTGGTAAGTAATGGAAAGATGTACCTTTTACTTTTGCTTGATGTCTTGCCACTCAGATAGACATGCCATGATCTGCTACAACCTGATAACTGGAGTTCAGCACAACAATTTTGGAGCATTTACCCCCATAAACAGGTGATTAAATCACTCTCACTACCAACTGCATGGAGATTCCTCGGCTGAGCCTGGACAGCCGCCAGCCTCACCGAGCCAAGGCTCCATCAAAGATATATCCATGCAAATCTGACAAAAGGTAGTATTTTGCAGAATAATTAAGGAATGAATATCATGGCATTGCCCAAAGCCAAAACTCTTGCGGTAATTAAATTGGCATTAACCATAAATCTGAAAAAAAAACTTCAAATAAATAAAAAAAGAACTGGCCAAAGAAAATTGCCTCGCACCGAATACTCTCTACAGTGGAATTCTGGTCCAAAACTAAAACATATGCCTCTTTTTTCCTCCTTAGTCAAGAACCCTAGCCCTGAAACATCAAACAAACAAAATACACATATAGTTCAGCCTTCATGAAGTAAAAGTGCATTGCTAAAAAATCAGACTATTGGTGATGTAACCACACGAGAAACCTGAACCAAAATTCAGGCTATCACCTGTAGAACATCGAGATCAGGGACAATTTGAAGAGCTTCATTTTCTTCTTCCATAACAAATCTGAACCAAAAGAATAAGGAGAAATGACAACCTTGCACAATTATATTAGGGTCGAATCTTTCATAGAACTTCATTTACGTCTTTGCTCCAGTTTGTTACGGGGCAAGCCAACATAAAAAAATGTAAGCAGGTGAACATTATATATTATTGCATTGTCACACTCCGTTCAGAATTGCAGAAACTCTTGCAATATAAAAATTAACCCACCAATTCTGCAAATTCAGTAGTCACAATACTGGAAAGTGATGCTACATCTGCACCAACACTGAAAAATGCATCTTGTTTCTTGTATAGGTACACTTATGAGCCATAGAAGTGCAGGAGTATTGTAATACACAAGTAGATCAGGCAATGCTGTAATGTGACTCTAACTGATTGACAGCCTACTGAAATTTAATTCAATACTTGCAATTTAAGTCATGAAAACAATTCTAAGTCATAAGTCATAACTAATGATGCTGAAGTAGTAACGAAGGAATAAAAGAAAAACAAAGAAAAAATGGGATCGATAAGGAGAGTAGGGAGCACGACAATCACCTCAAATCGCCGGTCGCTGCAGGGGACGGTGAGGTTTGCGGCCGCCGCCGACGCCGCTCCCCTCACAGTCGGTCGGGTCCAGTGCAAGGCAGAACTGCTCCCAGCGATGGCGATACGGCGCTGCTCCATCTCCTCCACCCCAGCCTCTGTCTCCTCCTCCCCCATATGTTGATGTGTAGTAGTATCCCTGCAAGGCATTTGCAAAAATAATAGTTAATAGATAACTCTGATAATGCATATTTAGTTCTCAGACTTCCTTTCCATCTCCACCTTTGATAAGTATAGTATATGCGGGATTTCATTATGTCGGGAAGTGCTAAAAAATCCAGTCCAACCAAAAATACTCGAGCAATGGGATTGTATGCAAGATACAGTGAGCGCACCACAATAGTATTGATAAGCAAAAAATTAACACGATTTCCTACACGGTTTGGATCCAATGCAAATAAAGGCTCAAGAAAATAGAACTAGTAGCTGCATATGAGTGCTTATATGCAGAAAACAGTCCTAACATGTACAACTACAATGCATATGAGTAGAGAGTAGAGCTGTACACCTAATAATTTCCATAACATATGATGTAGCCTAAATTCTTCACAATGGCCCTAGAACGGGGAGATAATTTAGCCATGGTTCAAAGTTTCTTTTCTTCCTCTATATCCTCAACCTATCTGCCGACTCACTACATGATTTCTTCCATAGATACTACTACACATCAATATATGGTACTGCCGAAGCCACCAACATTTGATATCCAACCGCAAGGACCTCGCCTAAACATGTAAATCGGAGACTCACCTAGGCGTTGCCCTCTGTTAGGGTTTGGCGGCTGCTCGTGCTCCATGGCGGCTCGTGTGCTCCCTGAGGGTGGAGGAAGAGGAGAGGACGAGGCGTCGCAGCCTCCCTCCTCCGTGCGTGCTCCTGTGGCGGCGGGGACGAGGAGAGGCGCGAGGGACACCGATTGGGAGGAGAAGGGCCGGTGGGTTCGAGGGCGGCGACGGAGCCCTAGAGGCGCCGCAGGTCCCCGTCCAACGCAACCGCGCTACGCCGCAGCGCGTCCTCGTCGGCGGCGCGGCGCACGGCGAGGGCCGTCGCCGCCTCCCGCAGCTCCCGCGCCGCCTCCTCCTAGCCCTCCGCTGTTGATGTGCTTGGGGTCGAAGAGGAGGACACCGCGCACGCTGCTGCCGCCGCCGCGCCACCGCCTCCTCCTAGCCCTCCGCTGCTGATGTGCTTGGGGTCGAAGAGGAGGACGCCGCGCACGCTGCTGCCGCCGCGCCACCGTACGCCGCCGCGCGGAGCGGCAGGAACGCCGTCGCGCGCCGATGCGGGGTAGGGGACGAGGAGCCGTGGCGTGGAGGAGAGAGCAGGGATCGAGCGGGAGAGGAAGGGGCAGCCGCCATTGGAGAGGAGGGGTCGAGCGGGATTGGGGGAAAGTGGGCTAGGATTCCCTCCGTGGGATGATGCGTTTTATATCCACACCGCTGAAATACCAAAAATACCCCTTGCGGGGTGGAGATCCTGCCCGACGCTTATGCACACCGACAGAGATCCCAGTCGCAGTCACTGACGTGCGGGGCCGGCAAAGGTTGGGCCCACATGCAGCCAGACGCGGGTAACAATTGGCCGTTGCATGGGGTTAGCTAGTAGATTCTGAGCCAGGAATCAACGGCTGAGATTCGTCGCAAGGAAAATCTAACGGCTCACGTGCGAGGATCGCTGTGAAGCCCCCTATGGGGGGCATCGTTTATACCTTTAGATACTTGGTGTTTCTTCTTCTCGAGAGCTTCCATGCATCTCTCGCCTCACGCCAGCTAGCTAGAACTAAACGAAATAATCTAACAAGTGGAGATTAAAAAAAAAATGGAGACATGGTGCTCCACCTCGTCTGGCCTTGCTGCTGAGGCGACAGTGTGTGCGGGACTTAAGAAAGACGAGGCGTGGTACAGTCTGTACGAACTTGCTCAAAACTTATGGAGACAACACTAGGTCCAAGCGCTGCGAGTGTGCGAAGCACGTCGTCCAACCAGACCGAGCGAGACGAGAGAAACGCGTCCTTGCCCAACTGAGCGCGCGGCGCAAAGTCTCCATGCTTATTCTCGTCTCCCGTTCCGCCTCTATATACTACAGACACGTTCGGCTCAGCTCAACTCCACCTCTCACACCATTCCCCCAACGCATCTGTACGTTCATAATGTCCAAGGAGATACGCCACATCGCCCACTGGAAGCACCCCCTGGTGCTCCGCGACACCGGCGGCAGCTTCCGCTGCGACGGCTGCAGCTGCCCCGGCGTAGGCTTCCACTACCGTTGCGACCTCTGCGATTTCGACCTGCACGGGTTCTGCGCGACTTGCCCGCCGGCCGCGACCTTCGCCTTCCACGGCCAGCACCAGCTAAGAGCATCCTCATTCGTTGGCGCTCCTCACGTCCAAATCCGACGAAATTTTCGTCCGGATTGGACGAAAATTTGGCCTGACGAGCGCCGAAGTTCCAGCCGTCCCCCCGGCAGGAAACTCCCAACCTCGACCATTTGACATATTTCAAACAAATTGGACATAAAATTTAACAAGTTCGGCGAGCAAGAGTCCGATTCGGCGATAATCAGTACAATGTTTAACAAGTGCCGAAACAAATGAAGCACACAATTTCACAATTTTTAAAACAAATTATGACAGACTAGTTGGCGTCGGCGTGGGCGTTGCCTCAGAGTGTCCATATGTGCTCCACCAGATCATCTTGCAGCAGCTGATGCATTATAGAGTCTCGAATCTCCTGGCGCATAGCAATGAAGGCGGTTCATGATGGAGGCACCTGGTGATTAGGCTGTGCAAGAGGACCCTCTCTCTCATATGGTGCTTGCTGCTCAGCCAGAGGAACCGGATGTTTTCGCTCATTTTCAATAATCATATTGTGTAAGCACACACAACAATTCATCACCTCCCACATCTGATCTTTGGACCAAGTCATAGCGGGGAACCGGACGACAGTAAATCTCTGCTGGAGGACACCAAATGCACGCTCGACATCTTTTCGGCAAGCTTCTTGTTTCTTTACAAACTCGCAAAGTTTGGGGGTGCTAGGTTTTGAGATAGTCTTCACAAATGTTGACCACTTTGGATAGATACCATCTGCAAGGTAGTATCCTTTGTTGTAGTGCCGACCATTGATCACATAGTTCACCGGGGAGCATGACCCTCAACAAGCTTGGAAAAGGTCAGGGAGCAGTTTAGGACGTTGACGTCATTGTTGGATCTAGTCATACCAAAGAAAGAGTGCCAAATCCAGAGATCATGGGTAGCCACTGCTTCAAGTATCACAGTGCAACCGTTTTTGTGACCCTTGTACATTCCCTGCCACGCAAACGAACAGTTCTTCCATTTCCAATGCATGCAGTCAATGCTTTCAAGCATCCCTGGAAAACCCCTAGCTTCATTTGTTGCAAGGATCCTCTGAGTGTCTTCGACAGTGGGTGATCTCAAGTAAAAGTTCCCGAACACTACTATGATGGCCCTGCAGAACCGTAGAAACAAACAAGGGCGGTGGACTCTGCCATCCGAAGATAGTCATCTGCACCATCACCGGGAGCTCCATAATGTTGAATTATTAGGCAATTTCCGTGTGAGTTTAATTACCGAAAGCAAGATTACAGATGCACAAGCATACTTAACCACACACATCAGACTAAGCACATGCATCAGATCTGAACATGGAACAAGTAGCAGTGCAAGGTAGGAGAGTAAAAGCACGTACATCGCGACCGGGAAGGTCGCACCAACAGCAGCACCACCACCATGGGAGTTGTTGATGTCGCCCATGGTGTAGTCGGATCTGTCGATGAAGCAGCTGAACCGTCGATGAAGAAGACGAACAGCAGCGAGCAGTCGCGCCGAGACGCTCCCCAAAAACCTTATCGCCCGTCTCCCGATGCAGGATCTCAACGGACGGGGTTTCGGAGGCCTGCTCTCCCGGACGGCTGTGCACGCAGTCGCCGGGATGGGGAAGACTAGAGAGTAGCGCAGCAAAAGGAACTTCGCGAGAGAGAGAGATCTAAGAGCACTATTCTCCAGATCTGATCGGTCTCCTTGTATACCCTGGGAGGAGAGCCGCCCCGACCGCGTTGACACGCGTAGGAAGCCAGGGACACGCGGCGAGCATGCACATGCAGGTCGACACGTACCCAACACAGTTGGTGCACCAAGCAAAAATTTAGGCTTCCTTGAGTGTGTCTCGAACTCGAACTCGAACTCGAGTCACGAAACGCGACGTGCGTGCGTGACGTGTCGTGACGTGCCGTGCCGAGCCGAGACGGGCGGGCGGAGGAGGAGGAGTGCGCGAGGGCTTCTTCTATTCTCACTCACTTGGAATGACTAGAACAGCAGCCCTTATATACCACTCCAACTCTCTCCCAACTAGCAATGTGGGACTAAACTTTGTCCCCCAATGCTGTCCCAAGCTGCCAACGTGATGGGCCTTGAGATTTCAGGAATTGTAGACTATATGGGCTGCCTTATTGGGCTGCAGCCCATCTAAATTCAACAATCCCCCACCAGATCTCATATGCACATCAGATGACACATTAGTTCCATTCACTCGTTTAATATACCCGCACTTCGGTGGAGACCGTTAAGTTGAACTTCCACTTAGGCAAGGTGCTACGCTTGACTACAACCGAACAATGGACTATGCCTTGAATTGTCGGTCTTTGTGCAGCAAGTTTCGCTCAATGCCGGCACGGTACTAGGCTACCTTAGCCTTCCCTCGGGTGGAGCTTATAAGTCATACTCCTCGGCCCTTCATGAGCTTACTAGAGATTCACCCAAATCTCCCACACTATGACCGGTAGTGTCACTCATATAGGTGTGTTCTTCAAAAGATCGCCCGTAGGACGGCGTCTTAGCTCATCAAGAGCCGCTCGGAACACATTAAGACATTGTCAACCCGCCTTACAGTAGCTATGAGAGAATTGCATCTGCAGCGGAGTGGGGGTATTAAATTTTCTCTCAACTCAGTTGCTCCGGTTTGTTTTCCCAGGTCCTAGTTCACGGAATTTCCGATTACATAGGTTGGGTTACCCCCTCGGCAACTCAAGTGGGTCTCAAACCCATCTCCCTCGATGCAAGGTCTATCATGTTTCTTGATAGTCCTTTTGTGAAAGGATCTGCCAGATTTTTAGCACTTTGGACATAATCCAATGCTATCACTCCGGAGTTCTTCGGTTTTCGACAGACTTCAATCTCCTCTTGATATGTTTGGAACTTTTCATATTATCCTTAGAACTTTTCACTTTGACAATCACATTTTGATTATCACGAGTTCATGAGGATAGCCGGTATTGGTTTTTCAACCATAGGCAAGTCCATCAAGAGCTCACGAAGCCATTCCGCTTCGACGAGTAGCCGTATCTAATGCCGTGAGTTCTGCTTCCATAGTTGACCTCGTTAAGATGGTCTCGCTTGCAAGACTTCCGAGAAGCAGCGCCACCACCAAGAGTGAAAACATATCCGCTTGTGGCTTTCATTTTAGCATCGAAATCCAATTGGAATCACTATACCCTTCAAGTCCTCTTGGATGCCCGTATAATGAATTCCATAACTCATGGTTCCCTTTAGATAGCGCATCACTCTCTCAAGAGCATGCCAATGATCATCTCCCGGGTTGGCCACAAACCGGCTAAGTTTGCACACGGCAAACGAGATATCAGGCCTCGTAGCGCAAGCTAAATACATGAGTGAACCAATGATTTGAGAGTATCTCAATTGATCTTTAGTTGCCTTTTCATTCTTTCGAAGCAAGACACTAGGATCATAAGGTGTGAGAGAAGATTTGCAATCGAGCATAACCAAATCTGCTCAACACCTTCTCAACATAATGAGATTGCACAAGTGTAATCCCATTATTCTCATCTCTCAATAACTTGATGTTCAATATAACATCAGCTTCTCCAAGATCTTTCATCTCGAAACACCGAGATAAGAAGGTTTTTACCTCCTCAATCACTTTGAGACTTGTCCCAAAAATTAGTATGTCATCCACATACAAGCATAGGACAACTCCCTCACCCCCACCATGGCGGTAGTACACACATTTGTCGGCTTCATTAACAACAAAGCCCACAGATGTCAAAGTTCTTTCGAACTTCTCATGCCATTGTTTAGGAGCTTGTTTTAGACCATACAAAGATTTCTTTAATTTACACACCTTTCTTTCTTGACCTTCTAGTACAAAACCATCAGGATGTTTGATAACCCACAAGTTTAGGGGATCGCAACAGTCTTCGAGGGAAGTATTACCCAATTTATTGATTCGACACAAGGGGAGACAAAGAATACTTGAAAGCCTTAACAGCGGAGTTGTCAATTCAGCTGCACTGAAACAGACTTGCTCGCAAGAGTTTATCGAGTAGTGACAGTTTTATAGCGATAGCGATAGTGAAATAACGAGCAACAGAGTAACAAAGACAGCGGTAGTGATTTTAGTAAACAGCAGGATTAAAATACTGTAGGCACGGGGACGGATGACGGGCGTTGCATGGATGAGAGAAACTCATGTAACAATCATAGCGGGGCATTTGCGAGATAATAATAAAACGGTGTCCAAGTACTAATCAATCAATAGGCATGTGTTCCAATTATAGTCGTACGTGCTCGCAATGAGAAACTTGCACAACATCTTTTGTCCTACCAGTCGGTGGCAGGCCGGCCTCAAGGGAAACTACTTGGATATTAAGGTACTCCTTTTAATAGAGTACCGGAGCAAAGCATTAACACTCCGTGAACACATGTGATCCTCACATCACTACCATCCCCTCCGGTTGTCCCGATTTCTGTCACTTCGGGGCCATTGGTTCCGGACAACGACATGTGTATACAACTTGCGTGTAAGATCATAAACAACGAATATCTTCATGAATCAATAACATGTTCAGATCTGAGATCATGGCACTCGGGCCCTAGTGACAAGCATTAAGCATAACAAGTTGCAACAATATCATAAAAGTACCATCTACGGACACTAGACACTATGCCCTAACAATCTTATGCTATTACATGACCAATCTCATCCAATCCCTACCATCCCCTTCGGCCTACAGCGGGGAATTACTCACACATGGATGGGGGAAACATTGCTGGTTGATGGAGAGGCGTTGGCGGTGATGGCGGTGATGATCTCCTCCAATTCCCCGTCCGGCGGAGTGCCGAACGGAGACTTCGGCTCCCGCGACGGAGTTTCGCGATGTGGCGGCGTTCTGGAGGGTTTCTGGCGACTTCGACTTCTCTCCGTGCGTTTTTAGGTCGAGGCGAATAAGTAGTCCGAAGGGGGGCGTCGGAGGCCGAACGAGGGGGCCACACTACATGGCCGCGCGGGCCACCCCTGGGCCGCGCCGCCATGTAGTGTGGGGCCCTCGTGCCTCCACTTCAATTGCCCTTCTGGCTCCGTCATTATTCTGGGAAAATAGGCCCTTTCGTCAAAATCCCGAGGTTTTTCCTGAAAGTTGGATTTCTGCACAAAAACGGGACACCAGAACAGTTCTGCTGAAAACAGCGTTAGTCCGTGTTAGTTGCATCCAAAATACACAAATTAGAGGCAAAACAATAGCAAAAGTGTTCGGGAAAGTAGATACGTTTTGGACGTATCAACTCCCCCCAGCTTAGCTTATTGCTTGTCCTCAAGCAATTCGAGTTAACAACCGAGCGATAAAAGAACTTTCACGAACACATTTGCTCATATGATGTATATATTCTCATGATATGGCTAATACTTGAGCAGTTCATAATAAGGTACATGCAAATAAGATCATCTAACAGCTATGTCAATCATGAAGAGGTACCAACAATTAATAATAAGCATCATGAATCATGTATATAAGCAGGATTGCAATGTTCATAAGAGAGCATGATAAAGTGGTATCTCGCTTGCCTGTATTTGATTGGCAAAACATAAATGCCCGGGCACCTTTGAAGTTCATAGAAAGACTAGAAGTAGTGATTGTCAAAGATAAAAGCATCAAAGTTATACCACAATCAATCGTATTTTGAGACAAGCATATTATACTAAGAATGACAGTTGTGCTCTCAAGAAAGTGCTCAAAGAAATAATGGAGACACAACATAAAAGTAAAAGATTGACCCTTCGCGAGAGGAAGCAGGGATTAACATGCGCTAGAGCTTTTCATTTGTAAAGCAGGAGTAAAATTATTTTGAGAGGTGTTTGTTGTTGTCAACGAATGGTAATGGGTACACCAACTACCTCGCCAACCGGACTTTCAAGAGCGGCTCCCATGAATTATTTGCATTTTTATGTGGCACTCCTTCCAACCTTTCTTGCACAAACCATGGCTAACCGAATCCTCGGGTGCACTGCCAACAATCTCATACCATGAAGGAGTGCCTTTTTATTTTAGTTTTATTATGATGATGACACTCCCCCCAACCTTTGCTTACACAAGCCATGGCTAACCGAATCCTTCGGGTGCCGTCCAACAATCACAAACCATGGAGGAGTGTCTATTTAAGTTAATTAATTCGGGACTCGGGAATCCCATTGCCAGCTCTTTTTGCAAAATTATTGGATAAGCGGATGTGCCACTATTCCATATGAGAGTCCGTCAAAAGTAAATGACAAGGTTGAAAGCTAAACACCACATACTTCCTCATGAGCTATGAAACATTAACACAAATTAAGAAGCATTTCGAAGGTTTTAAAGGTAGCGCATGAGAATTTACTTGGAATGGTTTGAAATGCCATGCATAGGTATTTATGGTGGACACTCTGGAATAACTTGGTTTTCATGTGTTTGGAGGCACGAGCAGCGTTCCCGCTCAGTACAAGTGAAGGCTAGCAAAAAGACTAGGGAGCAACAAATCAAGAGAGCAGTAACTGTCATAATCATGCTTGCGGCAAAATAAATTAATTGAGGCATAAAAGTGATACAAGAACTCTGAAGCAATATAGATCATCGAGGCTTAATTGACTTTTTGTTCAGTCATATGCATGCGTGAGCATGTGCCAAGTCGATATAAATGAATTATTCAGAGGAGGATACCACAATGCCATACTTACTTATGAATAAAACAATGCAAACAAACATCCATGACATGCTACTCATATTAATAGATTGGAGCTAAACATGAGAGATCATAAACTACTAGACTTTCTCAAATAACATATACTTCACATGAACCAACTAAGCATGCTCACATGGATGAGTATATGTACAAAAATGAAAACAAATAGAGTTCATACCAGCCTCTCACCACAATCGGATTGTCGTAGATCGTCATTATTGCCTTTTCACTTGTGTAGCTTGGATAATATGAAATGAAAACCACGCTCCAGCCACCGAAGACCATTGAACTCATAAAGAACTTTACAAACCAAAGAAGAACAGCAAATATTTTTGGTGTTTTCAAATTGCAAATAAGAACAAGAGGAAACAAGCAAACAAAGCAAAATCTTTTTGGGTTTTCTTATAGCAAACTAGCAATAGCAAATAAAGCGAAACAAATGCAAGAAACCAAAGCAAACAAATGGTGAAGAGAAACAACAGAAATATTTTTGGTCTTTTTGTGTTTTGGAAAGGAACAAAGCAAAAACAAGAAATAGCATACTAAAAGAAACACAGAAAAGCGAGATGGCAGAAATCTGCCAAAACCTGACAGCAGTACAGAAATCGATTTTTACAAAAATCTTACGTTGCTCAGTTCAAAAAGTGTTCAACTAATGAAAGTTAGATAACAACCTGGGGAACATGCACGAAAATTTGCAACTCAAAATAACGTTCTGGCTGGGCACACGAATTTTTACGGTAACAGCCCAGAATCTGTTTTCAGGCAGCACTTCCCCAAATATCATCTTCCTCTCATTAGAAAACCACTCAAACGAACAAAGCAAGTATGTGCAAGTATCCAGCAACCATAATATGCAAAGAATGAGTGATGCCGGTATACCCCCCCCAAGCTTAGGCTTTTGGCCTAAGTGGAGTTCAATCTCATCGATCCCATGAAGTAGTATCTCCGTAATATGAAGATGGGTCGTATTCCGGGTATGTGCTAGAAGAAGCACCCGGATATGTGACGGTGTGGTCGTAGGAGGTCCCGACGTCCTCGGAGTCATGTTGCTGGTGGAACTCTTGTATCTTCATATGTTCATCCACCTCCTCCTTAGTGCACGACCATGATTGCTCGTCAATACCGAGCAAACCTGGTTGGGGAAGAGGGATTTCCTTCTCCTCCCCGTCAGAAAACAACATTCTATATACCATATTATCTAAAGTAGAGTCAGTTGTAACAAAATGATGACTCTTCATAGCAGCAATATCAAGTCTCCTAGGGACCAATGGCACATCATTAGGATCAATAGGAAGATTAAGAAATGTTAAAACACACAGTGCAATGGTTCCTCCAAAAATAGGCCCCCTGGTAGTCAGGCGGCGAGCAATAAGAGCACCGAGGTGATAGGAGGTTTGACCGAGTAAGTGCAATATTCAGAAAAGCAAGATGGTAGCTAGAGATATTACTAGTGTTCTCCCTACCAAGAATGCTAGTAGCAATGTAGTATGCAAAATACTTAATGGCGGGAAGTTGGATGTTCCTTATCTTGCCCCGCTGAATGGTGCGATAGTCATCATCGGTGATCCCTCGGTAAAGCTCCAGCAAGTCCCGGGGGTTGTCATCAATCCTACTTGCTGTACCTACAGGGGCAATATCCAAGGCACAACAAAAATCCTTCAACGGCATAGTCACAGTATTACCATAAATCCTGAATGCAACCGTTGGCTCATAATGTTTGTTGTTGAACTGGAAACTCTCGACGAAGGTCTTGGTGAGCAAGTAGTATTGCTCCCTTTCATCGCCCATATAAGTGGTTAACCCTGCCCTGTTGACAAGGGTTAAGAAGTCCTCCAATATTCCTGCATTCCTTAGAAAATCATAGCATGAAAAAGTAGAAGCATTAGGAGGCCCGTTGTCCTCTTCGGGCGCGAAGCTAGGCGCGAGGATGTCCTTGTTGTACGACCGCCTAATTTGGGTGGAGGACCTAGAAGGCCTCCCGGTGCTGGTTGTTCCCTTCTTGAACAATTCTCCAAATTTGAACTTCTTCATTTTCTGAAATTTTTAACAAACAATATAAAACTTGATTTGGTGACATATAATTGAGGGAAACTACCATAGGAACTTGCTAGAGTACTAATCATGCATCAAAACTAATTTCTACCAATTAGAACAAGCATGCAAGCTCACCAAACATGTTACCTACAGCAGCAAAATATTCAAGATATACTCAACCAAACAAAATTCTACTTGGATGGGTGGAGGAGTCACATACCAAGGAGAAAATGTGCCAAATTTCAGCAGGAAATCTGAGCTGAGCAAAGAGATCGAGAAATCTGGAGTTCTTGAGCAAAAACGCGAGTGAGAGGAAATGTGTTCGAGTTTTTTGGGAGAGAGAAGGTGCTCTGGGAGGAAGAGATGGCAAAGTGGGGCAAGGAGGGGCCCACACCACATGGTGGCGCGGCCACCTTGCAGGCCGCGCCGGCTCTGTGGTTTGGCGCCCTCCGGTGCCCCACGAGTCATCCTCCGGTGCTCCCGGTGCCTCGTCGAAAAATAGGACCAACGGTATAATTTTCGCGAATTTTTGAAAACTTTGAAAAATGCACATTTTCTGGGTATTAAGTTTATTATTACTGGCCAGGAAATTTTTTTGAAATCTCAAATCAACTAAGAAACTTTGCAAATTAAAAGTGCTACAGCAACTAAAGCAAGTGGATAAAGAAAGAGATGTTGTTTACCTCCTCTATGCATATAAAAGGTATTTGTTAACAAGGTTGATCAAGTCTTGCCACCAAATAAATTTTATATAGCATATGAAGAAATAAACCTCAAATCAATCATGTTACCTTGAATTGTATTGATATGGATCCAATCACAAGAGTTTGATATTCTTCTTTAGGCTCATATATGGGACAATCAATAGTTCCCACTTTGATAGTTCTCACATGAGAAATAGTATTAACTCCGCACGCTTTTTCAATCCTCTTGGGGAAATAGACAGTGTGTTCCTTGTCATCAACATTGAAAGTAACCTTTCCTTTGTTGCAATCAATAACAGCCCTCGCGGTGTTAAGAAAAGGTCTCCCAAGAATAATAGACATATTATCATCTTCGGGCATTTCCAACACAACAAAATCAGTTAATATCAAGCAGTTAGTAGTAACTTGAACAGGAACATTCTCACATATACCAACAGGAATAGCAGTAGATTTATCAGCCATTTGCAAAGATATATCAGTAGGTATCAACTTATCTAAGTAAATTCTCTTGTATAAAGAAAAAGGCATAACACTAACACCGGCTCCCAAGTCACATAGAGCAGCTTTTAACATAATTATTCTTAATAGAACAAGGAATAGTAGGTATACTCGGGTCGCCCAATTTCTTTGGAACTTTGCCATTGAAAGAGTAATTAGCAAGCATAGTGGAAATTTCCTCATTGGGGATTTTCCTTTTGTTAGTAACAATATCTTTCATATACTTTGAATAAGGAGGCAATTTAATAGCATCAGTTAAAGGGATTTGCAAGAATAAAGGTTTCATCCAATCACAAAATTTATTATAGTGTTCCTCTTCCTTTGATTTTAATTTCTTAGCAGGAAAAGGCATTGGCTTTTGCACCCAAGGTTCTCTTTCATTACCATGTTTCTCAGCAATAAAATCTTCTTTAGTATACTTTTTATTTTTAGCATGCTTTTCAGGTTCTTTTTCAACCTCTTCTTTATCAGGAGTATCATTCTTATCATTATCTTCACTATTATCATGTTCATTACCACTTTCAGTTTCAGCATCAGAAATAGAAATACTATTAGGATCATTAACAGGTTCAGAGGATTCTACAACATTTTTATGTTTCTTCTTCTTTTTCTTAGAATGAGCTCTAGGTTCAATGCGTTGAGAATCTTGTTCAATTCTTTTGGGATGCCCTTCAGGATATAGAGGATCCTGGGTAGAGACACCACCTCTAGTTGTTACTTCATAAGCTTGTTTTTCTTTAGCATTATTTCCTAACAAGTCATTTTGCACTTTAGTGAGCTGATCAATTTGAGTTTGAATCATATGAAAATGTTTAACAAGCATCTTAACATCATTGGAGGTTCTCTCCACAATATCATGCAATTGACTAATAGCTTGAGAATTTTCCATTAGATGATTCTCTACTCTCATATTAAAATTTTCTTGCTTAACAATATAATTATCAAACTCATCTAAGCATTGCGCAGGAGGTTTTGAATACGGAATATCTTCCCTAGTAAAGCGTTGAAGCGAGTTTACCTCAATCATGGATGAAGGGGGAATTATCTCACATATATCTTCTATAGGAGGTAGATTCTTCACATCTTCAGATTTAATACATTTCTCCTTGAGAGACTTCTTGGCTTCCCTCATATCTTCATCATTCAATTTAATTAAACCCCTCTTCTTCACTATTGGCGTTGGAGTTGGTTCAGGCGTATTCCAATCATCATAATTCCGGCTTATTTTAGCCAATAATTCTTCGAGCGTCGTCCGGAGTTCTTTTCCTGAAAACACAACCAGCACAACTATCCAGGTATGCCCTAGACTCAATGGTTAGTCCACTATAAAATATATCAAGTAAATCATGCTTTTCTAGATCATGGTCAGGCAAAGCTCTAATAAGAGAGCAAAATCTTGCCCAAGCCTCAGGCAATTTCTCTTCATCTTCTTGATCAAAATTATAAACTCTCTTGCAAAGCAGCATGTTGAGCACTAGCAGGAAAGTATTTCCGAAAGAAAACGAGCAAGTAATTCTTTTGGACTTTTAATAGAACCAGGTGGCAAACTATTATACCAAGTTTTAGCGTCATCCTTTAATGAGAATGGAAAGATTTTAGCAACAAAGTAAGTACGCTTCTTAACATCATCGGAAAACAAGCTACTCAAAGTAGATAACTCAGTCATGTGTTCAACAGCACTTTCTTTTTCAGTACCACAAAATGGTGTTTTCTCAACAATAGCTATATGAGATAGATCAAGAGAAAAATCATAATCTTTATCCCTAATGTTTATAGGAGATGTGGCAAATTTAGGATCAGGAGACAGTTTATATCTAACAGTATGTTCTGCAAGCAACTTTTTAATTTTTCTTGCATCAGTAGTAGCATTGCATTTTTCAATAAAATCATCATCAAGTTCCACATAATCTTCATCAAGATCATCAATAGAGTATTCAAGTTCAGGTGAATTAACAGGTGTAGTAACATCAGGAGTTTCAGCATTTTCAAGTTGTCTAGACCTAGCAATGGAAGCATCTAGAAAAGTTCCCAATGAACCACTATCATCAAGCACAGCAGAAATATTATCGGTATTATGAGAGTTTTCAGATTCAGCGAAGTACCAGCATTTGAAGCATGTGGCGGTGAAACAAGTTTATCAATCACAGATGGTGAATCAAGAGCAGCAGAGGTACTCAGAGTTGTACCTTTTCTTGTAGTGGATGGTAATATGGCGACCTTAGTATCGCGAGTTTTACCCATGATGGAGAATTTGCAGCGAACAATATTAATCCAAGTGAACTTCCAAATAAAGCTATGCTCCCCGGCAACGGCGCCAGAAAATAGTCTTGATGACCCACAAGTTTAGGGGATCGCAACAGTCTTCGAGGGAAGTATTACCCAATTTATTGATTCGACACAAGGGGAGACAAAGAATACTTGAAAGCCTTAACAGCGGAGTTGTCAATTCAGCTGCACTGGAAACAGACTTGCTCGCAAGAGTTTATCGGTAGTAACAGCTTTATAGCAGTAGCGATAGTGAAATAACAGACAGCAGAGTAACAAAGACAGCGATGAGTGATTTTAGTAAACAAGCAGGATTAAAATACCGTAGGCACGGGGACGGATGACGGGCGTTGCATGGATGAGAGAAACTCATGTAACAAGCAGGGCATTTGCGGATAATAATAAAACGGTGTCCAAGTACTAATCAATCAATAGGCATGTGTTCCAATTATAGTCGTACGTGCTCGCAATGAGAAACTTGCACAACATCTTTTGTCCTACCAGCCGGTGGCAGCCGGGCCTCAAGGGAAACTATTGGATATTAAGGTACTCCTTTTAATAGAGTACCGGAGCAAAGCATTAACACTCCGTGAACACATGTGATCCTCACATCACTACCATCCCCTCCGGTTGTCCCGATTTCTGTCACTTCGGGGCCATTGGTTCCGGACAACGACATGTGTATACAACTTGCAGGTAAGATCATAAACAACGAATATCTTCATGAATCAATAACATGTTCAGATCTGAGATCATGGCACTCGGGCCCTAGTGACAAGCATTAAGCATAACAAGTTGCAACAATATCATAAAAGTACCATCTACGGACACTAGACACTATGCCCTAACAATCTTATGCTATTACATGACCAATCTCATCCAATCCCTACCATCCCCTTCGGCCTACAGCGGGGGAATTACTCACACATGGATGGGGAAACATTGCTGGTTGATGGAGAGGCGTTGGCGGTGATGGCGGTGATGATCTCCTCCAATTCCCCGTCCCGGCGGAGTGCCAGAACGGAGACTTCGGCTCCCGCGATGGAGTTTCGCGATGTGGCGGCGTTCTGGAGGGTTTCGGCGACTTCGACTTCTCTTCGTGCGTTTTTAGGTCGAGGCGAATAAGTAGTCCGAAGGGGGGCGTCGGAGGCCGACCGAGGGGCCACACTACATGGCCGCGCGGGCCCCCCGGGCCGCGCCGCCATGTAGTGTGGGGCCCTCGTGCCTCCACTTCAATTGCCCTTCTGGCTCCGTCATTATTCTGGGAAAATAGGCCCTTTCGTCAAAATCCCGAGGTTTTTCCTGAAAGTTGGATTTCTGCACAAAAACGGGACACCAGAACAGTTCTGCTGAAAACAGCGTTAGTCCGTGTTAGTTGCATCCAAAATACACAAACTAGAGGCAAAACAATAGCAAAAGTGTTCGGGAAAGTAGATACGTTTTGGACGTATCAATGTTCCATGTAAATTTCCTCGTCCAACTCTCCATTTAGGAAAGCCGTCTTAACGTCCATTTGATGAACGAGAAGACCGTGTGAGGCAGCCAATGACAGTAGTACTCGAATGGTGGTCAATCTCGCCACAGGTGAGTAGGTATCGAAGAAATCTTCGCCTTCCTTTTGGGTATAGCCTTTGGCTACAAGCCGAGCTTTGTACTTCTCAATAGTACCATCAGCTCGAAGCTTCTTCTTAAATACCCATTTACATCCTACAGGTTTGCACCCATAAGGACGCTCTGATAACTCCCACGTTCCATTAGCTAAGATGGAATCCATCTCGCTTTTAACCGCTTCCTTCCAGTAGTCTGCATCAGGAGATGCAAGAGCTTCTGAAATGGTAGTGGGAGTATCATCCACAAGATACACAATGAAATCATTACCAAAAGACTTTGCAGTCCTTTGTCTCTTACTCCTTGTGGGAGCTTCATTGTTATCTTCATCAGAATCTGAACTCTCATCATCAGATTCCTCATCAGACTCCATAGGAGTTTCGTGTATTGGATCAGATTCCCAACTAGACATGCCACGCATATCTCTCATAGGAAAAATATCCTCAAAAAATGTAGCATCTCTTGATTCAAAGATGGTGCCAACATTCATGTCGTCCACTCCAGATTTCACCACAAGAAATCTATAAGCAATGCTATGGGCAGCATAGCCAAGAAAGACACAATCCACGGTTTTTGGTCCAAGCTTTCGCTTTTTGGTGATTGGCAAATTCACTTTAGCCAAACAGCCCCAAGTTCGTAGGTAGGAGAGTGTTGGTCTTTTCTTTTCCCATTCCTCATAAAGGGTAATCTCTTTATTCTTGGTTGGAACACGATTTAGGACATGACACGAAGTCAATATAGCCTCCCCCCACCATTCCTTGGATAAACCCGAAACATCTAACATGGCGTTAACCAAATCTGTTAGAGTACGGTTTTCCCTTTCCGCAATCCCATTGGATTGTGGGGAATTGGGAGGCGTCCTCTCATGGATTATACCATGTTCCGCACAGAATAAATTGAACTCATTAGAAAAGTACTCTCCACCACGATCGGACCGAACCCTTTTTATCTTTCTTTCAAGTTGGTTCTCAACTTCAGCCTTATAGATTTTAAAGAAATCAAGAGCCTCATCTTTAGTTTTGAGGAGATACACATAACAGTACCTAGTGGAATCATCAATCAAAGTCATGAAAAATTTCTTTCCACCTTTTGTCAACTCACCATTCATCTCACATAGATCCGAATGTATGAGCTCTAGTGGTGCCAAGTTTCTTTCCTTCGCAGGCTTGTGAGGCTTGCGAGGCTGCTTTGCTTGCACACAAGCATGACACTTAGAGCCTTTGACAAAGGTGAATTTCGGAATTAAACTCATATCAGCAAGCCGCGTCATACAACCGAAATAATTAACATGACAAAGTCGTGAATGCCAAACATTAGTTTCATTAACACTAGTGCTTACATGGTTCACAACATTATCACAGAAGTCTTCTAGAGAGAAACGCAACATTCCCTCACATTCATATCCCTTTCCAACAAAAGTTCCATACTTAGACGAGTACAACTTTATTGGACTCAAACACCAACTTAAACCCATCTTTCATAAGACGGGAGCCACTAACGAGATTCTTCTTGATAGAAGGGACATGCAGCACGTTCTTCAGTTGCACGATCTTTCCCGAAGTAAACTTCAGATCTACCGTGCTAACACCACGAACAGTAGCATGTAACCCATTCCCCATCATTACTGAGGAACCTCGGGCCTGATAAGAGGTAAACATGGAGATGTCGGCACACACATGAACATTAGCACTCGTATCAACCCACCATTCTGTAGGCTGAAACACCGAAAGAACAAGTAGGTAACATATTACCATACCCCGTAGTTCCTTCCTCCGTGTTGCCAATGACCATGCTCGACGAATTTGAGTTCCGTCCGGCTCGACATTTCTTTCCTTTGCGTTGTGGACAACGATTAGCCCAATGGCCAGTCTCGCCACACACCCAGCAAGGATATTTCTTCTCCGTTTTCCCCTTCTTCTTGAAGTTGGTAGTCTGGGCGACTCCCTTGTTCTTTCCCTTGGACTTGTGGGCATTTTTCCGTACCATATTGGCAGCAGAACGTCCCTCGGTTCCTCCCGTGTGTTTGTCTTTCGCCCTCGCCTTCTCCTCAACATCCAGAGATCCCATGATATTCTCAACAGAGAACTCATGCCTCTGATGTTTCGAGGAAGTGGCAAAGTTCCTCCATGAAGGGGGAAGCTTAGCGACAATGCATCCCGCGACAAACTTGTCCGGTAGCACACACTTGAGGAGCTCGAGTTCCTTTGCCATGATCCGTATCTCATGAGCCTGTTCTACTACGGATCGGTTCTCAACCATTCCGTAGTCATTGAACCGCTCCATAGCATACGATTCACCTCCGGCATCGGCAGACACCAAACTTAGCGTCCAGTGCATCCCACGAGTTCCTTCCCATTTCGGATGTGCGGATAAGCATCAACCAACTTGTCTCCAAGCACACTTAGGACGGCACCCACAAAGATTACGGTGGCATCCCCGAACGCTTTATCCTCTTCAGGAGTAAGCGGACCTCTGGGAATACCTTCCGCAACTCGGTGCACACCCATAGAAGTGAGCCACAAGAGGGTTTTACTCTGCCATCTCTTGAAATGAGAACCCGTAAACGGGCTCGGTTTGAGCGCAGCAGCAAAACCAGACGGTGAAAATTTCCTAAGCAGATAAGGTTTTTGGATTGTTGAATTATTAGGCAATTTCCGTGTGAGTTTAATTACCGAAAGCAAGATTACAGATGCACAAGCATACTTAACCACACACATCAGACTAAGCACATGCATCAGATCTGAACATGGAACAAGTAGCAGTGCAAGGTAGGAGAGTAAAAGCACGTACATCGCGACCGGAAGGTCGCACCAGCAGCAGACACCACCACCATGGGAGTTGTTGATGTCGCCCATGGTGTAGTCGGATCTGTCGATGAAGCAGCCGAACCGTCGATGAAGAAGACGAACAGCAGCGAGCAGTCGCGCCGAGACGCTCCCCAAAACCTTATCGCCCGTCTCCCGATGCGAGGATCTCAACGGACGGGGTTTCGGAGGCCTGCTCTCCCGGACGGGCCGTGCACGCAGTCGCCGGGATGGGGAAGACTAGAGAGTAGCGCAGCAAAAGGAACTCCGCGAGAGAGAGAGATCTAAGAGCACTATTCTCCAGATCTGATCGGTCTCCTTGTATACCCTGGGAGGAGATCCGCCCTGACTGCGTTGACACGCGTAGGAAGCCAGGGACACGCGGCGAGCATGCACATGCAGGTCGACACGTACCCAACACAGTTGGTGCACCAAGCAAAAATTTAGGCTTCCTTGAGTGTGTCTCGAACTCGAACTCGAGTCACGAAACGCGACGTGCGTGCGTGACGTGTCGTGACGTGCCGTGCCGAGCCGAGACGGACGGGCGGAGGAGGAGGAGTGCGCGAGGGCTTCTTCTATTCTCACTCACTTGGAATGACTAGAACAGCAGCCCTTATATACCACTCCAACTCTCTCCCAACTAGCAATGTGGGACTAAACTTTGTCCCCCAATGCTGTCCCAAGCTGCCAACGTGATGGGCCTTGAGATTTCAGGAATTGTAGACTATATGGGCTGCCTTACTGGGCTGCAGCCCATCTACATTCAACACATAAGCCAGCATCCTCATAGCCACTGTGCATTTCTGTAGTGACGAAAATCCAACCAAGCCAGTGCAATCCGCTTTGCATCTGAAGTAGGGGTCAAAGTCTCGGATGGCATACACAATTTGCAGAAATAGCTTTCTGCTCATCCTGAAACGACGCCTGAAAACAGTCTCACCGTGCAATGGATTGTCGGCGAAGTAGTCGGCGTACAACATGCAGTAGCCTTCCATTCGCTGTCTCGTCTTGCACTTCAGGCGACCTGGTGCCGACCCACCACGTCGACCAGTTGCCACTCTGGCGTACAGGCTTGATAATCAACCGAGGATCAGCATGTGCTCCTCGTCTTGGGCGGCGGCTGCCATCTCTTCTCGCATAAGCTCGACGAACATCTGCTCCTCCTCTTCGTCCGAGTCCATGGCCGGCGAGGCAAATGGACGAACACCTGACGGGCGTGGTCGAGGCAACCCGAGCCGCAAACGACGAGGAGTAGGCCGTCGTCGGAAAACAGGCCGGCGGAGGAGCAGCCAGATAGGCCGTCGTCGAAAGACGGGGGAATATAGGCAGGTGGGGAAGGAGGGGCGGCGGAATCTGGGCAACAAGCCGGTGGGGTGGTGACGGCGGCGAGAGAGATACGAGGGGTGGGAGAGATTTTGTGTGGGGTTCGTGTGTCCAGTCGCCGACAGAGCGGGCCCTTCCCCGTTTTTCACTCATCCAGAGTCCCCGAGCGCGCCTCGGGGGACTGGAGTTGGCGTGGGCTCGCCGGATGGATTTAGGGCCAATTCCGGACGAAAACGAGAAACCGGAGACGCGACTGAGCTGAATTACGCCGTCCGGATAAAAAAAAAGGTCGATCGGGGGTCTCGTCGGAGAGACGAGTGGGGATGCTCTAACCTTCAAGCGATCTGGGCTTGGGGATAGAGCCACATGCGACCTATGCGAACAGTCCATCCAGGGCATGCACTACAGCTGCCGCCCGTGCGACGTCTGCGTGCACCCTATTCGCTCTCAGCTGTCGGCCACGGCCCCGTCGCCCATGCACACGGCGCACACCTTCGTGCTCGCCGTCGGCGCGCCGGTCCCATGCACGCTCTGTGGCACCAGCTGCTATGGCCGCTACCAGTGCGTTCCCTGCAACATCAACTTGCATCCCAGGTGCTTGCTCGGGACTGACGTCGATGCTCGCAAAGATGCAGCAGGTCCTGCCTTTGACGAATCAATCTCTCCGATATTGCTGCCGACTTGGCAGGGCCACTATGCAGGGGCCAGCGCGATGATCCGGATGGGTCACAGCATGGCCGATCTGGCATGAAAGAAACAAATGCCAGGATGTTCGACAAGATCTTTAATTAAGCCGATCAACGGGATAATTGAACAGATTAAGGCCGAGGCGAGCCAGAGGTCGCCTCTCCATGCCCAGCGCGCCTACCCGTTGCAGTTTTTTGTGTTTATGTTTCTTTTCTTCTCTGTGTCTTATGCAAGGCGTGTTTAGTGGGGTTTTCAGGTTTTCGGTCGTGGCTCAGAGCGGGGCTCTTGTACCCGTTCATTCTGTTAGACTATACAACCACTTCGCTGGTTTTCCTCATTTTCTATACTAATAATACATGCAAGGTTCTCAACAAATGCAATTTTTTTCCTTTTCAGTCACCTACATGATTGTTGCAGCCTTATTAGTAATTAATATTTATGTATTTGATTTCCCCTGTTGTACTAATAATTGAGTCGTGTAAGCAAACCGCTCAATTTATGCATTTTGGTATTTACTTGTGGGCAAGATGCTTGAGAGTTCATCTGGATGGCAAAGCATCTAAGACTCTGTTTGGATGTTGACAATCAAAAGTGTCGTATAGTTTTGGCTCCAATGCCAATATCACATTATATTATTGAGGTCCAATGCCACTGTTTCCGTTTGGATGGTAAAAATGTTGAACTACATGTGTATGGGAGTATGATCATTTTACCATTCGTCACATGTTTAAAAAAATATTGGCTATACAACATGGAATATATTTGAATAACTATATATCACTTATAACAATAAAAGGGAAAGATAATATCGTGTAACCACCATAGAAGTTCCAGTAAACATACAAAATGGCCATTAAAATGTACACAACAACTACAACATTGTGGTAATCTTGACATTAAAGAAATAATATGTTGAGAATGGTATATATCACCGATAACAACATCCTAAAGAATATGACCAAAAAACACACAAGTGTCCTGCATAATCTTCGCCACAAATGACAGCAACAACATAATAGTAATAACAATAAGAAGTCTCATGCATAATTTTCATCACCAATTGAGGTCTTATACACAATATTAATTAAAATATAACAAGTTCTTATTACAGTAAGCACACATGATAGGCTCTCAAGATGGTAATTACGATACTGAGTTCCTAACTATCACACAACATCAAGTACATGTAACATGAGTCAAACCCCATTCTTCGCATACAACATCAACAACAACCATTCCTTTTTGAAGGCCATTGCAAGCTCCATTAGTTCTTGGAATAAGCGTTCACTAAAGCTTCGCTTCAAATAAGATCGCAACTTGTCACTATAGGCCAAACTATGTATCAGATCAAATGTAGCCAGATACCTCCGGCATTGGTAAGGGCTTGGTTGACTTCAAAGCATCATTGAATGATGTCTTCATATATCCAAGCATGAAAAAAATGTATCACCGGTCCGCCGCCTCTTCTGGCAGTTTTTGGATCAGCCAATGAGAGAGAGAGAGCGAGAGAGAGAGGGAGTGAGGGAGGGAGAGAGGGAGGGAGAGAGAGGGGGAGAGGGAGAGGGAGAGGGAGAGGGGGAGAGATGGAGAGGGGGAGAGAGAGGGAGAGAGAGAGAGAGAGAGAGAGAGAGAGGAGAGGGAGAGGGGGAGAGAGGGAGAGAGGGCTGTGCTTTTATGAATAAACTTCAGTTCCTTGTTCAAAAAAAAGAGGGAGAGAGAGAGAGAGAGAGAGAGAGAGAGAGAGAGAGAGAGGAGCGGGAGCGGGAGCGGGGGAGGGGGGGAGAGGGAGAGAGAGAGACTTCATTGCCTTGTAGTGTTGGATCCACAACAGTCTTAACATTTATCATGGCAGCTTCAGCACTGGCATATTTCTTTTGAGTATATGGTACATTATAAACTGAGTTGTAGACTATTTTGGTTTTATAGCAACTTGTTTCCTTGTCAGCAGGGAAACACACACAACGTGAAGCTACATAGACCAACCTAGTTTTGGTATGGTATAAAAAAACATTTAATGTTGATGTTTTGTCGTGCCACACCCATCTTGTCTTTTTGGCCACCTACATGATAGTTGCCTCTGCACTAGTACATGCATTCGCTTTCCCGCATTGCTGTATTAATAAAATCAGGTGAGCAAACCTCTTAGGCTGCTCATAGTGGGGAGTAACTTAGACTAGTAACATATGTCATGTTACTAGTCTAGGTTACTACCTTCATAGTGGGTAGTAACTTATATGTGGTGTCATGGAGTGTATCATTTATTATGTTGTAGAATCATTTTGCCTTGGGGTGTGTGATGTTATGGTAACATACCTAGTTACCACCTCAATCTCTTTCTTCATTTATTGGCATGCCATGTCACCAAAATGTCTTGAAATGTGTGATGTTACTAGCTATGTTACTCCCACTATGAGCAGTCTTAGTCCATGTGTTATGGCATACTTATTTGTGGGCATTATTAGTATATGTATTCTCTTTCCCTCATTGTTGTATTAACTAGATCATTCCCCGCGCATTGCTGCGGAAAATATTGTCTAAATCTGTTGTTTTACCTATGCATTTACTCCTAAAACGATTGAAAAAATGAATAACAAATGATTCTCCTTTGAAAGGGATACCTTAAGATGATATAGAGGTAACACCAATCCTGCAACTTATCAGTCCACTACCTTTCCAAACGTTGACACCGTTGGGGTGTGCTAAGTTCGTGTACAAAAACATATCTCTGTCTCCTTCGTATCCACATCTGAAATCGTCATCGACAATATATAGATGTTATTTACCTCTAAAAGTTAGTTTCGCTTACATCTTAAAGTTGCAATGGTAGTACAATGTAAGAAACTATAGCTGTTATTTATCTCTGAAACTTAGTTTTACTTGCATCTTAAATTTGCAAAGGCAGCATAAGAAATTAAAGTTGCTGGTCATATCTTGGCTACAGAACCTGCCGACTCAAATGCTTTCTTTAATTCAAAATCAGAATCAGCTTTCCTGTAGTGTAGAATGAACCTTGGAGTCTATCTCAAAATAATTAATCTTCACAAAACAAACATACAAATAATAACCATGGATAAATTATCTTCTAACTAATAAAATATTTCAAATACTTTGATTCATTGTAAAGGTAACTAATTGGGGGGGGGGGGGGGGGACATCTCCATGTGCAAGCGAGGCCGTGATTGTGAGCAGCATGTAGTTCTTTAGACATCTCCATGGTTTCAGAAGGGAAGACATGTGTCCAAGGCATTATATGTTCCATCTTACATGGAGAGTCCTGCTATTCAACTCGATGAAGCACAAAATAAGTCAAAAGCAATAAAATAGTATGGCGGACAGACATACCTTGTGTTGATTAATGGACTGTCTTCTAGATAGGCTGCAAGGGAAGAAATACTAAGAGAAATTTCGAACTTTTATCATTTTCAAGCTATTTTACTGAATAAAGTAGTCAAAGAAGATTCTAGAGGAGCAAAACCTTACAGTTTAGGAACGTACCTGAAAACGAAATAAATATAAAAAACAAATAGATTCCATCATAAATCATCAGAAATTCATATGAGAGAGAGAGAGATTAGCAACAAATCCATTATGTTCTAGTGGTGAAGGATGGATGAAGAGCTTGGCCTGACGGAATGAGGCTAGATGCAACTGAGAATGGAGTCATCGAGATGGAAGGAGGCATAAGAGGCCTGTTACAGGAGAGGAGCCTAGACCTGGAATGGGAATGGGAAGAGGTATGCATCGAGTTGAGTAAATGGGAGGGGAAGATGCATGGGCGCACGGCTGTTGGTGCTTGCTATGCTATGTGTTTGTCTCTTGATATTCAAGGATGGAACATGTGTGGGGACACGGCTGTTGGCGCTTGCTATGCTATGTGTCTGTCTCTTGATATTTAAGGATTATCAAAATAGAAACAAAGCAGAAAATGCGATCAAACCTCTTAATCCATGCAATTTCAAAGAGTGGAGGAGGAGTACTGACGAGAGAGAGGCCAAATCTGTTGGGCCTTGCATAGGGATGCAAATACAGCCTATTTTCACGTGGTGGCCAATGGGCACAGAATGAAGTGCAACATCACTGTACTCTCCGACATTGCCTTTGATGAATCAATCTATCCGACATTGTTGCTGACTTGGCATGGTCACTATGCAACGGCCAACGCGATGATCCGGATGGGTCACAACCTGGCCGATCTGGCGTGAAAGAAACAAACTCTAGGGTGTTCGAGAAGATCTTTAAGCCGATCAACAAGATAATTCAACAGATTAAGGCCGAAGCGAGCCTGTGGTCTCCTATCCCTGCCCAACACCTAGCCATTGCATTTTTGTGTTTTCATTTCTTTTCTTCTCTCTATCTTTTGCAAGGTTGTGTATTGTTGTTTAATGGGGTGTTCAGGTTTTCGATCGTGTCTCCTAGCGACCTTTTGTACTCGTTCCTTCTGATAGACTGCAACCTATTTGCTGGTTTTCCCTCTTCTGTACTAACCAGATGAATGTCTATAGGTTGCTATGGGTTCTCAAGTTTTTATCACCGTACGAGATGCCTTTGCAAGTTTTTTATCAGGCACCTGATGGAGTGCACGCGTTGTGGCATCGACTGACTGTGGCACTAATGGTACGATCATGTGCCTGCTTGGGTCTGACAAGACACCGCTCCGCATTCCCAAAGACAGCGGCGCAGAGTTTTTGGCGACGAAGCATCAGACTCGGACTGACATGGCCAACTGATGAGGGATGAACATTACTCATGTGGTGTTCCCAGGTATTACTTAGTTGGGTCAAGGGGTATTGCGTCTTGTCTGTTTGGTCAGTTACATGGTTATCGCCTCCGTATTTGTAGTATTTGCGGCACTGCTGCTTGTGCAAATGATGTTCAAACTGCTATCACATGAGGATTGCCAAAGGGCATCTAAAAAAAGTATTGCCAAAGGGGTTCCATCACCCTGCTGAAACCACACCTCACAAGGGTGATGATGCATCAATTGATGCACATGCCGTGGTTCTCCCCTTTTCGAACAAAGGGTGTTATTCAAATATATGGAGGGCACTATTGGTAATTCATTGCCAGAAATTTTGCTGACCCGAGTAATATTCAAATGGTTCTGGAAAGTATATTGTACTACTACGGAGTCGATGTAAAAGCCTTCTAGCTTTCTTCTCCTATTCCTATGGAGAATCAGAGAAATTGGGTTAGTCATTTTGCTACCTATATTACCTAAATTCGAGATATCGTTGACAGAGAGTTTATATGACATTGTCAGATTATTACCACTATTAATACACTCTTTTCCTGCCTATTCGGCCATATGGTATCCAGTCTCTCTGATGGATATGGAGTCGGAACCTCAAATCGTTTGCAGCGATTTATAGTAATTCAAGCTCTGGGTTTGCCGGAAATATAATTCTGAAGTTACAAGGGACAAAAACAAACACTTATCCTGCCTATTTAATTTTGTGCATGAGGGTAGCCCAAGAAGTGTTCCTAAACACATTCTGAAGATGCAAACTTTTGTTGTTGGACGTGCGTCAAGCTTCATCTATTGCCGCAGACGTCAAGGATAACCAAATAAGCCGGTCGTGCAAGAACAAAAACGATCAGGGAATAGCAATGCAACATGCAAAGCTGAGCCAATACCGTGTACGGGCACTGAAATTGATCCCTGCTACAGAAAACATTGGAGACGACACCTTACAACTTTTACTATGGTTGGGGAATTTAGGAGCCGTTGAAGCTACTTAATCTGACGGTGGGAAAAAGAGTAGTACTAGAAATTACTGGAAAGTAAGTAGCGGTAGGTACATGAAAGTACTGGAATTATTGATTTATATTAATTTGATAGAATGGTAGTTAGGTAATTTCGTGTTCAGATGGCATCTCCCATCTCTCTGACTTCAGTCTCCATCCCGTCGAGACATGGAGCCGCCGCCACCATGTCCCCTCCCTGCGTCGCTGCCCTGGTACCTGCGCCCTCTTCTCCCGCCCACCGCTACCCCCTCCCCGCCGGCGTGTTGTTCCCCAGGACGACGTTCTCCGTCCGCGAGGACCTCCAATTTACACCCCCCCCCGTGGTCCCCCGCCGAGGCGAGGCAGAGAAGGTGGAGCCGGTTGTAGCCGCCGGGCGCGGTGTAGAAGCCACGGGTGTTACAGTTCCTTTTTTTCTCAGGGAAAAAAGTTTGAGAGTGAATAGATGGAACCCAGCGGCATTTGCTCCCAGCTGAACTCCAAGTTCTATTGGTCCACGTTAGATGTAGGCCCAATCTGGTGGCAGGGTATTTTCCTGTTAATTTGAGTAGTAGTACTGTAATTGCTAGGTATAGTACTACATGGACCACATGGAGAATTAATTTCTGCTCTCAGTCCGTGACCCTCATCCTCTCCCACCTACCTCTCTCTCACCACCCGGCCCCCGCCCATGGAGCTCTAGAGTCTAGACTGACACACCTTTTGCCAGTACAGGCCTGGGGGCTGGGACAGCCTCGACGCGCTCGTAGGCTGCCTCCGCGCCGCCATCGAGGAGCACGGCGGGAAGCCCGAGGCCAAGCCCGTTCTGCGCGCGCGGGCTTGGGCTGTGGTTGTGCCGGCGGTCGAACACCGACATGGACTCCCAGAAAGGCGCCGCCGCTTACCTTGACGATCCCCTGTAGCTGTTGTTGATGTTGCAGCCGCAGCATGCTTTCCCTGTCGCGACCCTCTCCATCAAAGGGCATTCCTCTCATCTAGTACGGGCAGGAGAGTGCCAGGGGAGGAGCGGCGTCGCTCGGCTTCGTGCCAGTACGGGAGGAGCAAGGGCGGCAGGGATGAGCAGCGGCGGGCCTCGCGCCCGAGCGGGAGGAGCAGCGGCTGCGCTCGGCCTCGCGGCCGTGCGGTAGGAGTAGCGGCGGACGATGGCCCCGGCGCTCCGCGTCCAGCGCGGCGGTGGACGGCGTCGTGCTCCGAGAGCCCGTCGTCGTAGCGGGTGCAAAGGAAGGAGACGAGGCCGCACAGCGAGCGACACACGACGCGCGTCCGGCGGTGAGCTCCAGCTGGTCGCGCCGCATAGCGAGCGACGCGCGGGCCGTAGCAGCTTCCGGCGGATAGCAGGGAACGGAGGTATCGGCAGCGCAGCTCACGCCGCGGCATCCTGGTGACCACCTGCAAAAACCGCCGATCGCCGCCGGGACCACACGCCGGCGCGTCACGAGTATCCACGCACGTGCACGCCGTCCAGGAATCACGCATGCTCTTCTTCCCTGTCCTCAACGACGCCTTCGCCAAGACCAGCATGCCGCCGTCCGTCCTCGGCGCGCTCGTCGTCAACTGCAGCGGATTCTACCCGGCGTCAACGCTCACGGCCAACCGCTACCGAATTCACGCCAACGCTTGAACCTCTCCAGCATGTGCTGCGGCGCCGGCTCCATTGTCTTGGACAACACGACCGGCGTCCTGCGTGCGCACTGCATGTCGACTGTCGTACTGCATGCCTCCGCTGACATCCAGAGAGAAGATGCAAACCATCTGCCCAATTGATTCTTTTATTTTATATACATAAAGCAGGCCCACGCGCATTGAATCTGTCCTTTCTTGACGGGTCATACACCTGTGTATACCTTGATGTATCGTTGCTTGCCTCAAAAAAAATTGCCACCGCATTGCAGGCCCCCACCTCTCACTCAGTCAATGGGAGAACGATTTCAGGCAGGTGCAAATGCCGCCCGGTTCATTTCAGAGTTTCCCACTTTCCCGTATTCATATAACAATTAGCTTGTCACGCATGACTACTCTGACTTGTATCTGCCTAACTGAAAGATGAAACCATTAGTTTCTCCATGAAAATTCAGTTGTCAGATGAGTACAAGAAAATGGGCTCTAACTACTGTTCCTTGTCGTTCCGTAGAGTACATATCTTCAGATGTTTACCGCCAAAAAACACTAACATTTCCTATGGTTCCGTATATTCATGAACTTGTGATTAGTATGTGCGAATTGGTTGCCGTGAATACTAAAAAGGGTATCCATGTTGCACAAACACCTGACATATGACATGTTCCTGTACCACAATCCCAAAAAATGCAGGCTGATTTGGGTTGAATGTGTACCTAGCTGTTCAGGAGCTCTGCACTTTCAGCTGCAGATCGCCTGTGCGGAGGTGACGGGGAGTGAAAGGCTGTCGCCGCCGCGGGAGTTTGGATCGGGAAGCCCCGGTGATTCCGTTGCAGTGCAGTGGCCGAGAGGAGCGAGCGACTTCCTGTACGACGCGGACGAGCTCGAGTGCGAGCAGGCGAGGCAGCCGAGCTCCTACGTGAGGAAGACGATCGGGTGAGCGGTGGATGCGGAGGCGGAGCGCTGATTCGGCGGCGCGTCGGCGAGCGCCTGGGCAGCGCGTAGGTGAGCTGCTGGGCGTTCGGTGAGCTGGTTCTGCTTCCGGCGAGCAGCGGCAGCGGCGGATAAGGAACGGAGGCGAGGAAGGGACGGCGCGTCTGGCGAGGGACTAGTTGCAAATGCTGGTCGTGCGGGGGCAGTTATGCAGCGTGAATGTACCTTAATACCCCTCGGACTGCCGGAATTAATCAGAGCGGTAGCATACCGATTCACGAGAAGACGTCAGGGCACACGGATGGGGAGATGGGAAGGCGAGATCCTCAGGCATGGCAGCCACTGAGAGCATTAGCAATTGAAGAATGCACCTCACAGACGATCCGGGAAGAATAGATTGTGGCTTATGGGGATACTTGTTGTTTCCTTCTTCTCCGGGGCCTCCATCTCTCGCACTCCCCACACCCGAGCCAGCTAGAACTAAGGGCGTATTTGGTAGCCTGTATGCGATCCTTGCATCACTGGCGCAGCGAGATGAGTCTCTCTATGCGTCGAGAACGGGTCATGGGAACGCGGGTTGTTTGGTAGCCTGTGCGGTTCTTTGCGCGCTGGAGAAGGAAGCCATGCCTCATCGTTTGGTTGCCCATTTCCAGCCTAATTTGCACGCAGAAACTGTTTAGTTGCTCAAATCACATTTTCATATCCTTACCACAATTTAAATAGGGTGAAATTACCATGCCATAGCATGTTACATACGATCAGAGACCACTCAGAAGAACAAGACCCTCACGATCACCACGATGAGGAGGCGATGATGTAATCTTCGACCCGGCGGGGACGTACCTCCGGCGGTGCTCCTTGTAGAGCATGTACTTCCTCCGACGGCAGCTGTGCTAATGGCGCTGCCTCATCGATGGCATAATCTTCCAGGAGCTCCTCTTCCAGGAAGGTGAGGTACTCTTGGTGTGCCTCCTCTAATATTTCATACCCTCGGTAGCTGTTGTTGGAGTAGCCACTGACCTGGTCTTGACACACCCTCCATGAGTTGTAGATTCCTCGAACCCGTCTGCGAAACATCACATACCACTAGCACAGCATAAGAAGAACAAGTAATCGATCACAACCATGAAAGCAATTCAGAAAAGAGAAATAGAACAACACAAGTGTTTTGAGAGCAAATGATAAGCTAACAGGGGCCTGCATGATCATTGCAATAGTGGATCACAAGTTCATCCTACACTACCATGGTGTCATCCTACCACCACACAAAAAAGTGGGTGTCATCCTAACACCGCAAGTTCACCATCACCTGATGGGCTAGTATATACCACCTCATCATAGTTACAAAAGGGGGCCGTAAAATGTTTTTCATCCCTAGTTACTGCCAGAATTTACATCATCATCATCATCACCAGCTCCATGCATGCATCCCTGAACCACCCCCTCAAGGGCACCACTACACCGTTGAGTGGTACTTGCCAAGGTAGTTCCTCAGCCAGAGGACACGGTGTGGCTCGATCATGCCGACGGAGCTGGAACCCTGGGCCTTGTGGTCGACGAGGTGGCTCAGGGCGGTCATGAGATCATCCTCGGCGAAGCCAAGCATGTCCATGACCGCATTGTACAGGTCAGGGTGCATGTCTGTGGGCTTTGATGGCCTGTGCGATGTCCTTCACAACAACAGTCATATTGATGAAGGCCACCAGCTCGTCGTCGGCAAAGGCGCCTCTCTTCCTCTTGCCGGCGGTCACCTTCTCAGGCGCGTCGGCAGCCTTCTCAGCATCGAGGTTGGCCATGTCGAACTCCTGGGTTTCAGCATCCTCAGGTGCAGGATTTGCTGCAGCCGAGCCTAGGGGCTCACTGGATCGCATGGCGTACTTTCCGGTGGTGAGGCCGAAGGAGAAGATGGTATGCATCTCGTCGTAGTTGGCAATGGGCACATCCAGGAACTCCGCGTCCTTTGGGTGATCCTACGATATGATGTTAGTTCTCCTAGTGGCTGATCAAAAGAGTTAGTGAGGTGGATTGAATTAGTGAGGTGCTCACCGCGACGTGCCCGTAGTAGTGCTCACCCTCAAGGATGATGCATTTGGTATCCTCGCACCACTAAGCTCCGCTTAGATCGCGGGGCCTGCTAGTGGTGAACCACCTCTGCCTCCACTTCCTCGGGTGGTTGTACACCTGAGTGGAGCACACGGAGACACCACAATGGTCAAAAAGGCCCTTCGCCACAACATTCAGATGGACTTCCTTCAATCATTTGTCAGTTCTCACTCCCCTCTGGATCAAGCCGCACATCTTATTCAACATGAAGCTGGACATGAATGGAAGCCACTTCATGGTGGCAGTTGCTTGTGACGGTAAAGCACACGTCCGTTGGGAATCCCAAGAGGAAGGTATGATGAGTACAGCAGCGAGTTTTCCCTCAGTAAGAAACCAAGGTTATCGAACCGGTAGGAGATGAAGATCACGTGAAGGTTTTTGGTGAAGGAGTGTAGTGCGGCGCAACACCAGGGATTCCGGCGCCAACGTGGAACCTGCACAACACAATCAAAATACTTTGCCCCAACTTAACAGTGAGGTTGTCAATCTCACCGGCTTGCTGAAAACAAAGGATTAAACGTATGGTGTGGAAAATTATGTTTGCTTGCAGAAAACAAAAGAGAACAATGATTGCAGTAGGCTGTATTTCATATGTAAAAGAATGGACCGGGGTCCACAGTTCACTAGTGATGTATCTCCAATAAGATAAATAACATGTTGGGTAAACAAATTACAGTTGGGCAATTGACAAATAGAGAGGGCATAACAATGCACATACATATCATGATGACTACTATGAGATTTACTTAGGGCATTACGACAAAGAACATAGACCGCCATCCCAGCATGCATCTATGCCTAAAAAGTCCACCTTCGGGTTAGCATCCGCACCCCTTCCAGTATTAAGTTGCAAACAACAGACAATTGCATTAAGTACTGTGCGTAATGTAAACAATACAAATATCCTTAGAAAAAACATTGATGTTTTATCCCTAGTGGCAACAGCACATCCACAACCTTAGAACTTTCGTCACATCGTCCCGCATTCAATGGAGGCATGAACCCACTATCTAGCATAAATACCCCCTCTTGGAGTTACAAGTATCAACTTGGCCAGAGCCTCTACTAGCAACGGAGAGCATGCAAGATCATAAAAACATATATGATAGATCAATAATCAACTTGACATAGTATTCCATATTCATCGGATTCCAACAAACACAACATGTAGCATTACAAATAGATGATCTTGATCATGATAGGCAGCTCACAAGATCTAAACATGATGGCATAATAGGAGAAGACAACCATCTAGCTACTACTATGGACCCATAGTCTAAGGATGGACTACTCACGCATCAGTCCGGAGGCGGGCATGGTGATGTAGAGCCCTCCGGTGATGATTCCCCTCTCCGGCAGGGTGCCGGAGGAGATCTTCTGAACCCCCCCCCCCGAGATGGGGTTGACGGTGGCGGCATCTCTGGAACTATTCTCGTATTTTTGGCTCTGCTTCCTAGGGTTTTCGGAGACGAAGGAATAAATAGGCGAAGGGGTAGCATCGGGGGAGCCAGGGGGCTCCCTCCCCACAGGTCGGCGCGGCAGTGGGCCCCCCGCGCCGCCCTATGGTTTGGGCCCCCTGCTGGCCTTCCTCGACTCTTCTTCGGTCTTCTAGAACACTCCGTGGAAAATAGGGTTGTGGACTTTTGTTTCGTCCAATTCCGAGAATATTTGTAAACTAACTTTTCTGAAATAAAAAACAGCAGAAAACAGGAACTGGCACTGTGGCATCTTGATAATAGGTTAGTCGCATAAAATGCATAAAAACATTATAAAGTGTGAATAAAACATGTAGGTATTGTCATAAAACTAGCATGGAACATAAGAAATTATAGATACGTTGGAGACGTATCAAGCATCCCCTAGCTTAGTTCCTACTCGCTTTCGAGTAGCTAAACGATAAAAATAATAATTTCTGAAGTGACATGCTACCAACATAATCTTGATCAATACTATTGTAAAGCATATGAGATGAATGAAGTGACTCAAAGCAATGGTCTATAGTTTGCTAACAAAAAGATAATGACTAAACAACTGAATTATATAGCAAAAACTTTTCATGAATAGTACTTTCAAGACAAGCATCAAAAAGTCTTGCATAAGAGTTAACTCATAAAGCAATAGATTCTTAATAAAAGGTTCTGAAGCAACACAAAGAAAGATTTAAGTTTCAGCAATTGCTTTCAACTTTCAACATGTATATCTCATGGATAATTGTCAACACAAAGTAATATGATTTCTGCAATAAGCAAGCATGTAAGAATCAATGCACACAGTTGACACAAGTGTTTGCTTCTAAGATAGAAAGAAGTAGGTAAACTGACTCAACATAAAGTAAAAGAAAGACCCTTCGCAGAGGGAAGCAGGGATTAAATCATGTGCTAGAGCTTTTCAAGTTTTGAAATCATATAGAGAGCATAAAAATAAAGTTTTAAGAGATGTTTGTTGTTGTTAACGAATGGTAGTGGGCACTCTAACCCCCTTGTCAAACAGACTTTCAAAGAGCGGCTCCCATGAAGGACGTTATCTCTACCAGCAAGGTAGATCATCCCTCTTCTCTTTTGTTTACACATGTATTTTAGTTTTATTTATAGATGACACTCCTCCCAACCTTTTGCTTTCACAAGCCATGGCTAACCGAATCCTCGGGTGCCTTCCAACATTTCACATACCATGGAGGAGTGTGTATTGCAAAATTAAGTTGCTTACTGATAAATCAGGGCAAAACATGTGAAGAGAATTATTAATGAAAGTTAATTAATTGGGGTTGGGCACCCCGTTGCCAGCTCTTTTTGCAAAATTATTGGATAAGCGGATGTATATGCCACTAGTCCATTGGTGAAAGTCTGCCCAACAAGATTGAAAGATAAAACACCACATACTTCCTCATGAGCTATAAAACATTGACACAAATAAGGAGTAATAAAGTTTTGAATTGTTTAAAGGTAGCACATGAAGTATTTACTTGGAATGACAGAAAAATACCACATAGTAGGTAGTTATGGTGGACACAAATGGCATAGGTTTTGGCTCAAGGTTTTGGATGCACGAGAAGCATTCCCTCTCAGTACAAGGCTTTGGCTAGCAAGGTTGTTTGAAGCAAACACAAGTATAGACCGGTACAGCAAAACTTACATAAGAACATATTGCAAGCATTATAAGACTCTACACTGTCTTCCTTGTTGCTCAAACACTTTTACCAGAAAATATCTAGACCTTAGAGAGACCAATCATGCAAACCAAATTTCAACAAGCTCTACGGTAGTTCTCCACTAATAGGTTTAAACTACATGATGCAAAAGCTTAAACATGATCTACTTGAGAGCTCAAAACAATTGCCAAGCATCAAATTATTCAAGACAATATACCAACTACCACATGAAGCATTTTCTGTTTCCAACCAAATAGCAATAAACGCAGCGGCTTTCAGCTTTTGCCATGAACATTAAAAGTAAAACGAAGAACACCAGTGTTCAAATGAAAAAGCGGAGCGTGTCTCTCTCCCACACAAGCATGTTAGGATCCGATTTATTCAGAGAATGAAAATAACAAAACGAAAATAAAAGCACACAGACGCTCCAAATAAAACACATAAGATGTAACGGAATTAAAATATAGTTTCAGTAGAGGTGACCTGATAAGTTGTTGATGAAGAAGGGGATGCCTTGGGCATCCCCAAGCTTAGACGCTTGAGTCTTCTCAAAATATGCAGGGATAAACCACGGGGGAATCCCCAAGCTTAGACTTTTCACTCTTCTTGATCATATTATATCATCCTCCTCTCTTGATCCTTGAAAACTTCCTTCACACCAAACTCAAAGCAATCTCATTAGAGGGTTAGTGCATAATCAAAAATTCACATGTTCAGCAAGGACACAATCATTCCCAACACTTCTGGACATTACCCAAGGTTACTGAAATTTAATGGAGCAAAGAAACACACTCAAACACAGTAAAAGAGGCAATGCAAAATAAAAGGCAGAATCTGTCAAAACAGAACAGTCCGTAAAGACGAATCTTTTCGAGGCACTTAACATGCTCAGATGGAAAAGCTACAGTTGAACGAAAGTTGCATACATATCTGAGGATTACTCATGAATTTTTTCAAGATTTTTAGATTTTTCTACAGAGAGAAAAACGCAAAACCGTGACAGCAATGCAGTCTGTTTCTGCGCAGAAATCCAAATCTAGTATCAACTTTCTATCAAAGACTTTACTTGGCACAACAATGCAATAAAATAAAGATACAAATGTATTGCTACAGTAGTAACACGCACCTTGACTCAAATATAAAACAAAAATTGCAGAAATAAAATAATAGGTTGTCTCCCATAAGCGCTTTTCTTTAACGCCTTTCAGCTAGGCGCAGGAAGTGGAAGTCAAGTAACATCAAGAGAAGAAGCATCAACATAGGAGTTAGGAGTTTTCTCAACGATGCATTGTATCTTATCTATGTAAGTTTCAGAAGTTCCTCTTTCATTACTTTTAGGCTCACTATCCTCCTCAAATAAATTTTCAGGAACAATCCAATCAAAATTCTTTTCTAGTGCCTCATGCATTCCTATGAGCTTATAAGGTATTGGTACTTTAGTCTCCCCTTCACAATTGGCTTCATTAGTGTACTTTAGCCTATCTTTTTCCATCCTTTCAAGGGTATTTGCAACATTGATATAAAAGCCAAGCATCTTATGTTGAATAAAGACTTTTCTAGCTTCTCTAGCTACATCACCAAATTCTTTAAGAAGAGTTTCTAAAACAAAATCTTTCTTCTCTCCATCTTCCCTATCACGGAGTGTAAGAAACATATGTTGCATTATAGGATTAAGATTAACAAATCTAGCTTCCAACATGTCCACTAAAGAGGCAGTAGCAATTTCATAATTAGGAGCAAGTTCTACCAAGGATCTATCTTCAAAATCTTCAACCTTACTAACATGATTGAAAAATTCTTCTATATTATCTCTTCCAATGATAGACCCACTCCCTACCGATATATCTTTCAAAGTGAACTTAGGGAGAAGCATGATGAACAAGGGTAAACCGATAAAGTAAATGCAAGTAACTAATTTTATTGTGTTTTTGATATAAAGAAAGCAAACAAGACAGGAAATAAAATAAAGCAGGACAATAAACAAAGTAAAGAGATTGGGTGTGAGAGACTCCCCTTGCAGCGTGTCTTGATCTCCCCGGCAACGACGCCAGAAAAGTAGCTGCTTGTGATGGTAAAGCACAGGTCCGTTGGGAACCCCAAGAGGAAGGTATGATGAGTACAGCAGCGAGTTTTCCCACAGTAAGAAACCAACGTTATCGAACCAGTAGGAGATGAAGATCACGTGAAGATTGTTGGTGAAGGAGTGTAGTGCGGCGCAACACCAGGGATTCCGGCGCCAACGTGGAACCTGCACAGCACAATCAATATACTTTGCCCCAACTTAACAGTGAGGTTGTCAATCTCACCGGCTTGCTGAAAACAAAGGATTAAACGTATGGTGTGGAAAATTATGTTTGCTTGCAGAAAACAAAAGAGAACAATGATTGCAGTAGGTTGTATTTCAGATATAAAAGAATGGACCGGGGTCCACAGTTCACTAGTGGTGTCTCTCCAATAAGATAAATAACATGTTGGGTAAACAAATTACAGTTGGGAAATTGACAAATAGAGAGGGCATAACAATGCACATACATATCATGATGACTACTATGAGATTTACTTAGGACATTACGACAAAGAACATAGACCGCCATCCAGCATGCATCTATGCCTAAAAAGTCCACCTTCGGGTTAGCATCCGCACCCCTTCCAATATTAAGTTGCAAACAACAGACAATTGCATTAAGTACTGTGCGTAAAGTAAACAATACAAATATCCTTAGACAAAGCATTGATGTTTTATCCCTAGTGGCAACAACACATCCACAACCTTAGAACTTTCGTCACCTCGTCCCAGCATTCAATGGAGGCATGAACCCACTATCTAGCATAAATACCCCATCTTGGAGTTACAAGTATCAACTTGGCCAGAGCCTCTACTAGCAATGGAGAGCATGCAAGATCATAAATAACATATATGATAGATCAATAATCAACTTGACATAGTATTCCATATTCAGCGGATCCCAACAAACACAACATGTAGCATTACAAATAGATGATCTTGATCATGATAGGCAACTCACAAGATCTATACATGATGGCATAATAGGAGAAGACAACCATCTAGCTACTGCTATGGACCCATAGTTCAAGGATGGACTACTCACGCATCAGTCCGGAGGCGGGCATGGTGATGTAGAGCCCTTCGGTTATGATTCCCCTCTCCGGCAGGGTGCCGGAGGACATCTTCTGACCCCCCCCCGAGATGGGGCTGACGGCGGCAGCGTCTCTGGAACTATTCTCGTATTTTTGGCTCTCCATCCTAGGGTTTTTGGAGACGAAGGAATAAATAGGCGAAGGGGCAGCGTCGCGGGAGCCAGGGGGCTCCCTCCCCACAGGTCGGCGCGGCAGTGGGGCCTCCCGCGCTGCCCTATGGTGTGGGCCCCCTGCTGGCTGATACGTCCCAAACATATCTATAATTTCTTATGTTCCATGCTACTTTTATCATGATACTCACATGTTGTATACACATTATATGTCATATTTATGCATTTTCCGGCACTAACCTATTGACGAGATGCCGAAGAGCCAGTTGTTGTTTTCTGCTGTTTTTGGTTTCAGAAATCCTAGTAAGGAAATATTCTCGGAATTGGACGAAATCAACGCCCAGGGGCCTATTTGTCCACGAAGCTTCCAGAAGTCCGAAGAGGAAACGAAGTGGGGCCACGAGGCGGCGACACGCCAGGGCGGCGCGGCCCTGGCCCTGGCCACGCCGGCCTGTTGTGTGGGCCCCTCGTGACGCCCCTTGACCTGCCCTTCCGCCTACTTAAAGCCTTCGTCGCGAATACCCCAGTACCGAGAGCCACGATACGGAAAACCTTCCAGGGACGCCGCTGCCGCCAATCCCATCTCGGGGGATTCAGGAGATCGCCTCCGGCACCCTGCCGGAGAGAGGAATCATCTCCCGGAGGTCTCTTCATCGCCATGATCGCCTCCGGATCGATGTGTGAGTAGTCCACCCCTGGACTATGGGTCCATAGCAGTAGATAGATGGTTGTCTTCTCCTCATTGTGCTATCATGTTAGATCTTGTGAGCTGCCTATCATGATCAAGATCATCTATTTGTAATGCTACATGTTGTGTTTGTTGGGATCCGATGAATATTGAATACTATGTCAAGTTGGTTATCAATCTATCATATATGTTATTTATGTTCTTGCATGCTTTCCGTTGCTAGTAGAGGCTCTAGCCAAGTTGATACTTGTGACTCCAAGAGGGAGTATTTATGCTCGATAGTGGGTTCATGCCTCCATTAAATCTGGGACGAGTGACGGAAAGTTCTAAGGTTGTGGATGTGCTGTTGCCACTAGGGATAAAACATCGATGCTTTGTCTAAGGATATTTGTTGTTGATTACATTACACACCATACTTAATGCAATTGTCTGTTGTTTACAACTTAATACTGTAGGGGGTTCGGATGATAACCTGAAGGTGGACTTTTTAGGCATAGATGCATGCTGGATAGCGGTCTATATGTACTTTGTCGTAATGCCCTGATTAAATCTCATAGTACTCATCATCATATATGTATGTGCATTGTTATGCCTTCTTTATTTGTCAATTGCCCAACTGTAATTTGTTCACCCAACATCTGTTTATCTTATGGGAGAGACACCACTAGTGAACTGTGGACCCCGGTCCTATTCTTTACATCTGAAATACAATCTACTGCAATTGTTCTTTATTGTTCTTCGCAAACAATCATCATCTTCCACACAATACGTTTAATCCTTTGTTTACAGCAAGCCGGTGAGATTGACAACCTCACTGTTACGTTGGGGCAAAGTACTTTGATTGTGGTGTGCAGGTTCCACGTTGGCGCCGGAATCCCTGGTGTTGCGCCGCACTACACTCCGCCGCCATCAACCTTCAACGTGCTTCTTGACTCCTACTGGTTCGATAAACCTTGGTTTCTTATCGAGGGAAACTTGCTGCTGTGCGCATCACACCTTCCTCTTGGGGTTCCCAACGGACGTGTCAACTACACGCATCAAGCAAATTTCTGGCGCCGTTGCCGGGGAGATCAAGACACGCTGCAAGGGGAGTCTCCCACATCCAATCTCTTTACTTTGTTTTTGTCTTGCTTTGTTTTACTTTATTTACTGCTTGTTTGCTCTATATCAAAAACACAAAAAAATTAGTTGCTAGTTTTACTTTATTTACTGTCTTGTTCTCCATATTAAAAACACAAAAAAATTAGTTACTTGCATTTACTTTATTTACCTTTAGTTTATTTCATCATGTTTCCTCCTAAGTTCACCCTAAAAGACATACCGATAGGACGAGGGTCTATAATTGGAAGAGATAATATAGAAGATTTTTTCACTCATGTTAGTACAACTGAAGATTTTGAAGATAGACACTTGGTAGAACTTGCTCCTACTTATGAAATTGCTGTTGCTTCTTTAGTACACATGTTGGAAACTAAATTTGTTAATCTCAATCCTATAATCCAACACATGTTTCTCACACTCTGTGATATGGAGGAAGGGGAAAAGAAATATTTTGTTTTAGAAACCCTTCTTAAAGAATTTGGTGGCGTAACAAGAGAGGCTAGAAAGGTATTTATTAAATATAAGATGCTTGGCTCTTATACCAACTTTGCTAGTACCCTTGAAAATATGGACATGGATAGAATAAGGTACACTAATAATGTTAATGATGGTGGGAAGATTAAAGTACCGATACCTAGTAAGCTCCTAGGAATGCATGACGCTCTAGAAAATAACTATGGTTGGCTTGTTCCCGAAAATTTGTTTGACGAGGATAGCAAGCCTAAGAATAATGAAAAAGGAGCCTCTGAAACTTACATAGATAAGATAAAATGCATAGTTGAGAAAACTCCAAATCCCTATGTTGATGCTTCATCTCTTGATAATACTTGATACACACTTTCTCGCGCCTAGTCGAAAGGCGTTAAAGAAAAGCGCTTATGGGAGACAACCCATTATTTTACTTCGCACTTTTATTTTATATTTGAGTCTTGGAAGTTGTTATTACTGTAGCAACCTCTCCTTATCTTTATTTTATTGCATTGTTGTGCCAAGTAAAGTCTTTGATAGTAAAGTGAATACTAGATTTGGATTACTGCGCAGGAACAGATTTCTTGCTGTGACGAATTTGAGCAGTAGTCTCTGTAGAAAATTTATAAAAATCTGCCAATTTACGTGCGTGATCCTCAAGTATGTACGCAACTTTCATTCAATTTGGGCATTTTTATATGAGCAAGTCTGGTGCCTCTTAAAAATTCGTCTTTACGGACTGTTCTGTTTTGACTGATTCTGCTTTTTATTTCGCATTGCCTGTTTAGCTATGTTTGATGGATTTCTTTGTTCCATTAACTTTCAGTAGCTTTGTGCAATGTCCAGAAGTGTTAAGAATGATTATGTCACCTCTGAATATATGAACTATGCACTGACCCTCTAATGAGTTTGTTTTGAGTTTGGTGTGGAGGAAGTTTTCAAGGGTCAAGAGAGGAGGATGATACAATATGATCAAGAAGAGTGAAAAGTCTAAGCTTGGGGATGCCCCGTGGTTCATCCCTGCATATTTTAAGAAGACTCAAGCATCTAAGCTTGGGGATGCCCAAGGCATCCCTTCTTCATCGACAACTTATCAGGTTCCTCTAGTGAAACTATATTTTTATTCCGTCACATCTTATGTGCTTTACTTGGAGCGTCTGTTTGTTTTTATTTTTGTTTTTGTTTGAATAAAATCGGATCCTAGCATTCTTTGTTTGGGAGAGAGACACGCTCCGCTGTTTCGTAGAACACATATGTTCTTAGCTTTATTTTAAATGTTCATTGCGAAGGTTGAACTACTTCATTCATTGTTATATGGTTGGAAACGGAAAATGCCGCATGTGGTAAATGGTATAATGTCTTGAATAATTTGATACTTGGCAATTGTTGTGCTCATATAGATCATGTTTAAGCTCTTGCATCATGTACTTTGCACCCATTAATGAAGAACTACATAGAGCTTGTTAAAATTTGGTTTGCATGATTGGTCTCTAGAGTCTAGATATTTTCTCGGTTAAGGTGTTTGAACAACAAGGAGACAATGTAAAGTCTTATAATACTTACAATATGTTCATATGTGGGTCTTGCTGCACCGTTTTATACTTGAGTTTGCTTCAAACAACCTTGCTAGCCTAGCCTTGTATTGAGAGGAATTCTTTTCGTGCATCCAAATCCTTGAGCCAATAACCATGCCATTTGTGTCCACCATACCTACCTACTACATGGTATTTCTCTGCCATTTCAAAGTAAATTACTTGAGTGCTACCTTTAAAATTCTATTCTTTGTCTTTGCAATATATAGCTCATGGGGAAAATAGCCTTAAAAACTATTGTGGTGAAGAATATGTACTTATGTGTCTTATTTCTTAATAAGTTGCTTGTTGAGCGGTAACCATGTTTCTGGGGACGCCATCAACTTTTACCTTTGTTGAATATCATGTGAGTTGCTATGCATGTTCGTCTTGTCCGAAGTAAGGGCGATTTTCATGATCAAATGGTTTGAGTATGCATACTCGTTAGAGAAGAACATTGGGCCGCTAACTAAAGCCATGATTCATGGTGGAAGTTTCAGTTTGGACAATCAATCCTCAATCTCTTATGAGAATATTAATCGTTGTTGAATGCTTATGCATTAAAGAGGAGTCCATTATCCGTTGTCTATGTTGTCCCGGTATGGATGTCTAAGTTGAGAATAATCAAAAGCGAGAAATCCAATGTGAGCTTTCTCCTTAGACCTTTGTACGAGCGGCATAGAGGTAGCCCTTTGTGACACTTGGTTGAAACATATGCTATGCAATGATAATCCATGTTAATCCAAGCTAATTAGGACAAGGTGCGAGCACTATTGGTATACTATGCATGAGGCTTGCAACTTATAGGATGTCTTATACATAACACATATGCTTTATTACTACCGTTGACAAAATTGTTTCTTGTTTTCAAAATGAAAAGCTCTAGCACAAATATAGTAATCAATGCTTCCTCTGCGAAGGGCCTATCTTCTACTTTATTGTTGAGTCAGTTTACCCATTCTTTCTATCTCAGAAGCAAACACTTGTACCAACTGTGTGCATTGATTCTTACATGTTTACCTATTGCACTTGTTATATTGCTTTGTGTTGACAATTATCCATGAGACAAATATGTTGAAGTTGAAAGCAACAGCTGAAACTTATATCTTCCTTTGTGTTGCTTCAATACCTTTACTTTGAATCTATTGCTTTATGAGTAACTCTTATGCAAGTCTTATTGATGCTTGTCTTGAAAGTACTATTCATGAAAAGTCTTTGCTATATGATTCATTTGTTTACTCATTATCTTCATCATTGCTTTGAATCGATGCATTCATCTCATATGCTTTACAATAGTATGATCAAGATTATGATAGCATGTCACTTCAGAAATTATCTTTATTATCGTTTACCTACTCGAGGGCGAGTACGAACTAAGCTTGGGGTTGCTTGATACGTCCCAAACGTATCTATAATTTCTTATGTTCCATGCTACTTTTATGATGATACTCACATGTTTTATACACATTATATGTCATATTTATGCATTTTCCGGCACTAACCTATTGACGAGATGCCGAAGAGCCGCTTGCTCGTTTTCTGCTGTTTTTGGTTTCAGAAATCCTAGTAAGGAAATATTCTCGGAATTGGACGAAATCAACGCCCAGGGGCCTATTTTTCCACGAAGCTTCCAGAAGTCCGAAGAGGAAACGAAGTGGGGCCACGAGGCGGCGACACGCCAGGGCGGCGCGGCCCAGGCCCTGGGCGCGCCGGCCTGTTGTGTGGGCCCCTCGTGACGCCCCTTGACCTGCCCTTCCCCCTACTTAAAGCCTTCGTCGCGAATACCCCAGTCACGAGAGCCACGATACGGAAAACCTTCCAGAGACGCCGCCGCCGCCAATCCCATCTCGGGGCATTCAGGAGATCGCCTCCGGCACCCTGCCGGAGAGGGGAATCATCTCCCGGAGGTCTCTTCATCGCCATGATCGCCTCCGGATCGATGTGTGAGTAGTCCACCCCTGGACTATGGGTCCATAGCAGTAGCTAGATGGTTGTCTTCTCCTCATTGTGCTATCATGTTAGATCTTGTGAGCTGCCTATCATGATCAAGATCATCTATTTGTAATGCTACATGTTGTGTTTGTTGGGATCCGATGAATATTGAATACTATGTCAAGTTGATTATCAATATATCATATATGTTATTTATGTTCTTGCATGCTCTCCGTTGCTAGTAGAGGCTCTGGCCAAGTTGATACTTGTGACTCCAAGAGGAAGTATTTATGCTCGATAGTGGGTTCATGCCTCCATTAAATCTGGGACAGTGACAAAAAGTTCTAAGGTTGTGGATGTGTTGTTGCCACTAGGGATAAAACATCAATGCTTTGTCTAAGGATATTTGTGTTGATTACATTACGCACCATACTTAATGCAATTGTCCGTTGTTTGCAACTTAATGCTGGAAGGGGTTCGGATGATAACTCTGAAGGTGGACTTTTTAGGCATAGATGCATGCTTGGATAGCGGTCTATGTACTTTGTCGTAATGCCCCGATTAAATCTCATAGTACTCATCATGATATATGTATGTGCATTGTTATGCCTTCTTTATTTGTCAATTGCCCAACTGTAATTTGTTCACCCAACATTTGTTTATCTTATGGGAGAGACACCACTAGTGAACTGTGGACCCCGGTCCTATTCTTTACATCTGAAATACAATCTACTGCAATTGTTCTTTACTATTTTTCGCAAACAATCATCATCTTCCACACAATACGTTTAATCCTTTGTTTACAACAAGCCGGTGAGATTGAAAACCTCACTGTTACGTTGGGGCAAAGTACTTTGATTGTGTTGTGCAGGTTCCACGTTGCCGCCGGAATCCCTGGTGTTGCGCCGCACTACACTCCGCCGCCATCAACCTTCAACGTGCTTCTTGACTCCTACTGGTTCGATAAACCTTGGTTTCTTACTGAGGGAAACTTGCTGTTGTGCGCATCACCTCTTGGGGTTCCCAACGGACGTGTCAACTACACGCATCACTGGCCTTCCTCGACTCTTCTTCGGTCTTCTGGAACACTCCGTGGAAAATAGGACCGTGCGCTTTTGTTTCGTCCAATTCCGAGAATATTTGTAAACTAACTTTTCTGAAATCAAAAACAGCAGAAAACGAGAAGCGGCACTCGTGGCATCTTGTTAATAGGTTAGTCCCAGAAAATGCATAAAAACATTATAAAGTGTGAATAAAACATGTAGGTATTGTCATAAAACTAGCATGGAACATAAGAAATTATAGATACGTTGGAGAGGTATCAGCAGTCCCTTTCTGCCCGGTCTTCAAGGCCCTCTCCGCTTCCCTGCTGTGCTTGTTCTTCTTTGTGCTGGCCAACCTAGCCGCGACCTCTACCGCTACCTGAGCCACCAGGTCAGACACATGCAGAGGGGTGACTGCCACCTTGGAGTCATAGGCGGGTTGTGAATCGGGAACTTGCGAAGGGATCTGAAAGTCCCCAACGCAGACAAGCGCCTGGCTAAAACCATCATAGAAGGAGTCCTACACACATCGTAGTACATATAACGTGAATCTACTTGGAAGTAAAGACATGTGAATCGGACAAAAACCAACAATCATCCTAATTCAGACAAGCAGTTCATTGCAACGTGAATAGCACAAACCCCTGCAAGATCATGGAAGGTGAGCACATTTGACACAAAGTAGCAACCGGAAATGTCGAACCCTAGCAAGATCATGATAGCTCACCACAATCCGAACTAACTCCTGCTACAAGAGCAAACCCTAGACAAGATCTGACTACTCCTAACCTAGATCTAAACATTACCGCGGTACCGGGATAAGGGACACTACTAGGAAATGGCCTACCGCCGGCGTCCTGAAATGGCCTACCGCCGGCGTTTTTGCATTCGCCGGCGATCACCTCGCCGGTGGTAACGCCTCATCGCCGGCGCCTCCCAATTCGCCGGGGGTAAGTGTCCTTACCGCCGGCGTTTTACCAATTCGCCGGGGGTAAGTGTTGTCAATTCGCCGGGGTTAGCCTTACCGCCGGCGTCTTACCATTTCGCCAGGGGAATCAGGCCGTAGTGCTGGCGATTGCAAAACGCCAGGGATACATGTTCATTTCGCCAGCGTTAACATTAGCAGGAGTAAAAAAATAAAACTCGAATTTCACAGTATATACACCAGAATTCATAGCATATACACAGAATATACAGGCAATTACCAGAATGACAGCAAAATAGACATCATTAGCAAGATACACATCATTGGCAATGATACACATCATTAGAAAGTCCCGAAATGTCCATAACATGCATGCATATGCATCAATAACACAAGTGTCGACCATAGTTCAAACATCACGACTCGAAGTAGCACATGTTACGTAAATACATATAAGTCCGAGTGTCGATGACCTAGCTAAACAACAATGACATAATAAACTAGAGAGACGGTGGCGGTAAGCATCATCACGATGAAAGGGGTCCTCCACATCTCCCTCCTCCGTCCCGCTCGAAAGTTGGCGTATCGAGTTTCCGCCTCCTCCAAAGTGGTGTACCCCTTGTAGCCGTTGCCGCCGAAACGGTGGACCTGCCTCCTACGGTCTTCCCAGTCCTCGTAGACTCCGGGAACCCTGCCGTGGTAGACGACATAGTACGTCATCTATGCAAACACAGAAAAAAGAAATGAAAGTTGTTAGTACATTAGTAGAGAGAGATATAACATAGAGTAGTGCAAAGAAAAAGCATGGAAATTACTTAAGTAATTTTATGACTAACATTTGCAAAGGACAAAAGTGTTTGAGTCAAGTCGGCTTCGGCGGGAAGGGACGGATGCCCTCGAGCGTGTTGAATGTTCTGTCGTCACATCCATCTTCTAATCGGCCTTCTATCTCGGCCTTAGAAAGTTCGGGACCATAGTGGAACAAGCCACCATTACCGCAGACATCCCTCCACAGTATTGTGCAAATGGTCCGCTGGATGGCACGGAACTCGGCTCTCACGTTTTCATCGGTCGTGTCCGCCATGTTCACGGACATCCGCTAAAGACTGGATGGCAACAAGAGATCGTTCTGAGACCTTACAATCGACCTCATCTGTAGGATGGCAAACCAGGCCTCCATCCCATTGTCATGCGCCGATTGCTTGAGGCAGGGAACTTGGTTATGTGGTTGCACACATAGCAACCTTTCACTTTCTTATCATGCCTGATTTTGTCGATGCCAACCTCGGCTATGAAGCCGCCGAGGGCTTTATCAAGTGTAGACTTAAGGTCGGTGAAGTCCTTGTCCGGATCAAGCCCGGAGTCGAGGTAACCGACATCCGAATGATACGGGTAAAAGAGGAGGAGGGTGCGGTACTTGAATCTGCGCAAAATGGAAATAAACCATCATACTCGATCAACTATGAAGGAAATTCATGAAAGAATGTAATAGAGGGTACTCTAGTAACCAAATACTTACTCGCGGAAATATGGTATGACAAAGCATTTCTTATCCTTGTTTAACACCAAGAAATCCTTGATGTACTTCGCTAGAAACGCTTGTTCGTTACGGACGACAGCTGGAGTCATGTAGAAGGGGTCCATGATAGCGATGTGCGCTGTGTTCTCCATGGAGATATCGTGCGCCATGCTGAGCGATAGGAGGCGGACCAAGTTTCGGTCGAGCTGTTGCATGTTCAAGAGCCTGAAGATGTCTTCATATCGAATGAACATCAAGTCCGCGAGGTATGTGGTGACAAAGCCAAAGCCAGTGGGCACCTTCGCCGTCAAAACCGGGTACGAGGGATTTCTATCTCGAAGTAGTAGGTCCTCCTTCATTAGAACAGCATCATGCAAGCTCCTCATATCCGGCGTCACCTGCTGGAAAATGTGTGCCGGCAGCATAGGCTGGCCTATGTGATGCATCTTCCTCCACGGGGTCGGCAACTTGTCATTAACCACTTTCTTGCTTGCGGCAACATCTCCGGACTTCTTCCGCTTCCCGGCCTTCTTCTTACCGCAACCGGGAGTGGCGTTTTGTTTCATACCCTCCGTGGTCGCACCAAGGAGTGTCCTCGGGGTAAGCCCAACTCGGGGTGGAGCGGTGAAGGCGGTAGTGTCTTCCTGCTCGGGAGTTTCTTGTGAAAGGAACAACTTCTTCTTTAGCGTACGATCGGCGGGTGGCTTGTAAGGAGAAACCCCGTCGCCCTCCATCTCGGCGATGAACGTATCGATTGGAGCTTGATCGATGTCCAACGCGTTTCCGTGCTGACTCTCGGAGCTGACCGTCGGGCTGGCTATCGGGCCCAAAAGGACCACCAGCCGGTGGAGGACTCGGGGCAGCCGTCGCATCCCGAGGAGTGACCATGCCATAGCTTGCCTCCGAACCTCGAGGCGGCGGTGTTCAGCCGAATTAGGGCTTTCGGCCATAGAAGGATGTGATTCTTGAGGTCCCCGAGAGTGAGCGGGGTTTCCGTTTCCGGGGGTTGATAAGGAGGATGGAGGTCTTGGCATCCCGGTAACGACCGGTTCACGCGAACCCGGCTCACGCTATCATCCATCCTGACGCAGTGGAAAATCCGCTGTGTTGGCAGGATGACACTGCCGCTCGCTACAGCCTTCAACTTGTTGTCCACATTCAGTAGCAAGGTGCAAGGAGTCGCGTTCGCCCGTGAAAACATGTGTAGGTCAGAGAGGGGCGACGACAAAGTAACTAATTTGTAGAGCTTGAGAGACTAAATTAATTACCGTGAGGGCGTCGAGCTCGGCTCGCGTTGAAGGACCGAGGCCGGGCGTGCAGGTGACCGAGGGGCTAGTACCGGGGCCCCCAGGTCCGGCGAATCCTCTCTAGCGCCGACATTGCCGGCGGGTGGAGTCACCAAGTTGGGTGTGCATTGAGCGTGTCTAGTTGGAGGCCGGTTGTCCGAGTTGCTCGGCGCCTAGGCTGATAACCGGCATCGGTCCCTTACCGCCGGCGTCGAAGTAATTCTTCATCGACAAGCACAAGATCGGGGATGATTTCATTGACCCTGTTGGCCAGCGCGTCATCGATCTTGCTAGCAACCTCGGCACCGACGCGTTGCTGAACCTCGGCACCGACTCGTTGCTCGAACCTCGGCACCGACGCGTTGCTCCATGGTTGTTTCCAAGTCGGCCACCTTTTTCGGAAGAGCCTCGTGCTCCAGGTCCTTCGCGCCTGCCGCGACTCCCTAGTGCTTGCGGGCACGTCCAAGCCATAGTCGGCAAGCTTGCGACCTCCTCCGGCGCCGGGGACACGGTGGGGCTTGTCCAAAAGCGGCCGCGCCTTCACGGTGTTCGGACCCACGATAAAAGGCGTGTCCCACGGGACTTTGCCGGTCGACGTCCGGGACGAGGAGCCAGCTGATTCGGTGGCTGCTTGTTCCGTCAACTCGCCGAAGTAACATGAACAATTTTAGAATGTAATGGACTTGGTGAGCAGTATCAAATTAATAAGTCTGGTAAATTGCTTACCACTGCTTTCTCTAGTGCCATCACCTTCGCGTCGGCGACCAACTCAACTCCCACCACCACATCAGGTTTCGTGACACGTTTCCCACCCAATTCTCGATGGTATCGGGACCTGAGATATGCCTTGAAGAGTGGGTCTTTGTACTTGGCAAAAGGGGGCTCAAGGCCAGCATTTATGTAGGCCTGGTCCTCCTTGTCCCATACCGCCTGCTTGCCTTCGAAGCCACGGCAACCGAGATTGTGGTGACCGATGTTCTTATCCGCCAGCTCCTTCCCCCGGGTCGATTGTCCTTTGGTGTACTCGAGCTCCTAGTTTTCCAAGAATTTATTATACTTGCTCCGGCGTCATCCGCGGGAAGTGGCGCTGGATCTCTTCCCAAGTCTCATTGTCACCAAGCATCCCCCTCGGCATGGTTTTATAACCGCTGAGGTTCTTGGAGAACTTAGAGAGGGCTCGTCTGTTCACGATGTTATCCTTGGGATCCTCGTTCCTGTATTCCACAGGGAACTCATACCGTGCGTGCAGCCGCGCAAGGAGTTGGGCCTGCAGATGCTGCTTCTTCTTGGTTCGGAGTTTCGTCTCGTTGACGTCGACGACGTCCCGAAGGATTGCTCCCAGTTGGAGGCCGTACCCCTTCGTCACGTGCTTGGGCTCAGTAGGAAGACCGGTCTTGGCGTCCACCGCGGTGATTATGTCGCGAGTGGTGCCGACCCCTGTTTGGGCGCCGCTGCTTCCGTTTCCTCTTGGCCTCGGTAGTAGTATCCGAGCTACCCCCGGCAACGCCACCTGTCGGTGGTCTCGTCGGCAGCGGCCCTCTCATCCTCACCATCGTTGTCCATCTCATCATCCCCCTCCTCCGAGGACCCGTCATCGCTGCCTGGAAGTTCCTCCAGCTGATCCGAGACCATGAGCCTGTAGTGCTCATCCAACTTCCGCTGAGAAGACCCGTCAACGTCTTCGTTGGGGTCTGCGGAAGACGACATCGCTAGCTACGTGCTTCTGCCATGTATTTGGAACTACTATTAGTCAAAGAAAGAAAACAGGTAGTGTTTTAGGAACATGCTAACAAAGGTAGATGTGACAGCATTAGGCAGCATACACATGCAGATGAAGCAGTATCTTATTAAACTATACCAACAAAAAATTCGGCATGACCTTTGCTAAAAAATGGTCATGCCGGAGTGCCAGAAATTCGCCGGAACGGAAGTTAATCGACATTCCAGCGAAACATTGGCACTCAATGTACCTGCAGACACATTTCACACAACTTTTCCTTCCAGACATATGCTCAGGTCTAGCAAATATGTATTTTATCTGTGCAATTCACACCAAACACCACACTGCCCTCCTTCCAGACATATGCTCAGGTCTAGCAAATAAGCCACTGCACTCAAGAAAATGCCAACTCATGTGCTAATAAACAATTCAGAACAAATGTATGAATGCAATGCAATACTGTTTCAGGAAGCAAGTTCATGTAGCTGCAATTGGGGGTAAAATGTTCACTTCATGTATACAGAACAAATACATGTATGAAAATTCTGTGGACAAAATAGTGCATGCACCAGGAGATCAATACTCTTCAAAAATTCAGAACAAACATAGGGGGTTGTTTAAGATCATGGGTGTTCCTTGGAAGATGTTCAGCACGGTCAGTTATAGGTAATACACAAACTCTTGACAGAACCCGTTATCCATAAGTATGTTGTTCTTCAAAAGATAAAAATAGTACATTGAAATACTACCATTCGTCAGCAAGAAAAACATCAAATCATCACTTCATCAGTAGGTCCAAATATAAGTTAGGAAGCGGACAGCAAACGCACATACTTGCATGCAACCAGGTTACAAACAGATAGTTTATCCATGATACTAAGCAATAAAAATGTGTTCTTATGATCTTATCTCACAACAGTGTTTCTGCAAGTATTCAAAAGGTTTAACCAAGTGCTGAATCTGCAATAAGGTATTACCATAAATTCACTTATTTTGCGGAAATCTGTTTCTCAAGTAATAATGGCAAGTAATTTATTTCATAACTACATACTCGTCAGTTGTCATAGCATCAATTGAAGACAACAAACAATCAGTAGCAGTGCAAGAGCTTAATTGGCATCAGAACCACTACACTGACAAGTAACAGAAAACATGTACACATTCAAACCTCTACAGTTAAGATGAGAAATTAAGCAACAGAACACTAGGGAGATGAGCTGAAACATTGTGCAATAGGAAAATGAGCTTAAGATGCTAGTCGTTGTACAAGGTGATATTCTGAATTTTGATCAAAATACTAGGGACACCTGTTTGATTGAAAAGGCATGCAGAAGTATTGATTTCAGTAGTAAACAACATCACCTAGATGCATGCCAGGTCATGCAAAAATTAAATGTTGTTTCCAGAATTATTTCCTGTTTTGGATACAGCAAAAGGAGCTATTCGACGTTAGTCAGTAACAAGGAATCTATCATTGCACATGGTATCAGTACAGTGGAAAACAGCTACTTAGCAGTTGTTTTGTTGTCGGCATCTTTATTTTAAAAAAGTAAGCAGTGATCTTGGAATCTCCCTTCAGACCTACATATATATATGTAATCATCATTGTGTCCACTGATGTTAGCAATTGGCCGTTTTGCACCATTAGATGTTAAAGAGGCATTAGGTGTGGAAAATGTGAAATAGTACATTGGTCAGTACGCACTTCTTCGGCCATTCTGGGGGACTTGTGATTCTGCGCCATTTGCTTGGCCAAACATGTACACGTACAGACACAGCAGATAATCACCTCATGCAAATTCGAGATGGGATTCAGCAAGAGACCGAGCCAACAGACTGGAGTACTAGCTAACAAACCAACCACATACATGAGCTGATATTCTAGAGCAGAAATCACACAAATTGCAGTAGAATGTACGTACAAGCTGAAACTCATTATCATACAGCATTCAGAAACGATCAAGTCGCAGAACAGGAATCGACTTTGTTGTTTTCCTGGATCGACGGCGAACCTGAGGTTAGGGGAGAGGGGAGGGAGTGGAGACGAACCTGAGGATCGACGGCGGATCGACTGCGGGGCCTCGCTGACCTCGGCGAGGAAGCTCTTGAGGAGCAGGTCGTCGTCGGCCTCCGACGAGCCCTGGGGATCGACGGCGGATCGACTGCGGCAGGGGCAGGGGGCAGCGACGGCGGTAGGGGGCAGCGACGGCGGCAGGGGCAACGACGGCGGCGGTGGGGGATTTGGGGGAGGCAGTCGCAGCCGCGGGGGAGGGAGGAGGAGGGGGCGGCGCGATTGAGGGCTCCGTCGGCGGGGGAAGTGAGCGGCGCGATTTGGGATTTGGCCGAATGGCTAAGTCATGAAGGAGTTATCCCCGGCAATTTGCGCGAAACGCCGGCGGTAAGGTTTCGGTCAATGACAGGTGGGACCCATGGGCTTACCGCGGGCGGAAATGATGTATTCGCCGGGGGTAATGACATCTAGTATTTCTTTTAACAAACCCTATCATTTAACAAACCTGACTACTACCAGAGTGGTTTCGTTCCTTCCCCCCACCCAGCACATCTGTAGTTCGAATCCCCACAGGTGCGAATAAACCACCCTTTTTTTTCTTTTCTTAAGACCTTTTTTTATTGTTTCTAGTTATTTAGATAAATTGTAAAGTCCTTTGGCAACATCCGATAAAATAAACCAATGAAGGATAAATTGCGAGACATAAATTGATGATTTTAATTCTTGAATGAATTCAAAGTACTTTCGGCGAGATCCGATAAAAAACCAAGACATAAATTTAGGATACACTTGAGAAGGACAAATGGTTGTTCGAGAGATAATTATTATAAATACACAAATGACTTCAAAGTCCCTTCCGCTTGGTCCTTGTGACCCCACCGGTATCGTCGCGACTCCTTGTGTACGGAGGAACACTTGACCTAGGTAGCATCGTCCTTCTTCTTCTTAGTGTGTAGGTTCTATCGTCTTCATCGGGTTCTTCCATCATTGGGTCTCCGACGAGGCCGTCGAAGTCTTGCTCGTCGGCAACTCCATCCATTCCGACGAGGGCCCTTTTTCCTCTCCTTACGACAACACGGCTGGGCCTTGACGGGTCAGTTATGAAGAAGCATTGCTCGACGTGCTTAGCCAATACCCAAGGCTCATTTTGCGCGGTGGGGTTCTTGGTCTTGGATTTGGGGGCAGTCGCATGGTGGTGACATACGCATCTTCTTTTGTGACGTCCGTAGCCCATCCGACACGAAACATCGGTAGCTTCTCCTCGACGTAGTCGAGCTCCCGATTTCCTCGATCCTTCCGTAGTACCTTTTCTTCTCTTCACCCGTGTACGATTCCATCGTCACACCCGAGTTCCGATAGTCGCTTCTGTTGTCTCTCTCCTCTCGTGGAGAATGTGTAACCATTGATGTCGTATTTCGATAAGTCATGAGGTTGGGGGCGGGCCCACAAGACAAGGCTAATATCATTTTGTCTACGCCGCTTGCCATTGGTGGGGGATTGGCATCAATCTGGTCTTTGAACCAGCTCGCGAAAGAGGAGTTGTGCGCTCTAAATACCTCTTCTTCCGTCATCGGCTTGTCAGCCCTGCTCTTGATCATGTTTATGTGCTGATCCACCCAAGGCTCTACCTCGTTCATGTGTCTGTAGTGCTACTAAGTGGGCCCTATTAAAGTCTATTCTCCTATCATCTTGATCCGCGTCGAGTTCCCTCCCGCCGGCGTTGTGGCCTACTCCCTCGAATCTGCCGAGGTGCTTGTTGGCGGGCAATCCAACCGGATGTGGGTCGTCCTCGTTTAAATAATTCTTGCGAAAGAGATGCACTCCTCGGTGAGAAAGCCCCGGACGATGCTTCCATCCGGATGTGCCCTGTTACGAACGTATCCTTTGATGAAGCCATTCATTCTTTCTAACGCCATCATGTTGTGAAGGAACGCGGGCCCAAGATCCTCGATATCGTCCACTATATGCACCAGCAGATGGACCATGATGTCAAAGAATGCGGGCGGGAAGTACATCTCCATCTCGCATAGGATGGTGACGATCTCTTCCCGCAGCCTCCCGAGTTTCTTGACGGTTATCGACTTTCGAGTGATGACGTCGAAGACGTTACATAGGTCAGTCGGCGTCGCACGAACGTGCGGTTCCATTATCCCTCGGATAGCAACCGGAAGTATTCGCGTCATCATGACATGACAGTCATGAGACTTCATCCCGCCGAAGATTTTTTTCGTCGGGTCCAGCCATCCGCGTATCAGCCCCGCGTAGCCTAGGGGAAATTTGACTTCTAGTAGGCACTTGAAGAATTGTTCGAGCTCATCGGGATTTAGAGTGAAGCGAGGAGGGGCGAGGAGTTTCGCGCTGCTTGGCCACCCTTTTGCGTTTACGACCATCTGTTTCCTCCTCCTCGGTTTCCTGGTCAACCCTGGCGAAATGAAGCTCTTTTCTGATATCAAGGGCCATCAGGTCGTGTCTTGCTTTCGACCCGTCTTTGGTCCTCTCCGGCATGTTGAGCACAAGTGCCAAGCAAGCTCTCGCACACGTTCTTCGTGATATGCATGACATCAAGGCTATGAGGCGTACCGAGGATCTTCCAAGTACGGCAAGTCCCAAAACACGGACCTCCTTTTCCATACCCCCAAGAGCGGCCCGGGTTCCTTTTTCTTTCTCTTGTCTCCTTTCTTCCGCTTCTGCGATCTTTATCTTACCCGCCGGAGGGCAGCTCTTTCCAGCTTTTCAACAGAGTATCTATCTCTTCGCCGCTTCTCCTAGGTGGAGGTCCCTCGACCTCATCCTTCCCATTGAACAGGTCTCCACGCTTCCTCCACGGGTCATTCTTGGGAAGCCACATTCGATGCCTCATGTAGACGGTTTTTGAAGACCCGGGATCCTTGCCCAGCTGTAAAAACGGCGTCTTTTCCATGCACCTCACACATGCCTTGTGTCCGTGGCACACCTGGCACGCGATATATCCGTATCCAAGATAGTCCTGCACCGTCGTCAACAGTGCGGCTTTCATACGGAAAGTTTCTTGTCCGTAGGCGTCCCAAGTTTCTGTCCCTTCCTCCCACAGAGTGACTAGCTCCTCCTTCAATAGCTCCAGATACAGGTTGATATCGCTCCCTGGCTGCGTCGGCCCTTGGATTACCATACTCATGTGTATGTACTTCTTCTTCGAGCATAGCCATGGAGGGAGGTTGTACATCCATACAAACACGGGCCAGGTGCTGTGCTTGCTCGCTTTGGTTCCCAAACGGATTGAGTCCGTCGGTGCTCGCACCCAACCTGATGTTCCTTGGTTCTTTCCCGAATTCTTCGTAATACTCATCGTCTAATGTTTTCCACTGGCTTGCATCCGAAGGGTGTGTTAGCACTGGGTTTTCAACCCGTTCTACATCACGCATCACCGCCTCCTTTCTTTCCGCGTGCCAGCGCATGAGCTTTGCTTCCTTGGGGTCCACGAAGTACCGCTGCAGACGGGGCGTGAGCGGGAAGTACCACACAACTTTTCGAGGAGATTTTTTTGTCCCTCTCTTGTATCGAGATTCGCCACACTGTGGGCATGTATCGAGATTGGCATGCTCGTTCCGATATATTACGCAATCATCGATGCATGCGTGGTATTTCCGGTGCGGTAAATCGAGAGGGCACACGATTTTCTTGGCCTCCCGTAGGCTACCGGCACACGTGTTATCTTTAGGAAAGTGGATCTTCAAGTATCCGAAGAGTTCGTCCACGCTTGTGTCCGTCCATTTGTGCTTTGCCTTCATCTCCATAATATCGAGAGCGTATCTCACACGGCTCTCCTCCGTCCCACGAGCTGCATCGTACAACGGAGTTCTCGAGTCTACCTCGAGTTGATCTAGCTTAGCCTTCCGTCTACCAGCGATTTTGGGGTCGGTCGATGTGTTTCTGAGAAGAAGTTCCTGAACATGACGGTCCTGCACGGCCGCGGTTAGCGGGGTACTTCTACTCATGTCCTCGTCGGCCGCATGCTCTTCCCGACCTTCTTGATCACCATCAACGTGTGCGCCATCCTCTTCAACCTCGTCTCCATTGTCGTGTGGGGCATCCTATCCATCACCTTCGTTATCATCATCTCCACCATCATCATCTCCATCATCATCACCATCGATATCATCATCTCCATCATCACTCATCCACTGAGTATGCCCCTCCATGAAACTATACCTGAGCAGGTGTTGATTCACTATGCCTGAGAAGGGGTCAAACAACGATCCTAGCTTGCATCTTCGACAAGGACACATTATATCCTTTCGCTTATTTCGATACATGTCGGCCGTCGCGCGTTCCACGTATCTATCCACGACGCTTTCCCTCATCGCGATGACCATCGCCGCCTACAAGACAAGATAATTGATTACACCGCCGTCTCGGTTTTCACGGAAAAAATTCGGCATGACCTTTGCTAAATATTGTCATGCTGGAGTTCCAAAATTCGCCGGAACGGAAGTTAATCAACATTCCGGCAAAAACATTGGCAACTCAATGTTCCTGCACGCGTAAACAAATGCAAAACAATGCATTTACATATATGGACCACCATTTGCCACCACTAGTACTAGTGATATAACCGCGAATTTTCGCCAACATATGAACATTCTACTCATTTAGTTATGTACCTATTAGTTGCCGCGACGTCCAAAAGCACCCGAGAGACGCCACACGTCGACTTTAATGCTTGAGAGATCTAGAGATCTAAGAAATGGAGAGATCTAGCTAGATCTAGTGGAAAAGGTGGTGGGAGGACATAGATCTAGCTCTAGATTATGCAAATCATGCTAGAGGGGCTAGGTAGTGCATGATTTGCTCAAATACATCATATTTTATTGGTTGAAATAGCTAAAATGGGTGGGGGAATGAGCTAACTAGTGCTTGGGTTGATTTGCCATCACATATGAGTGTGTGTGGGTGGTGGTAGGTGGCTGGTCGGTCGTCCTAATTAAATGGACATGCCCAGGTTACCGCCGGCGCCTAAAACCGAAAATGCCAGCGGTAGGGCACGTTACCGCCGGCGCCTAAAACCCAAAATGCCAGCGGTAGGGCACGTTACCGCCGGCGCCTACAACATAAAACGCCGGCGGTAAGTTAAGGCCAGGTGGCCCACCCTGGCTCGGCAATACCGCCGGCATCTCATCGCGCGCGTTCGCCGGCGGTAGAGCCCGAGATCCCCGGCGCTTTGGGCCCAATACGCCGGCGGTAAGGCTAGGCCCAAATGGGACCCCGCGGCCCATTGCACCCCCGGCGCCTCAATTTTCGTTTCGCCGGCGGTAAAGGAGCTACCCCCGGCGCCGTCCTACGTGTTCGCCGGCGGTACTGTTAGGCCCCCCTGGAAGGTATTACCGCCGGCATCTTCAGCTCGTATTTGCCGGCGGTAAGGAGTGCGGCTATAAGCCTTTCCCTAGTAGTGGTAAGCCCCTCCCTCCCTCCCTCTGCACAGAGTCGTCTCATTCTCGCTCACGCACGAAACCACCCCTCTCACGTCCCATCAACTTCTCCAAATCGAAAAAACCCCAACCGCCGTACGCACGCTACCCTGTCGGCGATGGAGAAGAAGAATGCGCCGGCGGCCAGCGGCCGTCGTCTCCGAGCCCGTCGCCTCCGAGCCCGTCGCCTCCGCGCCCGTCGCCTCCGAGCCCGTCGCCGCCGAGCCCGTCGCCGCCGAGCCCATCGCCGCCGAGCGCGTCGCCTCCGAGGGCGGCGCATCCAAGCGCGGCGCCTCCGTGAACTGGGCCTCTCTCTCGGCTGATGGACCACTTCACAAGATCGGCCAATGCTTATCGGGCGAACGAGGAGTACGCCGACACCTACTCGCTATGAGGCAAGTCCGTACAAATTGGCGCTCAGGTTTGCCTGAGCCCGACGTGCACCTGGACGAATGGATCATGCTACACCACGCCCTTCCACGCGTCGCTGAGTTCACCTTCTTCCAACTCGGCACATCACGCTACGTCACCATAGATCTATCGGAAGTTCATACAAGGTTCAAATTCCTCCATATCTTCCTTTTTATTTTCAATCTTAAACACATCTTAGTGCTGGATGTTATCTTCATCAATATATTTTAGATACTACTTCGTCGGCTTTTGCCGTGGTGTCATCGTGCTTGTCCAGAAGAACCCGCCGCACAAGATACGGCTGCTGAACCCACTCACAAAGAAATCGAACACTACGTTTGAGGCGCAGATGACAAGGGATTAACTTGTCAATGCCTATGGATTGTAGGCTAGGGTTTAGTTAGAAGTAGAGGGCAAGTAGATCTCGAAGGTTTCAGCCGAAAAGTACTCGACGATTATGAAAACTAGGGCTTGCAGACAATGATTTGATGATCTCCTCGTCCCTCGACTCCCCCTTTATATAAGAGGTGGAGCCGAGGGTTTCGTTTTGTACAAGTTACAGAGTCCGGGACGATTTCTAACTCATCCCGCTAGATTTACAAACAACACTTCCTATTACAATTCTACTTTCCTTAATATATCTTGGGCTCTCGAACCTTCTTATTCTTCGGGTAGTGGGCCTTCGTGAAACCCCGGGTACTATCTTTGGCGGGCCCATTTGGCATGCCTATGTCAAGTAGCCCCGAGATTTTGCTTGAATCGTAGAATCAGGGAAAATCTCCACTGCTTATTCTTATTCAACAATTTAAACTTTTCTATATTTCTTTATATAAATTTCTATATTGCACAGGGATATTGGTAATTGGGGCTAGTTCATCTGACGGATCAGGTACTAGTTAACTGCTCTAGTGGCAATCCGCAAAAACCTACTTCAAGATCACGTCCCTGGACATGATCTCGGGATACTGGTGCAAACTTCGACAGGTGCCGCTTAAGGTCTTACCATTCTGTCGAGTCCCAATCAAATTTATCGAGTACCTAACGCGTCCGTTAGGATTTTTCTTCGTATCTGTTGATACGGATAAAAGTAGCAGAGCGCAGTCTTCGGCGATGCCACGCCCAGCAGAATGGATCTAGGGTCTTACCTTCGCAAATTTGCGGCATTCAGAAATTGATCGCAACTTTGGCGTTCTGAGAATATATTGTCGAGTGCTTTTCCGGCTGTTGGAATGGCACATTTTATCGAGTCAAATATGACTTATATTAATCTCCCGATGGGAGTATATGTAGAGTTAATTATAACTCGAAATATACTCTCTTGCTTTTCTATCTTTCTTTCTTTTTCCTTTTTATATTTCATCGGGCACGCGAACAGCTGTTCCCGATGGGAGTAGCCCCCGAGGCTACAGCCAAGAACTTGTGCTTGGTTGTAGGCTCAACATTTTAGTCCACCTTGTCGCTATATTGCCATTATCTCCCGATATTCTTTCTCTCTCTCTCTTTTTTTTTTATCTCTCGGGTGCGCGAACAACGCTCCCGATGGAAGTAGCCCCCGAGGCTACAGCCAAGAACTTGTGCTTGGTTGTAGGCTCCCACAATTTCTATATTTGCCATAGTCGAAATTTTACTTTTATCGAAGTAGCCCCCGAGCATTTGGGCAAAAACTTGTTTTCGACCAAAGGCTCCCGAAGTATTCAAATAATTTCTCCCGTCGCCATTCTCCTTTTATTTTTCTTGTCGACATATTTTCCGTTGTCAAATTCTCTTCAGCTCTGTTAATAGTCGAAATTTTTCTGCCTTGTGGGTCCATTGTTCCCACCACGTTGACACGTCGTGCAAGTGGGGGACACACGTCCTCCGCTTTTCCTGGCGCACGTCTCGTAACGCCTGTTCCATTCTATCTCCATAAAAATACCTTTTTACCCTCTTATCTACCGGATCTCTTTTCACCACACGATCTCTTCATCCGACGGTTCATTACTTCTCCCGAAGCCTATATAAACCTTTCTTCAACCTCCATCCACTCCTTCGCTTGCGCCGCACATCTGCTCCCCTCTGCAAGAACTCCCCTGCGCCCAACTCTTTCTGATTTTCCGCACGCACGAACACGGCTTTCCAGTGCTGTTGATGCCACCGCGTACGCGACTCACCCGCCACAGCACTCCGGAATCCAAGATGGCCGCTGAGGATTTTGAGTGGGAGAGATCCAAAATCTCCAATCAAGATGTCAATGTGCTGAAGAGGCTTGGCCTGATGAAGAAGGAAGACGCCATCCGTTTTCCCAGCGAAGAAAGCTACCCCAAGCCTCCAATGGAGTACCGGGTTAGTTTCGTTGATCATCTCATCCGCGGCCTTTCTACCCCAATCCACGATTTCCTCCGTGGTCTTCTCTTTGTCTATGGGATTCAGCTGCACCGACTGACCCCCAATTCCATCCTTCACATTTCTATTTTTATCACGCTTTGCGAATGCTTTCTTGGAGTCGCTCCTAATTGGGCTCTTTGGAAGCGCATTTTCTGCCTTCGCCGCAATGGCGCTCACAACGCCACCTACAACATAGGTGGTGTAGTTATCTCGTGTCCGAACCGATGTCGATTATTTCGACGTCAAATTTCCCGACTCGTCCAAGGATGGCGCAAAAGGTGGCTCTATATACACGAAGAAAGTGCCAATTCCGTGGAACACAACATAGTTCCTTTTGATGGAAACGCAAAATTCAACGCCGCTACTCCCGGGACGCTCGAAGCTTCCGAAGAAGAGAAGAAGGCGACGAAGCTCTTATGTCTCGTATTCATCAGCTCCAAAATACTCGAGGCAAAGAGTTATCTCGGTGTCCAAATCACCGCCTATTTTCTTAGGATTCGAGTGCAGCCTCTTCAGAGCTCGCAAAAATCCCCTTTGGACGTATTCTGGTGCCAATGACGCCAATAGGCTCTCCAATGATCTTTCTGTGAAGGACTTGGAGAAGCTTATTCGAAGAATCACCTCACTGAGCAAGAAGGATCCTATTCCTTCCTCTTGTCGCGTGGAGCCATACAGCTCCACCAATCCACTCCCCGAGGTATTTTGCCTTCTCGAATTTTTATTTTGTTCTGAATTTTCTCTGCATCTCATTGTATTGATATTCCTCTATTTTTCCTTTTGCCGCTATTTTCCTGCAGAATCATCCTACTATGGCTTCCCTTCCTCCTCTTCCTGAGGATGGAGAAGTCGAAGAAATGGGCATTGTCACTGACGACAATCAAGAAGCTCCATCCTTTGTGAATGATCCCGTGGATTCACGAAAATCTGCGGGATCTTCCGAAGATACTACATCGGTCCAATCTCCTCCTCCCGCCGTTTCTCCACAGAAGAAAAGGAAGAGGAGTGATGCCGAAGATTCCGGCACATCCAAAGCCGAAGAAGTTGTTCCTTCTCATCCGAAGGCAGCTTATGATCCTTATATTGAATCCCTCGTCAGCTCGTAAGTTTTCCTTGATTTCCCCTTATTTCTGTAGTCGAAGTTTTTCCTTGTCTTGCTTTTTATGCTATTTGATCCTCACTTGCAGTGATGACGAGGAAGAAGTACCAACTCGTGACGTAGCTCCTCGGACGAGCACGTCACATACTTTAGTTATTTCGGAGAAGCCTGTTGAAGGAGAAGAATCGTCGCCTCCTCAACAAAATGTTGATACATCTACTCCTCCTTCAAGCCCCCTTGTCCCTTCACCTAAAAGGGCAAGGGTTGAAATGATCGTCGAGCCTCCCCCTCAATTGAGCAGCTCTTCGTCGCAGCTCTTGGATGATGTAAGTTTGTCGACATCTATATTTTCCTCTATTTTGCTCTTTATGCCCTTACTTTTTTTTAATGCCGATGTTGTCTCCTTCGTTCTTCTTCTTTGACAGCCTATGATCAAGGATCTTATCCGCATCGGGTCCCAATTTATTGGGTACCGCGAGTATGCCAGCAGAGCCGAAGGTAATAACCTTTATATTTACCATTCTTCCTGAATTTTGCTCCTTTTTGTTTGTCGACGATTTTTTGATCTTTCTTTCCCCTTTTTTATCTTGATAGAAAAACTTGCAGAGGCCAACAAGCGTGCCGACGCACTTGCTCACAAATTAGAGCACAGTGAGGCGGCTCGCGAAAAAGCTGAACTTGCCGCTAGCGAAGCTAAAGCTGAGGCTGATGATGCCAAAGCAAAGGCTGCTAGTGTCGAGGAACTGCAGAAAAGGCTCAAAGACGCTGAATCTGCTTTAGACGAGCAGAAAGCTGCACAAGCTGCACGTGAGCAGGGGATCATCAAGCGTTTGAAGTCGCAAAGTCGACGTACGCTGAGTAATATCATCAATCCCTTCTGTTTTATTGTACTTCCTGTTTCTTGGTTTTCGACTAATGTTTTGTCTCGTGTGGCAGCCCAAACAAACCAAGATTTTGATCTGGAGAATCCCGTCAATGACCCTCTCCTTGACGCACTTTCTCTTCTGGAGTTTCATGGGCGCGAAATTCGTGAAGGCGTGGCCAATGCCAGTGCAGGTTTGTCGGCGTTGTTCCCCTACTTCTTCCCGAAGAAAGAGGAACCTTCGACTTTCCTTGCCCTTGCCAAGCTTTTCAATTCATCGGAAGACCTTGGACCGAAGATGCGTCATGAAAATATGAAGGTGGTCGTCGAAAATACCGTTGCTCAGTTGCTGACAGCCAACGGACTCTTGATCGGATGAAGGTTGGCGACACCGATCAAATAGAACAAGTCGAGATGGAAGTCACCGATTAAGGCGGCCAAGCCCAGCACGAAGAAGATCCTGGCATATCTCGGGATCAAGCCATCTTCGACTCCTAGCTCGTCGAGGCCGGAGGTCTAGTTGCATGCCTCCTTGTTTCTTTTTCTGTTTCTTTTGCTCTTGTCGCCATTTTAGCCTTGGCGACAATTGCCCTCTTAGTCCCCCTGGAAAACTTTCTTTTGTAATGTCTGTGTAAATTTTTTAGCAAGTAATGAAATTTCCCTTCATGCTTTTCATTGATCCTGGGCCTTTCTTTTCCAGTTAATATTTGATAATTACTCGACCCCTCCTTGTTCTGCCGCTGCTTCACCTGCATCTTCCTTCTCGAAGAAAGTACTAGTCGACCATAATCTCCTCGAGAGTTCATCAAGCAGACATTTGTCGGAAGATTCGCAAGAACTTCGACAACAACTTCAATCTATGAAGAAACAAACTTTGGCCATGATGGAACAATCTCGGAAAGCATCTGAACGAGAACAACTTGCTTTTCAACAAGCTCAAGAAGCTATAGCTGCTAAGGATGCTGCTGTCTTAGAAGCGAAAGGAGCCACAACCCGAGAAAATAGTATGCTTGAGCTAATGCTGGAAGCTAGCACAGATATGTTAGGTACGTTTTTTGCAACCTCAAGACGCCTTCTCTTTATTTTGCTATGTCTTTTTGCCAATTTCTTGCCATGTCGCTTTATCAGGCTCAGTTCTTGATTCTGCTGCCGAAGATCAGAGAGTGAATGAGAGAACAAATCTTCTTGTCAATCTTTCCCTTAATCATGGCTGTTTGTTCTGGGCCACTCCTGAACGAACCCAACAAATTGTTAGGTTCCAAGATCGTGCTTGCCAAGTGCGCGACTTTCTCAATTTTTGCACGGCGACATTAACCCTTGTCTACAGGAATCTATTTCCGCGAAACGAGGTTCCAAAAACTCTTCCCGGATTATTGGAGGTATTCAGAGATGCTCCCCGCATCCATAACTTTGTGCGGGCTCAACTCACTGCTGGAGCGAGATTTGCCATGATTATGATAAACATCTCGTTATCCAAAGTTGGACCCGACGAAGATTGTTGCCGGTTGCCTGGCCAAGAAAACGCGTCGGAAAAATGATATTGACTCAATCGATGCGATGGTAGCTCCTGTGGCCGAATCGATGATAGATGAACTTCTTCGGATGGACTCGGAGTTTTTTACCAAGGGTTCTTATGCTGAACATAAAACAACCAGGGGCTTGTCCGTAGATACTATCTTGGGATTTAACTGACTTGTATTATATTGGAAACCTTGTATCTCACTCTTTTTTGTTTTCCCTCCTCTTTTTTTTATATTTCCGAAGGAATTTATTGTATATTGCTGAGGTCCTCTATGTTGTTGAAGCCCCCGAGCCTAATCGGGCGAAGTTTGCACTATTTTTTCCTCCTTGAAATCTATCTTTTCTGTTGTAATAAGACATCCTTGTTTGTCCCTTGGATGGATTGCCAATCTTCGAGTACCTTTGATGTCGAAATTCTATATTTGTATTGCGAGGTTCTTAGACCAAAGCACTTAAGATTTTTGATGTGTGCACTATATTTATGATTACTGGCTTCCGTTTTTTATATTTGGCGAGGTATTTAATGTACCAAGGCGAAATATTTCAGTGAATCTATATTGTATGTATTTTAAGACTTGGGCGTTGAGCCCTCGAGCGTGTCGATAAATGAGAAGTATATCTCCACTATCTTTATTATATTGCAGCGCCACGAGCCCGCCTCATTAAAAACCTTTCCCGGCCCCACTCGGTGCCCCGAAAAAGGAAAAGAGTGCGTCTGAAAACTCGTGGGCGTTTCAGTACATTGAAGTTTTACAAGGACTATATTTTAGCTCTAGGCGTAGAACCTCCTGAGTTGCGCCACGTTCCAGGGGTTTTGCTCCTCCACCCCTGTCTTCTTCTCCTTTATCCTGTATGCTCCTCCTCCAATTACTTCCGTGACGATATAGGGACCAAGCCATGGTGACTCGAGTTTTTCATGAGTTTTTTGCGTGAGCCGAAGAACTAAGTCCCCCACTTGAAAAGATCTTGGCCGCAAACGTCGACTGTGGTAATTCTTCAAGTCCTATTGATATTTGGTGACCCTTGATAATACTTCGTCTCGAGCTTCGTCGAGTGCGTCTACATCGTCTTCCAATGCTGTCCTTGAAGCTTCTTCATCATATGCTGCGACTCTAGGGGAGTCGTGCTCTATTTCTATTGGAAGTACTGCCTCCGCGCCATGGACCAGAAAAAACGGTGTTTCTTGTTTCGCTGTATTTGGTGTTGTTCGGATGCTCCACAACACACTTGGTAGTTCTTCGAGCCAGGTATGTCGAGCTTTTTCTAGTGGTCCCAACAGACGTTTCTTGATGCCATTGCAGATAATGCCATTGGCTTTCTCGACCTGCCCGTTGGTTTGAGGATGTGCAACTGACGCAAAGTGCAGCTTGATACCCACTTCTTTGCAGTAATCTTTGAATTCGTTGGATGTAAAGTTACTCGCCATTGTCCGTGACGATGCTATGAGGCACTCCAAATCTGAAGACGAGGCCTTTTATGAATTTTACTCGCGGATGCTCCATCCGGCGAATTTATCGTCTTCGCTTCTATCCACTTTGTAAATTTGTCGACAGCCTACTAGCATGTATTCCTTTCCTCCCGGCCATGATTTGTGTAACTTGCCCACCATATCGAGTCCCCATTGTGCAAAGGGCCACGACAAAGGTATTGGTGCTAGTTCCGCTGCTCGGAGAGTGAGGTTTTGCGGCGAACCTTTGACACGCATCGCAAGTCCTTACTATTTCTTTGGCGTCCTCGATTGCTCGTCAACCGAGTAGAATCCTGCCCGAAAAACCTTGGCTGCGATGGCTCGACTACTCGCGTGGTGGCCGCATATTCCTTCGTGCACATCCTTCAAAATTACTCTTCCTTCTTCGGGTGTTACACACCTTTGCAGAACACCTGAAATACTTCGCTTGTATAGTTCTCCTTTAATCACCGTGAAGGCTTTAGACCGTCGAATTACTCGCCTTGCTTCAACTGGATCGTCGGGTATTTCTTTCCTGAGGATGTATGATACATATGCTTGCATCCAAGGAACCTGTACCATCATCACAAGCTCTTGTTCATCTTCATCCTCCGTGGTTTCTGCGAGGGGTGTCGAAGTTTTTTCTTTTTTCTGCACCCTTTTTGGCTTTGTAGATTTCTCCGATATTTCTTCCCAAAACACTCCTGGCGGGACTGGGAGGCACTGCGACCCGATGTTTGCGAGGACGTCGGCTTCATCGTTGCTCAACCTACTGATGTGATTTACTTCGCATCCATCGAATAGCTTCTCGAGTTCATTGTACACCTCCTTGTATGCTATCATGCTATCATTGATTGCATCACATTGGTTCATAACTTGCTGGGCCACCAATTGTGAGTCGCCAAAGATTTTTAGTCGAGTTGCACCGCATGCTTTCGCCATCTTCATCCCGTGTATGAGGGCTTCATATTCTGCTTCATTGTTAGATGCGTTAGGGAACGTCATCCGAAGGATATACTTCAATTTGTCGCCTTCAGGTGATATAAGTATGACTCCTGCTCCAGCTCTTTCTACTCTTTTGGACCCGTCAAAATTCATGGTCCAGGTTCTCGACAGTGTCCGGGGTCCCGTGTTTTGCAGCTCCATCCACTCGCGATGAAGTCTGGCAGAACTTGCGACTTGATTGCTTTTCTTTTTTCATACGTGATGTCCCGAGGGGAAAGTTCTATTCCCCAAAGGGAGACACGACCCGTAGCTTCTGGATTGTTCAGTATATTTGACAAAGGAGCCTCATTGACTACTATGATTGGGTGTGCCGAAAAATAGTGGCGCAATTTTCGTGCTGTTGTGAACACTCCGTATGCTAGCTTCTGGTACTGAGGATACCTTTGTTTTGACGGCGATAAAACTTCGCTGACGAAGTAAGCGGCCTCCGTACTCCGTGGAGTTTTCCTTCTTCTTCTCTTTCGACAACCAGCGCCGTGCTCACCACTTGGGGCGTGGCTGCGATATATAACAGGAGAGGTTCCTTTTCCTTCGGTGCCACCAAGATTGGTGGTGTCGAGATTTTGCGCTTCAGATCTTCGAAAGCTCTTTCGGCTTCTTCGTTCCACTGGAATTTGTCTCCTTGTTTTATCAAGGCGTAAATGGTAACGCTTTTTCTCCTAGCCTGGCGACGAATCTGCTCAAAGCTGCGACTCGCCCAGTTAACTGTTGTATCTCTTTCAACTTTGTTGGCTTTCTCATTGTTACAATAGCTTGTATTTTATCGGGATTTGCTTCAATCCCTCTTGCTCGAGACTAGAAACCCCAAGAGTTCTCCTGTCGGGACACCAAAGGAACACTTCGTCGGGTTCAACTTCGAGCGAGAACTTGTTGAGGTTGTCGAACGTTTCCTTGAGGTCCTCTATCAGCGTTGATCCTTCTTTTGATGTGATGACAACGTCGTCGATGTATACTTGCACGTTTTTCCCAATCCGTGTCGCCAAGCACTTTTGCATCATCCTCCGATATGTTGCTCCCGCGTTTTTTAGACCAAAGGGCATTGTTACGTAACAAAACACGCCATAAGGTGTAATGAACGCGGTCTTTACTTCATCTTCTTCTTTTAACCTGATCTGGTTGTAACCAGAATACGCGTCCAGGAAGGAAAGACGTTCGCATCCAGCCGTGGAGTCGATAATTTGATCGATCCTCGGGAGGGGGAAGTGATCCTTTGGACAATGTTTGTTGAGACACGTAAAGTCGACGCACATGCGAAGGACCTTAGTGTTTTTCTTTGGCACCATCACGGGATTTGCTACCCATGTGGCTTCGTGAATATCTCTTTGATGAAACCAGCTTCTTGTAGTCGATTGATTTCGACAGCATAGCTTTGCGGTTTGGTTCCGAAAAACGCCGCAAAGGTTGTTTGATTGGTCTTGCTCGTTGGATCCAAATTTAGGTGGTGCTCGGCAAGTTCCCTGGGTACTCCTGGCATGTCAGCTGGACACCATGCGAAGATTTTCCAGTTCTCACGGAGGAACTCGACGAGCGCGCTTTCCTATGCGATATCCATGTTGTTTGCAATGGATGTCGTCTTTTTTGGGTCTGTCGGGTGAATCTGCACCTCCTTAGAATTTTTCTCTCGTGTTGAAAGTTGATTCTTTATTTGGCCTTCCAACGTCCGGCGTGCGTCGTAATCAGTCATACTTTTCGACGCCAAATACTCAGCTTGCATCCCGAAAGTTTCTGATAACCGATGGAAATCCTTGTCGCACTTATCCGCTAAGGCGAAGCTCTCTTTGACTGTGATTGGTCCCTTAGGTCCAGGCAATCTCCACAACAGGTATGTATAGTGTGGTACTGCCATAAATCTAGCATATGCTGGTCGTCCCAACAAAGCGTGGTACTGCGATGGAAAATCCACGACTTCAAACTCCGAGTTTCTCGATTCTATAATTTTCTCGGGTTCCGAACCGAACGTCGAGGTTGATCTTTCCCAATGGGTAACTTGGTTTCTCCGGTGTGATGCCGTGGAACCTTGTGTCCGTTGGCTTCAAGTTTGCTAAGGATATGTTCATCTTCCTCAATGTATCTGCATACATAATGTTTAAGCTGCTGCCACCATCTATGAATACCCGAGAAACATCAAAGCCCGCAATAGCTCGCTGGCGGAATAAGTGCTGACCGCCCCGGTCGAGGAACTTGCTGCGGGTGGTCCGCTATGGTGAAGCCGATGTCTTGCCCTGACCAATTGAGGTACTCAACTGTTGGTGAAGGCATTTTCTCTGCCATGAACACCTGTCTCGAGATTACATTTTGAGTTCTATTGGACGGCCTTCCCTTCTGAATCATCGACACCGCTCCGTTTGAGTTAGGATCAACATAAGTTGGTGGTGGAGGTGCTGCCGCTATTCTGAGTTGATGCCGATTGTCGTCTGTAATCGCGGGAGGTGGCGGTAGATGAACTTCGCTCCTGGGCTCCCGAGGATTTCTCTGTGCTGCTCGAGCGTGAGCGTTTCTCGCATATCCGAACATTGCCTGAAAATTTCGACAGTCTTTCTGCAGGTGCCCTGACTGTCTTTTCCCATTGCTGTCGAGGAAAAAGTGCATCTGGCACGGTCCGTTCAGCATTTCTTCGGGGGACACAAAAGGTCTTGGAAACCTCGGCCCACTATTTTGTCTGTTGCGGGAGTCGTCCCTATTATCGCTTCGCTGCTCATTGCTTCTCTGATAATCATCTCTGTTATTTCCTCCTGTGTTTGCTCGAAATCCTGCCGAAATTTGCCCTGGGGCATCATAGTTTGGATACTGCCGAGGAAATCGTCGCCTCGATTGATAATTTCGACCACGGTCCTCCTCTGGCGACCTGTGTCGTTTATTGTGGACAGCGTCTTCTCCGTCTGCCCATCTATTTGCTATCTCCATCAACGCGGATACTGTTTTTGGATTGGTTCTTCCCAAGTCCTCAACAAAATCTCCACGCCTAATTCCTGCGACAAACGCATCTATTGCTCTCTCGTCAGATATATTTTCTGCCGAATTTTTTATGATGTTCCACCTTTGGATGTATTTTCTCATTGACTCATCTGGCTTTTGTCGACACGCTCTCAGCTCTTCTAACGACGCAGGTTTTTTGCACGTGGACCTGAAGTTCTTGACGAATACGTCCTCGAAACTTTCCCAGCTGTCGATGGATCCTGGCGGAAGTTTTTTGATCCAAGATCGTGCGGCTCCACTTAAGTGCACCTGAATGCTTTGCATGGCTGTTGCTCTAGTTCCTCCAGGTAACTTCACCGTCTCGAGGTAATCAATTAGCCGATCCTCCGGATCTTGCGGAGCCGTCGAACTTTTTGAAGTGATCGGGCAACTTAAATCCCGACGGGACTCGAGTTTTTCGTACTCTCCTTGTGAAGCACGGCAAGCCGCACATATCCTCGTCGTTAAGCTCCGGGGATTGCCGATGATCCCTTCTGCTTTGTCTCGCTCTATCGACCCTTGCTTGTGCTCCTGTGTCTCTTGCTCCGCTTGGTCCTTCAAGAACTGCCGCTGTTGCCGCTGCAGGTCGTGGACTATTTTGCCTTGCCGCTCCTTCGGAAGGCGTTGCTACGAACGCTGTCCCCATAGCTCCAACCCCTGCTAACGCCATGTTGTATAATGTTTCCCTTGGATCTCCTGGGGGTGGCCTCGGATGCGAGGATGTAAGCTTGTGTCGCCATATACCCAGCTTCGGTGTCTTAGGGATAATATTTCCTCTTGTATCTATCGACATAAAGGACATGTCGAGGTTTTGAACCAAGTGCTCTCTTTCGCTTCGGGTATGTGTTGTAACCTTGATCTTCCTCTCGTTCCGAGCCTCCCTGTGGCTATCACCCGAAACTCTAGATTGTCCACTTAGATCTGCCCTTCTCCTGCCGGATGCGGAAGCTGCCTCCTTTCTCCCTGTTCAACTCAGCGTCATCTGTTTTTCTATTTCTCGAGGCGGTTCGTGCGAGCCTATATTGATAAGCTTGCAGTTCTTGAGCTGTAGGCTGTTGTCGTCATTGGCTCCGACCCATCTAGGGCTTTTGCCGCTCTATCCCAGTGCTGCCCGTGGAAGTTGAACTCGACTCGTGGTGTGGGCCCGACATATTTAGTGCCCATACCTCTCCTTAGATATGAGGGATCGACAAAAGGATTACCCAAATCGTCGAAAGCCTCTGATGTTTCCTCTTGATTGTCGATAGCATAAATCTGATGATATTTTGTACTCCGATCTATGTTGGGTTTGGTGACATCATTGTTGAGATTGATGAAGACCTTGCCCACTGTGAGAGATTTGTCGATGAAGTCGTACCTGTCGACATCGCTTGAGCCATCGCTTATATATGAGTCCGCAGATGACTCAAACGATGTGTTGCTCGAAGATCTTGGCGAGTTTCTCTCTTGCTCGATGCTGACGTAACGTGTTGCCGAAGTTTCTTCTTCTGACTCAGTTGACGATGCATAGCTTGAAAAATCAGAATCGACCGCCGACGATCCCGACGAAATCGGAATTTCGACACGATACGATCCTTCCTTCTCGACGCGAAAGTGAAACCTTCCGAACGTCATCTCCAAGGGCTCCGCCAGATACGCATATGCATCCAAACGGGAGGGTGGGTGAGGAACAAAATCAACAAGACCAGCAGCGATGCTGTTTACCTCGATCCATAGTGTTGCTTCCGGTTGACGATGTCGAAGATCTTGAACGTGCCATCGAGATCGGATCCTTACGCCTCTAATTCCCACGGACGGCGCCAATTGACAAGGGATTAACTTGTCAATGCCTATGGATTGTAGGCTAGGGTTTAGTTAGAAGTAGAGGGCAAGTAGATCTCGAAGGTTTCAGCCGAAAAGTACTCGACGATTATGAAAACTAGGGCTTGCAGACAATGATTTTATGATCTCCTCGTCCCTCGACTCCCCCTTTATATAAGAGGTGGAGCCGAGGGTTTCGTTTTGTACAAGTTACAGAGTCCGGGACGGTTTCTAACTCATCCCGCTAGATTTACAAACAACACTTCCTATTACAATTCTACTTTCCTTAATATATCTTGGGCTCTCGAACCTTCTTATTCTTCGGGTAGTGGGCCTTCGTGAAACCCCGGGTACTATCTTTGGCAGGCCCATTTGGGATGCCTATGTCAGCAGATGCCATCTGTTTTTCTGAAATCAGTCGCTGTTATCAAATCCCCGACTATGGTATTCGTTGCCACACATTACCCGTCGGAAATTGGTTGGGTCGATGAGAGCACTCCAACTAAGGATATAAATGAAGATTGGGGAGAAGGAAGATTTTCGATCAAGAACCATTGTCTGCGTTGCATTACCCCGTTCAATGGTGAACTGTATGCAGTAGCTGGTGACAATTTTGAGATCGGAAGAATAGTGTGCACCAATGTACGTTGCGGCAGCGCGCGAGCACTGTCAAGATGGAGACACTAATTTCATTTCCAGAACTTGGACGTCAGAAGTTCTACCTTGTGAAGTCGGATGGTGATCTGCTGCTTGTGTTGTTGGTCGGCGAGGCTTTGGCGGGCAAACCATTGGTGTACCGTGTGGACACTCGGAGCCGCTCTCTCCATCCGGTCGGTAACATTGGCGGTAATGCCTTCTTCGTGAATTATATCCGGTGTATCTCCGTCGACACCGAGTGTACCCGACACTTCGACTCGGCAGCATCTACTACGCGGATTTGGGTTATATCGAGAGTACTCTCATGATACAAAGGCCCGGGATGAGTGGCCAGTACGTGTGGATAGAATAGGAAGCTACGGTATGAGTAATGAACACAGGCCATACCGTTTGGATGATGTATTGGCCGCACACTGCAGACGGAAGGAGTTCAATGAATATTTCCTTGGGGAAATGCACGAATGGAGCGACGAAGAAATATATGAGGAGGAATGAAGAACAAATTCATTCATCCTAATCTTCTTGTTGTCCATACATTGCGTGCATCTTGTATATTTTTCAGCTTAGTTTGTCGTGAACATTAACAACGTTATTGCCTCGCTTTTGGCTGTTGTATGCAGTTTATGTATTATACTTAGTTTTGTGATTATGCTGTTGTGAATTTATCATATACTAGCTTCTAGATTTGCTACTAGATTTGCTGCCATATTGGGCAAAAAACGAGGGCCAAAAGGCATAAATAACCCCAGAGATTTGCTACTAGATTTGCTGCCATATTGAAGAAAGATAGAAATAGAAGCTTCTCTAGATTTGATACTAATTTGGTGAAAAAGACAGAGAGAGAAAGAGGGGAAAAGGTGCTCTTAAAAATGCCAATTTAGGCCGAGAGAGACAAAACCCAGCTCCTGCTCACGTGCAACCAAACGCTTCTCGTCCTGTCCCACGCGGTCCCTTTCTACCAGCCCCACGCGACGCGGCCCCACACGACCCGGCCCCACACGACGCGACCCCACAGACGACGCGGCGCAACACGTCAGCACAGAACGTCCAAATAAACGGATTCCTTCCGTCTGAGCCCCTTCTGCGGGTTTCAGACATAGGCTTGGGGAAAACTGAGGAAAAACTAAGGGACCGGGGAAAACGGAGTACAACTAACGACCCGAGGGCACGAAAATAGAAATCCCTTATGATTATGAACAAGACAATGATATTCTGCTCGCCAGTGATATATAGATGGATTGATCTTCATTTTCAGGGCAGGCAATCTAATGCTTTGTTGAATATGGCATAACGTTTTTCGAAACTGTATGTTGCTTGCTGAATTGATTGATCGTTCCAGTGTAGAAGTTGTCCTTAGATTATTGTTTACTAGCAAAAGTGCCCGTGCGTTGCAACGGGTTAAAAAATTGATATATGCTTTAATTTTAGTAAGAAACGAGAAAGAATTATACAAACATACCTATGGGCTAGATCTGCAGCTCTAGGAAATCGTAGCTCAAAGTATTTACATTCGGAAAAAAGTCAAATTCGTTGCATATATAACACTAACGTATCTTTTTTAGAAATTTTGAAGATGTTTTTCATCTTTAAATACGTTGTAGTTGATCTCATAGATTCTAAAGAAGATTTTACCCAAGCTGCCCCCTAACGCTCCAAACCATAAATTTAAGATCACCATCGTACTGGGACCAACAGAAAGGTTTTCTTTTCTTGGCTGAAATTTCTGAAATTTTGGCGAAACCCAAATTTATCGTTACCCTCCCAGAAATACAACTATCGGACAAAAAGTTCGGATAGATTTAAATTTGAACATCGAAAACAAGGATAGATAGCGTGCGCATGCTCGTCCGATCACAGGTTGGACTCCACCTATAAATGATTTTTTTACAAAGTTGACTCGCTCTAGAGGTTAAATAAAAGATAAAGGCAATCCAAAATTCGAACCTCCTTTCTGTCAGTTGAGAAGGCAAACACTTGACCATTGCGTTAAACAAGCACAACTGTATAGATAGCATGGGCTCTTTTCATGTGGAAAAATTCGAATTCAAATTGTGTTTGAAATATCTCACCTTAAACTATCGAGATTTTTGAGATTTTCCGGTAATCATTAATTCCGGTGCCCTCCGTAAAAATAGTTGCCCCGGAAAAAGTTATCTCTTTCTTTGCCTTAGCCCTAGCAGTTCTATGCCTCGTGAATATTGATTGTCCGTGACTGGTCATTGCCTAGGCTGGTGCACGCTGCTATGATCTTGTGCACCGACCTCCACATATAATCATATATCCTCTGTTTAAAACAGGGTACGTGAACTTCTCCAGGAAGAGCACAACACTCCAGAACTCCAGATGGTTGGTCAGGCTCATCGAGGAGCAGCAGCGTCGAAGGCACGAACCAGCGCACATGCGAGCAAGATGTGCAACCTCCAGCCTCGCCTAAACTACTTGTTGGCCTGGCCTGCCTCGCCTGATTGAACTCTACCCCGAGAAGATCTTGGACGTGCGCGCCGCCGTGCCGATTTGGTTATCATTATCGTCGTCGTAATCGGAGGCAGTGTCGTGCCATTGAGCCCGAGAAGGTCGTTGCACTGATCGTGGGAGATCCGGCGCTCATGGGCAGCTCCTTCCAGCACGCGGACACGATGGTGGACATATGGGTGGACAACGTGTTGCTGCAGCCCTTCTTGAGGGAGGAGTGGGACTCCCACAACGGCCCAGCCATGAAGAAAGCCTGGAAGAAGACGGTGCGGCTCCGCCCCGCGTCAGGGTTCTCAGGGACACGACCGGCAACCCGGCACGCGGATAGACGTCGAGCACGTCCGGAGCGGCTTCCCGCTGGGGTCGGCGACACCAATCGGTTCACGATCTCCACCTTCTAGAACGAGATGAACTGGTACATCGTCGCTGGCTGTTCATGCTGCAGCGTTTAGTACTCGTCGTCGACTCCTCCTTGTTCATGCGAGACACGCCGCCGCCCGTCGTCAAGAGCGATCGATTTGTGGAGGCTTGGTCGAACGTGGGTATATATATGCCTGAAATCTTACGAACGGGCGCGTGCCAGCCGAACATCCCGGGCGCACACACTAGCCGACAAGAACCGAAGCATCGCTTTCCTTGATACTCTCCGCCCCGCCGGCCACTCGCGTCCGGCGCCCTGGTAGCCACTCGCGCGGCCGTGGTTTCCTCGATCGTCCCAGCCGCATCGACGGCGGCGCCGGTGACCCTCGCAGTTTCCCGCGGCTTTTGGTGACACGACCACTCCCTCCCAAGTCCCGGCCTCAGAGGAAGGCCGCCTCCGAGCGCCGTCCATGGTTTTCACCGAGATCCGCCGGGGCAGCACCACCCATCTCGGCATTCGTCTCGGCCGTCCCCTCACCTGCCTTGCGCTTCTCCAGCGCCGCCCTGCTTCTCCTACATCGTTGGCCACCGGCGCATCTCGCCCTTCCTGCAGTTGACTTCCCACCATCAGCCTGATTCTCCTCGCCGTCGACCGGACCGCCTCCGCTGCCCAGTCTGCCGAACCGCCGGCAGAGCTCCCCTTTATCCCTTCGATGTGGCCGTTCCATCCAGGATCAGGAGTTCAGGACCATCAGCGCAACTCGGCCGTAGTTGCGTCGCGTGCGCCGTGTGTGGCTTCGGCAGCCCCAGCTGGGCGTCTCTTTTGTGCGATCAGTTTTTCATGATTGGGTTGTTCTTTTTTCTAGATGATGACTAGAATATATTTAATTGCTTATTTTCAAAGATTGTTGCCTCAACCATAGTTTTAAAAACCGAACCGGACCGGCGGTCCGACCGAAAAAAACCTGAACCGACTTGTCCTCCGGTTTTTTAAGAAGCACTGGTCGGAATAGTAAAAAACCAGTAAAAAATAGGAAAATAAAATGCGATTGACCTGCCCGGAAGCAATCCTAGGTCCAGTTCAGGCCCAACACCAGCTACGCTGAGTCTACTTTCTGTTGTGCAGCTGATTTCGATACTATATAGTTGATTTTAGATTAACTTTTTCTGAAATTACATTAAATTTTAACAAATCATACCGGTTTTTTGTCGCCATCGAACCAAATGAACCGACGGTTGGACCAGCGAACCGCGAACCAACAGCTTGACCGGTTCACTCACCGGTCCGGTTTTTAAAACTATGGCCTCAACGCACATGGTAGTTGCTTTATTATGTTGATTTGTTGCTTATCGTCCGTGCCTCAACTTTGTTAAGATTTGGTTGTATCTAGATGTGTTTTTAGTGTATAGATACATTATTTAAAAAGCGGAGTCACTTATTTTTAGAACATGGAGAGTATAAAAGTTGCTCAAATTTGCCGACGGCACAACGCATGTAGTCCATTAGCACGACCTAGCTCCTTCCTCCAGCCGACGATGATCGCCGAGTTAAAACATCGTTCATAAAGTTGTAGGCAATAAAGTTGTCTACCTATTTTTATGTAGCTCATCTACGATTGTTGTGAAATTGCATATTGCCTACTACGATCATGAAGATGGAAGGAGTCGAACCGAAAGGGTGTAGTCTAGCGCTGCGGCCTCTGGACAGTGGCAGCAATGGGCATGTTGGATAAATTTTTAGAGGCGGCATGTAGATCGTGTGTGGGAGAGGAGAGCGTGAACGACAGAGGGTCGCGTTACGATGTTTCCTAGCACTGATACAAAGTTGCCTACCGCTGATTCATAGTTGCCTATCGTTGGTTCAAAGTTGCCCCACCCGGTGAATGCTACCTGCTGCTATGGTGAAGAAGTTGTCCACATGGTTGAAAAATTGTTCCGGATTTTAGTTTTTTTGTGTGGCTATTTCGATGCTCAATGGAGCAACTTAGGCGCACGACAGAGCAATCTTGTTGGCCGACTACACAATTTTACTTTCGAACGGTGCAATTTTGGTGCCCGACGGCACAACATTGGTGCTGCCTGATAGGGCAATTTCGGTGCCCAACGGAGCAACTTTGGCGCATGACATAACAATTTTCCTGGCCGACTATGCAAATTTAGTGGCGAACGGCGCAACTTTGATACCTGACAGTGCAACATTTGTGCATGACAAAGCAAGTTTTGTGCTTGACAAGGCAATTTTGGTGATGGCACAAGTGCGCATCAAATCCAGTTTTACCATTCGACGGGACAAATTTGGTGCCTGTGGAGTGGGGACACAACTTGGTACTCGAAAGCACAACTTTGATGCAACAAAGCAACTTCGGTGCCCGACGGTGCAACTTTATTGCCCGCGGATGCAACATCGGTGTCTGTCAGAGCAAGTTTTTTGTCTGACAATGCAATTTTGGTTCAAGAAGGCCCAATAGTGCGTGACAATGCCCAACATGTAAATTTTGGCGTCCAACGACATAACTTTGTGCCCAATGGCGCAACTTTGCTGCCAGACGAAGCAATTTTGGTGCCAGTAGAGCAACTTTGGTGCATGACAAATCAATTTTGTTGATAATACAGTAACACTAATGCACGACGGAGCAACTTTCGTGCGGAAGACATAACTTTTGTGCCCGCTCGAGCAACTTTGGTGCCAAAGGGCACAATTTTGGTGTCCAGCCCAACAACTTTGGTGTGTGACGGCACAATTTTGATGCACCGTGACGCAACATTGGTGCCTAATAAAGCAACTTTTGTATCTGATATGGTGCCCGATAGAGCAAGTTTTGTGTCCGATGTATTTGCTTATTTTTGTTCGATTGTTGGCTAATCGCACATGTAGTGGCCCAATTCTATCAATTTTTTGCCTAGCGTCCAATAATACCGTGTGGGACCCCCTCTCTCTCAGCCTTATCTTCTAGTACCTCACAGGTCTCTCTCCTTCATCCTTCCTAATTTCTTTCTCTGCCTCCCGATAACAGCGCTCGAGCAACGGATTCCAGCTGCCGCCGTCCTCCTCTCCTCCTGCTGCTAACCAGCGAGTACCAGCCGTTCCCTCTGCCCCAATTCCCCACCGGCGAGAAGCCGTTCCGGCCTTGTGCTGCTTCGCCTCCTGCTTTTCCCGGCGGAGCCGCGGTCACCACGGAGGAATAAAAGAAGGGGACGTCGACTCCGGCGGGGCACGAATCTGAGGCGGCCATGGAGAAGGCCGGCGCCATGGCCGGAGAGATTCCGCGGGAGCAACTCCGCCGTGCCGATAGGTAGCTCAGCAATTCCCGCACGCGGAGGAATCATGAGGAAGAGAGAGGGCAGTTTTTCTTTCCTTTTCTATCGGGCGGGGACATTGACTTTCCTAAATTGGCCGGTGTGCCAGGGACTACCGACGGGCGGTCGACCGCCCGCTAGACGCGTCCATATATATGAGTGTCTACAAAGGCGTATGTCGAACCTGGACTCTTTTCCGGACCTGAATACATGATACGTGAGATCTAAGCGGTGCATAGCAGGGAGTTGCGTCTGGTCGCGGCAGCGAAGATGATTCGTGGAGGCGCTTGCAGAGGTAGACTTCCATCGATGATTCGTGGGGATTATACTTCCGGTTGATGACATATACTGTATATGTCTGTTGTTTCGGTTCGGATCCATCTCTGTTTGCCTACGACGTACGGGATAAGGAGTGCCTCGCCGAGGATGTATGTGTGGTTCGCTATCTCTGCTGCTGTGATTCGAGTCGGTCTTGACTTATAAACGTGTTGGACTTGGAGGCCGACAGATCCCTTGTTTACCACCAGGACCGATCCCGGGTTTTTTTTTAACGTACCGAACGATTTTTTTGACATACTAAGACCACCTATTTCCGTATAAGGCAATGGGAATCCTGGATTTTTTGACGGACGAAAATTTGTTCCGGTCTTTTTGACCTACCAACACCACCGATCCGTAACTTATTAGTAGAGATTTGACAGCATTCAGTTCCTGCTTGTCTGTTATACTAGGAAGCACTTCTATATGTCAAGACGAAAACTACCATTACTAATGATACAGATATGGTTTTACTTCTTTGAAGCAACTACCATTGCTATTGATGTAGCCGTTGCAATTTTCGGCGAGCCAATGCACGCTGGATTTCAGTTCCTTGAAGCTCGCTACAGTGTGCAAGGATTTCAATTCATGATGTTGGCTTATCAGATTTTTTTTTTGGAACTTCAATACTTCTTGTCGGGGAGATATTGTCTGATGGAGCTCAGTACAAAACAAGTCGGGTGCATCGGAAGTTTGGCCTGTCAAAAATGTTGTGTGAACTTCTGAAGATTTTAACAGTGTTTCTCGAAATGGTGTTGCCAACATGTCAAATATACGCTGTACATCTGGAGGGTGTAACTGTATCGAGAGTTAGCGCTTTCACTCGACAGTTCGTTGTGCGAAGATATGATGCATGAGTCCAAGCAATTTCAAAATTACACTTACGTCCTTTCTGACATTCTTTTGGTACACTTGCATTTTTTGTGCGATGAGGAAAGGAAATTAAGTTGATCCGAAAGGTGTGCCTAAAATATACTACTCCACAGAGCCTGTCCAATATCAGCATTATGGCGTACATGTTTTCTTTAAAAAAAAAGGTGGGTAATGTATAAATAAAGTTATCATTGTTCATCCTTGGTAAAAATTAATCCAATTGTGACATGAGACGCAAAATGTGTCGTACAGAGAAATTTTCATATACAGAAACCATGCAAAAGAAGCTTAAGACAACATTTGTTGTACGAGAATATCCAAAGTACATCTAAGTTAATAACAAATAAGTTGTTGGGCCGTTTTTTCTGTACATATGGCGCCCCCTACTAAAAAGAAAGTAGAATTTTTAAATTCTAGCAATATTTTCTATGTGATATATTATAAGAAAGAAATCAGAAAAATCATGGCAACGCACGGGCAATCACCTAGTATAAGTAAAAAAACGTTAACAAAGCTGATGCATATATGGGACACACATTAGTTTATAGCAATAGTAAGCCAGAGGACGCTTGTTTACTGGATTATATCGTAGATGGATTTATATTGGAAGGGGAGAGATTATCTAATATTTCTGACCTACACTACGATAACATAAGGAAGGTGATCTAGCTATTCTCCAGCTCTGCTACCTGTCTGTGCCCCCTGTCACTGTCCTCGTCAGAAAAGAAGATGATGATTGTTTCCCTCTTTGGCACTGCTAGGGCATGAACAAATACATTAGTTGTGTGCTATTCATACCTAGCTAAAGCGGCAGATATGTGACTAATATTTTACACCACGATTTGTGGGCACGCCTTGAGACAAAATTTTTTTTTCACATAAACTATTTGGTTCATCAATTTGGGCTCTTGCCTGTTAGACTTTTAGCTGGAGTTCAGTTGATCTAGATTAATTATATTTGATGCAAGGGAAAAAGGATGGAATTAATTTTATTTGATCTACTGCAGCCTATACCGTTCAGTTGAAATCTGTCCCAACAAATTTACGTGGCCACATGCAGTGATGTATTTAGCTGGGAATAGTTCAGTTGAAGTTTTCTTCTCATTTCTTTGCACTGTGGACAATGAGTATACATTTAGCTGGTAGTACAACTTTGGAATTATGGTTATTTCTATTGTCTAGAGAAATTATGAAAAATGGCAATGAAATATAGTATGCAATAATCAAAGAATGCAAATGAAATAGATAATAAATCGTATATCATGTTAGATAAGTACCCTGAAAGAAGAGTACTATCTCCAATGTGTGTTGCCAGAGGTACAAATGGTTATGTATTGTAGTAACACTGAAAATTTGGCAGGATGCGGAATAAATTATTGGATCTTTTTTCGTGCTTCAGGGATGAATTTTTTTTCAGGAACGCGCGAGAAAGCACGCCTTTTTTTCATAGATAGAGGAAGAACCAAATACAAACTCCACACTTACAGCACACGTGGCCAAGGCCAAAGAAGAAAAATAAACTCCTCACAAAAACCCCACAAGTTTCCACCTATCCGCTTCCTCGACAATCGCGTCGAGAAGAAGAGCCTCCAACCTAGATTTGTTCTTGAAGATCCTATTGTTTCGCTCAATCCAAATCGACCTAAAAACCAACAAGAAGAGGGAGCGCGCTTGAGGCTTCAGCTTGGTCGGCCAGGACTCAAGCACACGCGGCCACCACTCGAGGAGGCCATCCACATTGGTCGGGAGAACGGAGGTGCGGTCCAATCCCTTCAGGACTTCGAACCAGATGATTCGGGAGAAAGGGCACTGGAGGAGAAGATGGTCAATAGTCTCTGAGTGTTGCAAGTAGAAGGTGCAAGAATCGTCGTTAGTCAAGCCATGACGAAGCGTTCGTTCTCCCGTCCAGGTTCCACGCCACTTTCCACGCAAATAGTTTGAATTTGAGAGGAGCCTTACATTTCCAAATCGGGTCGTGCCACGCCCACAAAGTACGCCCCTCAAAAAATGCCAAGTATGCAGACTTCACGGAGAACTCTTTCGAAGTAGTCCATATCCATGTGAATGAGTCGGCCATGTCCTCCACCAAGTGCACACTGGAGAGCTCGTTCCAAAGATTGAGATATTGGACCAACGCCGGGACCGAAAGATCTGCCGAGAGATCATGCACCCAAGCATGTGCCGGCAGCCCCTGCTCCACAGTACGGGTGCGTAGGGCGCGCTTGTCCACAAAGTCAAGCAAGAGAGGAGCAACCATATCCATGTACGTCTTGAAAAAACAGCGACAAAGAAACCACGACCAGAAAAACATACAGACCAGCAATCATGAATCCTCATCCGAACGGCGCGCACGCTAGGCGAAAACTCATCGACGAGGGGACACACCGCAACATTGTCCGACGGGAACTGATGGTGATGGGCCTTTTTCTTTGCCTGCCTGCTCTGGTCGATGGTTTCATGGCGGTTGGCCGCTGGCCGGAAATTTATAGGTGTAGTGCCCTCGTGGGAGTTAAGGGTGTCAAGTGGGATCCCACTTTTATCCCACTTGTAGTATAATTTGATTCTTTTAGTACAAATTTTGACATCAAAATTTGAATTACATAGTACAAAATGATATCCCACTGGGATCCCACCTTAACACCCTAGTGGGAGTCCAGCTGCGGTTAATTACGTCGCGACTTGCATTTCACTAAACGGCAGGAGCAACTCTCAGTGTTATTTTCTTTGCAGGAAGCGCGAGTGTTGATATTTGTTGAGTTGGAACTTGGAAAGCAGCTTAGCCAAACCGGTGCAGGCGCTACACTGCAACAGTATATACGTTCAAACTTTCTCTGTTTTTTTAGCTAGGTAAGACTTGTCATTTTATTGATAAAGAAGAAATGGTTGGTTAATTAACGGGTAACCAATCAAAAAACAGATACAAGTGCATCAATGTAGTTATGGAACACGACCACATTGGACACAACCACCGACCGACCTGGCCAAATTCCAACAATCAGCCAAACAGGCGAACGAGAGACGGTTCCGACTTAAACGAGGAGCTTTGTAAGAGAACTATGATGGTTTGCGCCGAACGAATCCTCCACAAACCACCGGTTGCCGGTTATCGTTGCCGCAGGGGCACTCCACCGCAACTCCGACTTCACAGCGACATATCGAAGCACGAAAGAACCCACCAGACACGCCGGTAACCAACTGACAAAGCCGAAGTTGCGACCCCTCTGGTCGGCGCATCATCATTGCCAAACTGTCCGCAGCACCCCCAAGCGAGCCGTTTCACCAACCAAACATCCACCAGACCCCAAGTCGAAGCAAGCTCATGCCCCCAACGAGGAGAAAGACATCGAGACGCCTTTATCGTCCGATTCGAGGATCTGAGGTTTCTCTCCGGAATGATTAGCAGGAGCCCTCGATGACGCCTTCAAGAAAGTCAATGTAGATCTTTTTACTCTTGCTCAATGGGCTACAAAAAAACTCTTGCAAAAATTAGAGTTGCATGCTCTCTTGAGAAAAACAAAAAACATCTGAATTTGGTATGATTGAAAAGAACGAATTTCATTCCTGCAATTTTGGCTATTCTGTTTAACAACCGGAATGAAATACTAGCATACATAAATATTTTGATGATTCCAGGACATGGATATCTGGGATGTGTACATTGTACAGTGAGTAGGACAAATAAGCAGTTCTTTCCTCAACTTGGAATATTACTCGTGATTGCAAATTAGCTGAGGGGACAGAATGTCCTGATTTGACCGTGTATACTGATGATTGCAGGCCGGCAAGAGTAGGCTGAATGTCTTGTTTTCTTAGAGTGGGTACTTTCAGAGAGCATTGTCACAATGAGATAGTGGCCTTACACTGATTCCGCAGCCTCCAGGTGTTATAAATTATGTTTGATCACCATTTTTCAGTTATGTGAGCATATGAATTGGTTCAATATCCGTTGCGGAGCACGGGGACTTTGCTAGTTTTTACTATTAAATTGCAATAGGTGACTACCTGGTGTCACAAACAGGCCAAAGTTTTTTTCTCTAGGCCCGATGTCTTCTAAATCCTAGGCCCAATATCTCTAAAAACGGATCTATTCCGTCGCACCTTACCTACTTCGTCCGTGGCACCCCTTCCGTTGCGTTGGTGTATTCCTTCTTGGTCTGCTTCGTCCCACTTTCGCTCGCAGCTTCGTGTTCGTATAGGAAACGTGTGTTTGCTATCTCTTCCTGTTTGTACGGAGTACTTTGTAAAGGAAACCAATCGATCCGATTTTCTGTATATATTGCAAGCACCACGTGAGACGCCGGCTAGAGCTTCCAGGCGTAGCTCCCCACGGTCTCTATTGCGGTATATGGCGGCCGTGGACGACGGCAACCGGCTCCACGCGTGCCTCCGCAAGTCCCGGCGAGAGCGAACTCCACGACACAGCGAGGGCACGTTTCTCAAGTCCTTGTGACGTGGGCAGCAGCTAGATCCACAGCCCTGAACCGGCAGTCACCAACGCCGCAGATTTGGTTGGCCTCCCGTCGCGGCGCCCTCGGCGGCTTTCGCGAATAATTGCCGCATGCCGCCAAACTGCGGGTTGGAGGAGCGTCGTGGAATCAATGTACGGTTTGAGATGGGGGATCGGCTTTTTTTTCTGGCCGGCGGCTTGCCCGATCAAAGCGGCCGGAGGTGGCTCGTCGGAAAACGTCCAGGGCTGGCGTCTCCGGACTACTTAACCCTTCTTCTTCAAGGCGGTACGTTCGTGTCTTGCAGATGCCACCCCACCAGCCGGTGGAGCTGAGGATGCTGGAGAGGGGGCATGGACGTGCTGGAACAGCCGCAACCGTACGGCAAGAGGATCTCGATCTACTACATGCATGCAGGACTCTTTTTGAATTGTCCTCCCGTCCTATGCAAGATAAAATCTGAAGCAAACAGGTCTGATGCTCTGATGCATATGTGAAGAGTTGGCTGACGCCCTGCACCGTCCGAGTATATGGGGAAGCGGCGCATCTAAAGTTCTAGACACAGTACGAGAAGGAGATGTGGAATCCGCCGATTTGTACACGGAGCTGGGTTTGGCGCCGCTTGCTTTAGCCGCCTAGCATCCCTACGCCATGACGATGGATTTTGTGCAAAAATGTGCGGAGCTTCATCTGAACGTACATTATTGCTCTCGATTTCTCTCCCTGCTTCTCCGTGATTTGGGACCTGGTCAAATAGTTGTGGCAATCGGGCTCAGATTATTTCGTTGAGGATGAGACCATGGAGTGGTGCAGCAAAGCTGCATTGAGAATTTGGTTTATCCTCGACGGCGCTGTCGCTCACTTCAGCAGGAGTTGTTGGGCGGCACGCTCTAGCTCAGTTCGTGGAGAGGCATCTAGAGCTGATTTTTAACATTAACGTGGCACTGCAGATCCAAGCAGGGTTGTTGTATTTTGAAAACTTCGCTGTCCTATGCCTCAGAATCTTGTAAAATCGAGATCTTACTGTGCTAGAGTAATCCACTAAGATAATTGAACATGACATCGTCTTACTGTCGCAGCTCTGTAGGGAAGTAATTTACAGGATCAACCGTCCGTCTTTGTGCTTAGCATTAATTCTCCGCACTCCTCCCTGCTAGATAGGTTACTGCATGGTCTGCAAGTGTACCTGGTGTTCATCGAGCAAGCAGTGGTTTTGTTTTTCACGCAAGTGAAGAAAGCTGAAAGTGATTCTCACGTAATGTCCATCCCCTTATTTTATTATGATGTATTCCCGGCTTGAAGTTCGTTGAATCGATTATTTTGAGATTCCTGTATAAGTTTTATGTAGCATCAAGTACGAAACTGTTGATACGAGCCTCTTTGCAATACATTGAAGATTGCCCGAAAATACTTTTATACTTATACGCATGAGTGTGGGTGTTTCAGTCACCGTCCCTTTTGATTTGAGATTTGGATAAAATAATGAGAGAGAAAGAAATATTTCCATGTACCAAGACGAGCGGGAATCTCGAGGAATAAATCAAATTTTTAGAACACACCCACATCCATATGAGTAGGTACAAAATCCACTCTTAGAGATTGCCCTTGTTATTACTGTTGAAAGGAAACACTACCGGTTTCAACTTCTTCCGTTTCAACTTAGTTAGTTGAAGATGATTACAAAAAATGGAGTAGTGTCTTTTTAAATGTTGTATGTGCGCATTAAGGCTAGGGTTATACGGGTCAATCAAATTTGTGCTTAAGTATTTCACGTTGCAATTGCTAGATGATATCATACGTAACGTTAAAATACGACCCGTAGCAACGCACGGGCATATTTTCCTAGTTTCTATCTATCCCGGTTATGGTCTAACCAGGACAGAGCAGGTAGGGACGTGTTTGGTTGCCTGGGCCGATTTCTTGCATGACTGCGCCAGCGAGATGGGAGACCTTGCGCGTTGAGAACGGGCCATGGGCCACTTTTTACCGGTCGTTTGGTAGCCTGTGAGCCCTTTCACTACAAGAAAAGTTCTGATAGACAACGTCCCAAAATCGTCCGCTAAGGGCCATTTTTCGTCGCCTATGGGCCTAACCCGACGATATGGGTTCTGTTGTCGAAACTGCGTCAGGCAAAGTCCTACGACATTTTTTCCGGTCCGTCGCGCTTGGGCGCCCTTCCGCCACGGAAAATCGGACCGTTGCAGAAGTGTTTCCGGGAGCCCGTTGACTGGCCGACGTCATGCAAGCCGACACGTGGCGGACGCCGTTAACCGGCGGTAACGGCGTTACCGGCTGAAACCCCGTGGTAGATGGTAGGCCCACACGAGGCCCGCCACGTCTTAAGCGGGCCGGCCCATTAAGTTTGCGGGCCGAGCCAGCCGACTTAGTTTGACCGGTCAACTATATAGCCGGGCTGGTCCATTAGTTACGTGGGCCGGGCCTAACCTCTAAGGTTGACTGGTCAAAACTTAAATGGGCCGGCCCACTAAGCATGTGGGCCGGGCCGAATGCACTCGTTTGACCGGTCAACAGGTAAAAGGGCCAGCCCATAAGACATGTGGGGCCCACTTTCCTGTTATAGGGCCGGCCCATTTAACAAGTGGGGTCCACCTTAAAGCAAGTGGGCCGGCCCAAGAAGTTATTGGGCCGGCCCAATCAGCATGTGGGTCCCACTTTACTTCTATCGGGCCGGCCCATTTAGTACGTGGGGTCCACAATAGATCAAATGGGTCGGCCCAACAAGCCGATGGGCTCGGCCAAAAACACAGGTGGGTCCCACTTTCCTGTTACAGGGCCGGCCCATTTAGTATGTGGGGTCCACCATATAGCAAGTGGGCCGGCCCAACAAGATAGTGTGCCGGGCCAAAAACATAGGTGGGTTCCACATTCCTGTTAAAGGGTCGGCCCATTTAGTATGTGGGGTCCACCATATAGCAAGTGGGCCGACCCAACAAGAAAGTGGGCCGGGCCAAAAACACAGGTGGGTCCCACATTCCTATTAAAGGGCCGGCCCATTTAGTATGTGGGGTCCACCATATAGCAAGTGGGCCGGCCCAACAAGATAGTGGGCCGGGCCAAAATTACAGGTGGGTCCCTCTTTCCTGTTAAAGGGCCGGCCCATTTAGTATGTGGGGTCCACCATATAGCAAGTGGGCCGGCCCAACAAGATAGTGGGCCGGGCCAAAAAACACAGGTGGGTCCCACTTTCCTGTTAAAGGGCCGACCCATTTAGTATGTGGGGTCCACAACAAAAGCAATTGGGCTGGCCCAACAAGGTAGTGGGCCGGCCCAATAAGCTTGTGGGGTCCACTGTAAATCAGGTGGGTTGGCCCAACGAGTTAGCGGGTCGGCCCAATAAGCTTGTGGGGCCCACCATAAATCAAGTGGGCTGGCCCAATAAGTAAGTGGGCCAGCCCGTTTAGTTGCTGTTTATATGCCGGCATAATAGGCGTTTTAGGATTTTGCGGGCCGGCACATATGTGATTTCTCTTAATTGGGCCGTTTAAGGGATGGGAATTTGTGATTTAGATACTAAGAATATTTACGCAAGACATGATTTCGCTCGGATAGCCTCACTTACCACAAGCACCATAGAAAAAATGCGCGAAAGAACTATAAAAACTAACTAAATATTACATCGATTCGCAAGGCTTTGAAAAAATATTACAGAACCCAGAGAAATTGAATGGTAATTAAACCTAGCAATACAATGAAGCCATTCGACAATCTTTTAAGTTGTCCATGCACCACCTACATCTGAAACAAAGACATTACAAGTTAAGACAGCAACAATGGAAAGGCAAAGACACTACAATATTGTTTACCAAAGAATTTGGAACTCATCATTTCGTCGTTATAAAAAGATCATTGTAATGCGCACAATAAGAAAACAAAGAGTGCATGCCGCATACCAACAGCCAATATAACAGAGCACATTAAAATGAAACAGCAGACTTACTACTGTCGAGTCCCATGCAAACCAACATGTTCAGGGAGTACAAAATTGGCATGAACAACATAGTAGCAGGCTATAAATTTTGTAACAACAACTGAGTAAGATGAAGTTATGATGGTGTTATCACCAGAATTTGACCGGATCAGAGGTGGGCCACGATTAAAGATGGGCTTGAAGGATATACCTGGAAGAAATACATGAATCGGCCTTATATGCAAAGTTTGGGCTAGTTTGCCCGTGTATCTGTAACATAGTAGGATACGTGTCGGTTAGATAGAGTTTGGCTCGTGCCCGGTTGGGATTATTCGCATGTTAGAAAGTCTACGGACTATAAATATGTATCTAG